>NC_140939.1:125910826-126360403 GCF_014529385.1 Adiantum capillus-veneris
ACTAGTTTAGATTTTATGCGATTCCATCCTTTTTCATTGACCTGCACGCTTTACAACCTATTGTTAACATGTGTGTGTGTGTGTGTGTGTGTGTGTGTGAGTGAGTGAGAGAGAGAGAGAGAGAGAGAGAGAGAGAGAGAGACCATGTAGACTGTGAAAATCACCTTTTTTTGACAATGTGCAGACTATAGTAGTCAAAAGTGTGTGTGTGTGTGTGTGTGTGTGTGTGTGTGTGTGAGAGAGAGAGAGAGAGAGAGAGAGAGAGAGAGAGAGAGAGCTCTACCATTAGCAAGTAGACAGAGAAAGAGAAAGAGTGAGGTGGGTCATCGGGACCAAGACCAAGACCTTGATTAGAATAGCTACTATGATAATGTAGAGGCGAACAAGGGACAAGCACTGTCCATTGGTGGGTAGTGCTTGGTAGTAGAAGATGGGTGATCAAGGCAATAGGTGTGCATGGGTTTTCTTGAGTTATGCCCAAACTTAGGGGACACATTCTTCTCCATGCTCTCTCTCACCCCCCCATCAACAAAATGATGGCACTTTTCTGTACATCAAAGCACTGTGTGGGCGCTGATGTATGGAGAGATATTTATTTCCAAGTTATGATGGTGATGTAGTAATTGAAGCAAAAAGTTAAAATGGGTCCTTTTCTTACAATGGTGAATACAAAAAGACCTTAATTGGGGATGCAAGAATGCAAAGCATCTTAGCATTGGGGATGCATTTGGGCTCCTTGTATGGCTAGCAATGTTGTTTTAGCTTCTAGGAGCCATTGCTTCCGACTACTTTAGCTTCACATATTTTGAGAAACTGTAGTTGTTTTACATCTATCGCAAGGCATGTGTGTGTTCAATTGTGGCTTTGTCGATTTGCTGATTGTAAAACCAATGCTTATTCTCCTTCCCCTCTTTCTCTCTAGTACTGGTGTGAGAGCCCTCCCCCCCCCTCCCCCCCCTCTCTCTCTCTCTCATATAGACACACACATATACACTCACTCACATAGGCTCTCTCTCTCTCTCTCTCACACACACACACACACACACACACACACTAGTCAAGGACAAATAACTATTACAACTATAATTAGCTATGAACTTTGAACATGGACATACGTGCACACAATATAATCGTACAAAATAGCTTTTATAATGGAACTTAAGAAAAAATAGGAATGATACTTTAAATACCTCTCTTAGAGAGATTTACTCAAATCAAAACTCAGATGTTTCACTATATAACATCAATACTCGACTTTAAAAAAACACACACTTACTGGTTTTTAAAAAAAAGTAAAGGAAAGGGTTTTTTTTAAACTCTCAAAGAGGATATATAGCCTCTCTATAACTACAAGTCTGGAGTTCAACTCCACTCGTCGAAGAAATTAGCAAGGTCTCTGTGGTTGTAATTTTAAAAAACGACATCTCATGGTAGCGTCTACAACATACCATACTAACAATTAGTGCTCATGAAAAATCATTCTTCCAAACATACAAAGTTCCTTTCCTTGAATTTACCAAAAGATTTTTTTTGAAAATTAGGAGGTTTTCACTAATTTTTGGGCTTTCTCCCTTTCCCCTTACCCTCACCGGCGCTTATTTAATTAGAAAATGGCACGACATTAAGTTGAGACACATTTTTTTGAACTCGGCAGAAGATTAAAGAGAGTAGAAATCAATACTTGTTTAAATTTTTTTATTTTATGCTACAGCTTGTAACCTGCGCCAGTAAAATATGAGTATAAAACTAATTTTTAAATACCTTATGCATCGTGTACAACCTGGTATATATTTGTACATAAATGTCTCGTAGAGAGAAACGGCTTGCAGGGGATTTGATGCAAAGTAGACTGCACGATGAAACTAACTTTGTCTCTCTCTCTCTCTCTCTCTCTCTCTCTCTCTCTCTCTCTCTCTCTCTCTCTCGTAGAGACATACATAGATATCAAAGCCCCATTTTGGCTATTTATTGATCTTTCAAAAGTTCTTTTTGCACTTGCTTTTCCGACTGCATTCCCTATACACACTATGATTCATGTTTGCTTCTAGTAAACCCTTACTACACATAGTTCTACGTGCCTACTTGCTTGCGCGATCAACCTCAATCTTAACACCCATTTACACATGCAATGAGCCTTTATAGCTTTCAATACTCAGAGAAGTGTTAGTTTTTTTTAAAAAAACTAGCCTTTTTCCAACTCAACTCACTAATCAAACAGTAAGAAAGCTTTTTTTTGCTCACCCAATGGTATATGTACAGAGAGAAATTGTTGGTGGGCACATAGTCTTGGAGCAAGAAAAATACATTTTACGACGGCTCTCATGGCTGAAAAATGAATGGATGTCGATGTCGTGATTTCTTCCTTCTCTAATCAAGTGGTCGGATGTATATTTTTTGCATTAATTATTGTTCTTCTCAGGATTGAGAAAGTAAGTTAATTGACTTAAGTGTATAATTCTAATTGAATTACACTATTTCGAGAAGTAATTAGTGTTTTATAACATAAATTACAAAGTGGTTTTTAAATGGTTTTTTGCTTACTTATGGTCATAACAGCTAGTTTGAGAGAGGAAAAACTTTATGCTTACTATTATGAACATGATATTTTTGTTAATAATACTCTACATAAAGAGTAAACAAACATCCTTTCTTCCAAAAATAGTGTTCCATAAATAGAACTAACCCCAAAGAATGTCATTTCTCCTTACATTAAAGTAACTCTTCAAGAGTAGTTGTTTTTTTAAAAATAGCAAAACCCACAATAAGTGGGTGAATATATTAGATAACCCAAAAAAATACATGAAAGTCCGTGCTCGCCACGAGCCACGGAAGCCAAATACAACCAGTAGCAACAAGATCAACCATCATCCAGTACCAATAAAGACCACAACATACAACACAATCAGATCCAAAGGAAGATACATCGGCTGATTAGGGAGCCACTCTCGACCACCATAAGGTAACATATAGTCGAAGAAGAAGGGGGCGGGGCCCCAAGTCCCCATCACCCGCCTGGACCAATAGGGTGCCACCACTATGGAGCTGCTACCACCAATCCCCAAAGTGCTTCCCGAGGCTAGAGCCAGCAAAAAAGCAGAACCAGAAAACATCAAAGCGTCGAGCATCAATAAAAAAACATTCATCTGCAAACAAAATTCATCTGCAAACAAGCTCCAAGATGCCGAGAACAAAAGCTACCCCAGCTGACTCCAGAACCCATATGCTAAAATCAACACCAGGCATGATCAGAACCAATAACCGCACCTCCCCTGTTTCGGAGCCGAGCCGCACGGATCAGACAAGCCAAATGACCGCCAGAGAACCCATGAAACCTGGCCTTTGAGGCGAGCCAAGCCCCACAACGTACCATGCAACACAGCCAGAACACCAGACAACAAGTCCCCTTGTGTAAAATACCATTCGGAACTCGCCTCGCAGCCACAGGATGAAACGTCCAGTGCCACTGAGCGGAGCACCCGTGAGGAGGGAATCAGAAGGACCTAGAAACCCTTTGTCCTCCCAGAAGGAGGTGGGAGGGGTTGCCCCTCCCGTGTGCCAAAAATACTTGGCTGTCGAAGCCCCGGATGAGATCCAGCACGAGCCGCTAAGTGCCCCCCTCCCGGATCGTCCTCCAACTCTCTGCACAGTAGAACCGCACCTCGCGCGAGCCGGTCCACCACCTTTGGAGTCTCCCTAACCTGCCCCCGCATCCTCAACCCCTGGACAGACCCGCCCGGAGCCTCCCCGCTCATGCAGTGTCGCCAGAGCTGTTGAGCAGCAGAGCAGGCTAGGGTTCGGCAAGTATGGCATATTTCTTACTTGTATTTGTAGTTGTTAAATTTTAAATTATGTGTGATTATAGCCGGATTTTAACAATATTCCAGATTCCACATTCCATTTTAATGAGAGAAAATGTGGAAAGCCTTCGTACAATGTGCCAACATTTCGGGGAATGGCACGCCGATTTTGTCTCCTATATTCACACACATAAAGAGAATGGGTCTCTCTCTCTGTGTGCATGTGTGTGTGTGTGTCTCTCTCTCTCTCTCTCTCTCTCTCTCACACACACACACACATACACACACACACACACACACACACACACAAATACATGCGTCTAGCTTTTGAACTTTGAGCATCAATGTCAAAGATCATTTACGACATAGAGGGTCCATGCAAACCTCGAAGGGAGGTTCATTGAGCAACACACATGGAGAAAAATTCTTTATGGCTTTCAAAATGTAAAGGAAAGCCAACCTTCAAATGATTTTCAAAAATAAAAGTAGTTAGTGGTCATCCTTGAAATTGAGGGCCGGAGTGAAATGGCCTCCCAATAACTATAGGCTTAAGTATTATAAATTTAGATAGAGTACTAAGGTCTTTTCGACTTTCCATTGCCGAAGACTCCCTTGGAAGTCTTTTCATTTTCTACCATCCTAGTATTTACCCTTCACTTTTGCATTTTCGATTAAATGTTTTTTAAAGGTTCTCTTTGAAATAAAGCAGAATGTGACACATGGAGGTTCTCTCTCTCCTTGAAAATTTTAAGCTGCTTCATATAATGTTTCATTTAAAACTAGGGTGACACGAGTCCATGTACCTCACACCATTACGCATGACATATTTATGATGCAAAAATTAGCGCTTGCAGATCCACATTCCTTATTGGACAAATTCCATGAAAAAGATATGGCAAAATCTTATAGGGCACTTCGTGGGACAGCAATGAACCGTTCAAAATGGCTTATACTACCTAGTCTTTGCTAGTGCAAATATTGTGGAAGGTAATTGTAAATTTATAATACACATGCATTAGGTAAGCACATGGGTTTTTTTTTGAAAATGAATTTAGTTTGGCGATTTGTATTGCAAAAAGAGTTTGATGCAATGTATCGGCTGAAAACACAAAATTTACCAGTGAAAGGGAGTAGAGAGTACTACATGCACAAAGATGATTACAAGACAAGCTATAATTTGGTTGTGAAAGAGACCGAGAATTTTTTGTGCAAAAGGGACTAGAGATAGCAATCCTAGTCAATCCCAAAAATGGAATATATTTTTTTCAAAATTGCATCTTTTTTGTGGGTTGGGGAGATAAGGGTAGCAAAATGAATCACTTTAGAGTCTCCGAGGTTGCACGGGCACGGATTAGTCCTTCGGAGTAAGTACTATCTGCTTTTGACAGCATTGTTTGTTCTCCTTAATTTATTAAGAATGCTATCCAGTGATAAATTGCAAAAAATATTGCTTGATTGATATATTGGCCAAGGGTGATGTGTCGTTAGTGGAGGCATCTATTCCAACACAAGAGAAGCCCTTCTCACAAATGTTGAGAATGCACATATATTGGTGGCAACTCAAAAAAGATGGAGACTGAGAACTCAAGAAGCTACATGCATGTACCGCACATGATTGTGGCATGTCTCTTAGCGATGCACTGCAAGCTTTTCAACAAAAGCACTTAGAAATTCTTTTGTGCGATGGAAGCAAACCATACGAGCTAACCACAACGTAGAGGAGCAACCACATATTGCTTGTACTATGCGATGCATGCTATACATGTATTGAACTATACAATATTAAAATTGTGTGTATGAATGGTGGAGCTATTCCTCTTGTTTTTTGTAGATGGTGGTTGGGCGCCCTTAAAATAGGTCTTCGTCACAGTCCATACCACGAGCATCCTAGCGATGCGTGGGTGGAGTCTGAGAGAGAGGAGAGTGGTCTCTATCCTGACGATTGGATAGAGAACCTCCATGGTAAGGAAAGTTGGAGAGAATGTCCATGGTTTTTGAACTATGCGGATGGAGAATTTCTCGAAGACAAAGTTGAAGCATACAACGGTAAGTAATTTTTTTCTTGTTCAACTAATGTGTTTATTTTGCTATAGTGTCCTCACTTTTTTTTGGACTTGCAACATTGCACAAGAAGTTTAAGGGTAAGGGAAAAAGCAGAAGTGTCACCATCAATCAACCTCCCACTGATGCCATTTCTCCTAACACGACCAAGGGACATCAAAGCCCAAAAATTATAGTGGACAGACCTAAACAAGGTAAGAAGAGAGGACGACCAGTCATCAACAAATTTTTAGAGTTCTTCGAGGATTTTCAGAGCAAAAGGAACGAGCATGAAGGTGGTCGGTTAGATTATGAACAAGGTGATTTTGAACGTCACTTAGATTCACAGAGATCTATTCCCTCCCAAACTTGGAGATCCTGAGGTCCCGAGTGAACCATATCCATTGCTATTGGGGACAAAGCGAGGGCAGCCACCCAGTTTCTATTTGGCCACCCAAATCACTTGACTCCTTTCCACTAGGTAAGAAATGCAACCACAAACAAATGCCTGTTTTGACAACAACAATAGAATTGTGGTACCTAACATTTCATTAAAGTTTGCGTTTGACACAATTTTGGTTCACTCTAACGCACAAATGGCAGAAATTTTAAGTGTTGGGGTAGTCGTAGTATATCTCGCAGTACTTGTTGATGTATGCCATCTATGGAAGGCTATCATGGATCCAAATATTTCTTATGAGTGAGTTATGACACTTTGGCATCCTCTTTGAATTTGGTAAGCACTCTCTCAATCTTCTTTTGCATGGTATCTATGTACTGCAGGATCCTTCAAGTGATCAAACATTTGACTGGGACTCTCTCACACTCTGGAAAAATGGAGACTGATCAGCGGCTTGGAGAGGTGCGACTTGTGTGGGCAGACCTTTCCACACATTTCAAACTTGATTTTGGCATTGGTGGCATACCTCGATGGAATGCATTCTTTGTCGAGCTCGTTGCTAGTGTGTTCACCTTAGATGCATAGTTTTTACTATCGGATGGCGCAATAGTCATGGTATGCTGGGAAGACCACTTGGTACTTATCACCGAGGAGGCCCGCTTGCACAATTTTTGCCATCTTCACAATGTTTTTCTTTGTTTGGTGTCACGCACATACAGTGTAATAGATGGCTTCACAAATCCAGTAAGTTCTCAACCATGTCTCCACAAATTTCATGGTTGGTAGATATTGGTGTTAAAAAAAAAAAAAACACCACCCATACTGCAGGTCGCGACCTTATTGCTAGTCATGTGTTGGGTTAAAGGCCCGTGTGCCGGGCTGCCCGTTGTTTAGCCGCCCATGTACAGCCATTCATTTACTCATTCATAATAACTATACTCACAACTACACATTGTAGTGTGAGTACCGCCCCGCCACACACTGTGTCTATCTCCTTCTTCGTGCTGGCTCTTTGTGTGTGTGCTCTCCGATCCCAACAAGTGGTATCAGAGCTTGGTAGTGAGAGCATTGAGAGCTTCATCATCATTGTTGAGTGTGTTGAAACTTGCTGCTGTTTCATTGCCGTTTTTCGGTTTCGCGCACGCGCGCATTTCTAAAGAGCAGAAGGTTTTTCTGAGCTTGGCATTGGAAGGTTCAGCACTCCGCGATTATTTTCACCAGGTGTCCTGATGTTTAACCCCCCTTTCGGAGCCATTCGTGCCATTAGAAATCCCATCCGAGCTACAGACTAGGAGCTGCGTTTTTTCAGCTCTCTTTGGTAGTTTTCTGCTGCCAGAGCTTCCATAGCCATTACAGGTGCCATTGTTGTAGTGTCTTCCACTTACGTGAGCCCACAACTCATTTGAGAGTGTGTAGCCTCTTCTTGGAGTGGCCTCATACACACAGATAGAGTGGGAGTTTTGGCGACATTGTCTTCTTCAACTACAGGTACAGGTACAGGTACAGGTGCAGGTACAGGTACAGGTACAGGTACGGGTACAGGTACGGGTACAGGTTACAGGTTACAGGGAGCTTTGGATACAGGTCTCTTCTGTGGTTACAAAACATGTATTTTGACTGTGGGACAACCATGTATATGGTTGTGGTTTGAGTGGGAGCTTCTACTCTTCTGGGCAGTCTGTTTATGCGTGTTCTTGAGCTACAGGTTTACATCATCTATGTATGTTGACGGATGTGGATATGGCAGTTTGACAGACACTCTTTATGTATGATATTGTGGAGATTTGGTTCACTTATACATAGAGCGGGTTTGCTCTTGCTTGCAGTGTTGCGGTTTGAGTACGGATAGGTACTTGGTTGACAGTAGAGATTGGACTTCGTTGAGCTTGTGCATTGGTTATATGCTCACTTGGATCCATTTATGCTCACGGATTTGTGTAAGCTTGGTCAACTTATGTCTCTATTGTGGTTATTCAGACATGGAGTATGTTTATGCCTCTATGACAGCTCATTGTTGATGCATTTTGTGGCACAGTTTGCCTAGGCCGGTTGAGTTACAGGTGTCACGGGTTTATGCATTTGTTTGTGGATTTCTACGTACGTTTTTTGACCATATTATGGGCTGATTTATACTCTATGCGTTTGCTCTTTGATTGAGCAGCAGGTGTTGTCAGATTTGCAACACTACTTTGTTGTGGCAGTTTGTTGGTTGGTTACAGGTTTCTCATTGTTGCATTCTTGTTGTAATGGGCACTAAAGAGGACACAGTTTTCAATATTGAGAAGCTGGATGGTGCTAACTTCTCATATTGGAAAGATCAGATTTGGGATGTCTTGGTGCAGAAGAAACAGATTCGACCTCTAAAGTTGCAGGGAGTTAAGCCAGAGAACATGGAGAGGGATGATTGGGAGGAGTTGGATGAGATGTGCAGGTCTACCATTAGGCTTTCCCTTTCAAAGTCTGTTTATTACAATGTGAAAGATGCACAGGGTGGAGCTTATGAGCTATGGTAGCGGATTTGTGATATGTATGATAAGCATTCGGCTGCTTCTATGGTGTATTGGATTAAAAAGCTTATTGATTTGCGAATGGAGGAAGGTGCTTCCATGAATGCGCATTTGAATGAGTTCAATACAATTTTCAGTCAACTTGCTACGCAGGAAATTACGTTTGAGGACAATGTAAAAGCTATGTTTTTACTTGTCACGTTGCCTGAGTCATGGGACACATTTAGGACAGCCATAAGTAACTCGGTTCCTGCGGATGAGTTGACAAGTACTAATGTGGAGTCTAGTCTTCTCACGGAAGAGATTAATCGAAAGAATAATGCAGGTAGTAAGTCTTCTAGTGCAATGGTTGTCAGAGGCAGGACTATGGACAAGTATAAGTCCAACAGGGGTAAATCTAGAAGCAGGTCCCGTGCAGGCACAAGTAAAAAGGATGTGGAATGTTTTCATTGTGGTAGAAAAGGCCATTTCAAAAAGGATTGCTACAAGTGGAAAAGGGAAAATGGAGATGGTAAGAAGAAAGACCATGATGCTAAGGACAAGCCTAAGTCCAATGTCAATATTGAGGAGTTAAATGCAACACAGGGAGAGTGTAGCTCTCAAGATGACCATGTATGTGCTCCGACTAGTGCTACTAGTGAAGAGCTTGGTGATGTGTTGCTTGCATCCTATTTTGATGACGCTTTTCTTCTCACTCATGAGCGTAGTATGCCTATGGATTGGGTCATTGACAGTGGTGCTTCTTTTCACGTTACGCCTCATAGGTCGTGGTTTCATGACTATGATGCTTCGAGCACAGGTACTGTCAAGATTGCCGATGGGCGTTCTATGCTTCTATGCAGATTCATGGCATTGGGGATATTCATTTGGCTATGCCAAACTCTACTACGTTTGTCTTGCAGCGTGTGCGTCATGTGCCGGCTCTTGCAAAAAGCTTGATTAGTGTGGGTCAGTTGGATTCACTTGGTTTCAATGTATCTTTTGGTGATGGAGGTTGGAAGATCACTAAGGGCAGCCTTGTTTTGGTTAAAGGTGCTAAGAGGAATACGTTGTATTCCCTTTGTGTAGCTAGTGTGGCTGATCACATTGTGGGGATCACTGAGCAACCTCCTGCTTCTTTATGGCATCAGCGTTTGGGGCATATGTCACTAAAAGGTTTGAAGTTGTTGGCACGTGTGGATTACATTCCCGTTTCAGATTTTGGTGGTTTTGAGTTTTGTGAGCATTGCCTTTATGGTCGACATGCTCGGTCTTCTCATAAGAAAAGTGTTCCACACAGATCTTTGGAAAAGCTAGCTTTGGTGCATAGTGATGTATGTGGGTCGATGCCCAATGCTTCTCTTGGAGGTGCTATGTACTTTGTTACGTTCATTGATGATGCTAGCAGGAAGGTATGGGCATACCCCATTCGTAAGAAGGATATGGTGTTTGATATATTTAAGCAATGGTTGGCTCTTGTTGAGAACCAGTCAGGTTGTAAGTTGAAGTGCTTACGTACGGACAATGGGGGTGAATTTATGTCTCATGCTTGTACAACATTATGTGTTGAGAAGGGTATACGGCGCGAGCTTAGTGCTCCCTATACACCTCCTCAAAATGGTGTGGCAGAGCGCATGAATAGGACTATACAGGAAAAAGTCCGTAGTATGCTTTCTATGGCTGGTTTGTCAAATGGATTTTGGGCTGAAGCTGTTGCCACTTCTGTGCATTTGATAAATCGTTCACCTAGTGTTCCTTTGGGCTTCAAAGTGCCTGAAGAGGTATGGACAGGTTTGCCACCTTCGTATGGTCACCTTCGTGTTTTTGGCTGTGAAGCTTATGTACATGTACCTAAGGCAAAACGTAGCAAATTGGATCCAAAGAGCAAGAGATGTATCTTCTTGGGTTATGGTAGCTCTGGTGAGATGGGTTATCGATTGTGGGATCCTATTGACAGGAAGATTGTGCGCAGCCATGATGTTGTTTTTCATGAGGACTCTATGTATAGAGCATCACCGCGAACTGTTGAGGTTCGGCGTGTGATATTTGAGGAGGATGGTCATCGGTATGATGGTCCCATGGCTGCTCGTGGGCAGCCCATTGACACTCAAGTGGGAGATCAGCCCTTGTTGGGAGATCATGTAGATGTGGGACAGCCAGATGCACCCCCTGCACAGTCTTTGAGGCGTTCAGAGCGGCGTGGAAGACAGCCTCAACGTTTTGTGCCTTCTATGGGTTATGTATTGTTGACTGATTGCGGGGAGCCATCATGTTATGATGAGGCCATGTCTAGTGTTGACAAGCTCAAGTGGGAGCAGGCTATGCAGTCAGAGATGGATTCGTTGATCCAAAATAAAACGTGGGAGCTTACTCCTTTGCCAAAGGGTAAAAAGGAACTACCATGCAAGCGGGTTTACAAGATAAAATTGTGTTCAATGGATGCAAAACCTAGGTACAAAGCAAGGCTTGTTGCTAAAGGATTCAAGCAACAGAAGGGCATTGATTTTGACGAGATCTTCTCCCCAGTGGTGAAGATGTCTACTTTGCGTATGTTGTTTGCTTTGGTAGCTACAGAAGACATGGAGTTGAAGCAAATGGATGTAAAGACAGCTTTCTTACATCCGGACTTGCACGAGGATTTGTACATGGAGCAACCAAGTGGGTTTGTTATTCATGGTTCAAAGAAGATGGTATGCCGGCTTCTTAAGACCTTGTATGGGCTGAAGCAATCATCTCGTGAATGGTATCGTAAATTTGATGCATTCATGAGTTCATTGGGCTATGTACGCAGTTATGAGGACCCATGCCTCTATACTCGCAAGGCTGCAGATGGTAGTCTTATTGTTTTGGTTTTGTATGTGGATGACATGCTGATCGTAGGGAAGTGTATTTCTGATGTGGTTGCCTTGAAACATAGGCTACATGAGACCTTTTCCATGAAGGATCTTGGGGATGCCAGTCATATTTTGGGTATGCGGATCACTCGTGATCGTTCTCGCAAGATGCTCTTTCTTAGTCAGAAAGAGTACATTGACAGGGTGCTTGAGCGTTTTCATATGGAAGGGGGGAAGGCCATTAGTACCCCGTTGCCTCCATATGTAAAACTCAGCCATGATGACTGCCCTCATACAGATTTGGAGACTACAGAGATGTCTCAGATTCCCTATGCGTCAGCTGTTGGTTCCTTGATGTATGCCATGGTGGCTACGCGTCCAGATCTTGCTCATGCAGTTGGTGTGGTTAGCAGGTACATGTCTAACCCGGGCAAGTGTCATTGGGATGCAGTGAGAGGTATTCTCAGATACTTGAGAGGGACTTCAGAGTTGTCCCTATGTTATGGTGAGAAGGATATGTCTCTTTGTGGATATACAGATTCAGACTATGCAGGGTCAGTGGACTCGAGGGAGTCTACTAGCGGCTATGTGTTCACAGTTGCAGGTGGACCGGTTTCGTGGGCATCACGTTTACAGCCATGCGTTGCTTTGAGCACTCCAGAGGCTGAATATATGGCTGCCACTGAGGCTGCCAAGGAGGCCGTATGGCTCTCACGACTAGTGGGAGATCTTGGTATGGCTGGTGATGCTCCGATTCTACATTGTGATAGCCACAGTGCCATAGCATTGGCACGGAATCCTGTCTTCCATGCGAAGACAAAGCACATTGAGGTGAGGTATCACTTCATACGAGAGGTGCTAGAGAACAAGCGCATAGAGCTTGTCAAGGTACACACTGACGATAACCCTGCTGATCTACCCACGAAGTCGTTACCCTCACAGCGGTTTGCACACTGTAGATCGCTGATGGGTATGGCTTGACTTCTTTTGCTGTACTTTGGCCACTTTAAAGGCACACTACCTTTAAGTGGGAGATTGTTGGGTTAAAGGCCCGTGTGCCCGGCTGCCCGTTGTTCAGCCGCCCATGTACAACCATTCATTTACTCATTCATAATAACTATACTCACAACTACACATTGTAGTGTGAGTACCGCCCCGCCACACACTGTGTCTATCTCCTTCTTCGTGCTGGCTCTCTCTGTGTGTGCTCTCCGATCCCAACATCATGTTCACACATAAAATTGAAGGCCTTCTAGTGATTCCACTATATGATCATCAAGCAGGAGATGTAGCAGCTGACAACGATGGGTTTGAGTTTGATTGTGACATGATCTGAGAGCCACTGCGGGACATGTTATGGACGCTAGATACCCTTGGAGCACCGTTTTGTCATGGAGTGGAGAAGAGAGAGTTCTTTGTTTGATAAGTCTAGGTAGACACTTTTATGCTCAATTTTTGCCATTGAACTAGTCTGCTAATGTGCCATTGAAATGTTTGCTAACGTTTATGCTTTTGTAAACATGTGGTTGTTGGGTACCTTCACAAAGGTTGGAAATGTAGTTTTAGATAGTCTTGCAAGTTTTGGTGGCTTGGCAATGGAGTGCAAGTGTCTACAATGACATTGCATCAGCATTGACTGGGACAAGAAATTGTTTTTGGCACGTATTCAACCGCAACAGGAGCTTCCTACTGGTCTAAGATTAACTCATCATGTGGGTGAGGTATCACATAGAGCACAATCACAACCACTCGCATCTCCTTTACGACATTGCCAAGAGTTGGCTGTGCCATCTGCTCCTCCTCCGAGTAGACCTTCAATCATAATTCTTGGTTGGCCAAGCTATGGTTAACCAACCGCTCTATTGACCACTATTTTCCACACTGTCCATGGGGCCCCCACCTGCACACGCCGTAGTAGCGCAACCCCCACAAGATTTGCAGGCACCAATAACCTAAATCTCAACTTGTATTGATTACTCCATATTAATTTATTTCTATGTAATGGCACACCTGAACTTATTGGTTGATCATACTATGTTTTCATTTTTCCTCAATCTAATATGTGTTTGCTCTCTATTTTTATTTATTTTTGTAACTATGTTTAATTTTTGAAGGCAAGTCAACTGATGGTGTGGTCATACTATGTTTTAATTTTTCCTCAATTTGATATGTGTTTGCTCTATGTTTTTTTAATTTTTTAAACTATGCTTAGATTTTTGAAGGAAAGTCAATCGATGGTCAATGATTTTTTTTCTTATTTTTAGTGAAAATATTACGAAGGACATGGTGTGAATGACCTTTGAAATAAAGACACTTGGAATTTTTTTATAAATAGCCAGAAGAACACTTGTTTCATTCATTCATTCATGCATAAGTTACAGTAATTAAGTATCTATTTTCTAAAGGCATTCTTTGAGTTTTCTCTCATTCACATATTTACCACGCCTAGGGAAAATCATGAACAATGTGATCAACGTGGTCAACTCCCTCCCCGTGTTGACCTCATCTCAACAATGTACATGCCAATTATATTCTCAATAGTGTATATGCTATGAATGAAAAATGCACAACACAAAGTGCACACAACTACACGGGCTCTCTCCCTGCAGTCGACGAGGCCACAAGCTCTATATTCAATGCCATGCAAGACCTTGATTTCAATGCACATCCAACCAAAAGGGATATTGATCAAGTTGCCACACTAGCGAACAATGCAAGTATGATTTGGGGGGGACATGGTTTTTGCACCCCACAAGAGTATGCATCCTTCAAACAACACATGGAGGCTTGGGTAGAAGTGTGGATGGCATACATCTGTGCAAGAAATAGCAAATGGAGCCAACAAAAACAACAACAACAACTAGATCTCACCTTTCCTTGCTAATATTGGATAAATAAGGCCTTGACACCATATTAGCATATTGTATTGTTTTTTTCTCCATATCTATCTTATTGTAGTTTTTGTTTTAAGTTGTGTACTTTAACCCCTTTTAATAACAGTCTATGTTTTTATTGTAGTCTTTAAATGTTGTTCAAAATTGAATTTCATTATTATAGAGTGTGAACCGTTGAAATCGATTTGTTGCATGTGTACGAGTGCTCACAAGTGTGACAAAATAGAAGGACACTTATCACGTTGGTGGTTAATCTTGCTGCCCAACATATATCACAACATTTGAGAAGACAAGTCGCATGTATGAGTGAGAGGATAATGTGAGCGAGAGATTTATAAATTATGAATGTTTGATGTATGTGTGTGTGTGTGTGTGTGTGTATATATATATATATATATATATATATATATATATATATATAGAGAGAGAGAGAGAGAGAGAGAGAGAGAGAGAGAGAGAGAGAGAGAGAATGATGGAGAAGGAAAAGCTTGGGTGATATAGTGATAGAACCATTTACCACTTTTTTTAAACACACATGCAACCATTGTCAAAGTACACACACACCTGAAAGAGAGATAGATAGATAGATAAAAGGATTTTATTATCGTCCTCAAAGGTCAAATATGACCTATGGGACCAAAGCTACATGTGATGTAGTATGTGTATGGCTAATGAGTGACTCTCGATGCTCCAAAATTATGGTGATGAGAGTAACAATGGAGAGCCCACAATGTCGCTTGGAGGAAAGTGTGTAGGTCTAAGTCATGGTGGCTGAAAATGTGAGAGAAGCAAGTCTCTTCTCCATTGCCCCAACGCCCTATCTTGCATCGAAGGAAATGGGAGCTAAGCCGAATGGCTGCAATAGTGCGTATTGCTGACAAGGGGATAGGCTCAAGCATGTAAGTGTGAGTACAGTTTCCTATTTCAACGAAGAACATGGTTTTGTAGTTGGGGGCAATATGGGTGGTGTAATGTATGAAGCGTGACCCATCAAATTTATCCCAAGCCCTAATACATTGGTGTTGTAGAAAAGCTTCATTCACTTGGGAGTCAACTGAAGCATCATGTAGCAAGTGTAATGCATCCCATCTCCCAAACCACTTCTTTATGTCTTGCATCCATCCCGTGCTCAAGATCTTGCTTTTATGCATCTTTTGAACTTTTTTGCTTGCTTTCCATGCAATTGTAGGAAGTCGATGTGAGGGGTTTTGACGCATCTTTATCATGTACTCCACAACCCTTTCCATGCCCATAACCTCAATTGGAAGAGATCTCGACTCAAGAAGTCGGAGCATATACGGTGTTTGTGTCTTAACTTGGAGAAAGTTTATGATTTTGGACATTCTCAAACTCTTTCCAAGTAGACTTTGAGATGCTCCCACCCCACACTTCAACTCCATAAAGAGGAATCGATGTCACCAATGCATCAAAAAGGTACTTTTTGAGAACCCAACACCTAATTTTTTCCGCATTACACATGTTCTCAAATGCATAATATGCTCTCTTTCCCACCTCCAAACGACGCATAGCACATTCATGCCACTTGTGATTGGTCGGAACCTCAAGGCCAAGGTACTTAAAGCTCTCAATAACTTCAAGTGTCTCATTGTTGTACACAATGCATGGCTTCTCCTTATGGTTGGTTTTCACAAGCATAACCTTTGTTTTGGATTCATTCACAATGAGCCCACTATGTAAGCAAAAGTTCTCAAGGACAACCATAATCTTTTGTGCATCTTTCTAAAGTGTGTGCTAGAAGCACTACATCATCCGCATTAAAAAAAATCATGATTACCGCATTGCAAATAGTGACCTCTTCAATGCCTTCTTCTTGCATAAAGTCAAGTACCATTTGTTCCAATTGATCGATGCATAGACCAAAGAGAGTTGGTGACAATAGACATTGTTGTTTAACCCCAATAGTCCTTACAAAAATTTCTAAAATTTCTCTTCCCATGCGCAATTGACAAATCACCTTCTCATAGATTCGAGAAACCGCAAGCATAAACTTGGCACTTAGAGTTCTTCCATCCTTCTCCACAAATTGTTACCCACAAATTGTTACGTGGAACCATATCAAAGGCTTTCTTAAAGTCCACAAAACAACAGTACAATCGCTTGCCTTTCAACCGACATTTCTCCATGAGAACACGAAGAGTGACAAGATGATCAATGGTGCTATGACATCGACAAAAACTCGCTTGTCCTTTTGCACACTTGTCATTATCTTCAGCCCAATCACTCAATTTCATCTCCATTAAGCACCCAAATAACTTTGCCATAAGAGACCCAATCATTATAGTCCGGTAGTTGTTTACATTCTTTACATCCCCTCCTTTATGCAAAGGCTTAACCCAATTAGTACTCCAATCATAATGCATACCATGTTGAAGTGCAAGATTGAACATATCACACATCCACTCATGGGTAAAATCTCCCATCCATTTGATCATCTCCAGCTTGATACCTTGAAGATCTCCCGCTTTGCAAGTGGCCAACTTTTCAAGCCCACCGCATACATTCCCAATAGTAAAAAGAGGACATACATAGGATGAACCATAAAATGACATTTTTTCAGCATTTGCTTGCTCATATAATTGCCTACAAATGTGTGTACATATCCACAAGACTCAAGTTACCAAAATTCTCAACCCGCTTACCCCTCAAGTTTCTCCAAACTCTTCCACATGCATGTGCCTTTTCTTGGACTTGAAAAAGTTGTTGCTTTACTTCCCATCTTCTTCTCTTCTCTTGAATCAATGCCTTGTATGGATGCAAATGACATTGATAGTTGTATTTTTCTATAGTTGCATCAAGATTTATCAAGGACTTTCGAGCATTTTGACACTCTTTATCAAACCACCTTTTGCTTGATCTATCTTTGTTGATACCATGGAGATGCTTTATGGCAAAGCATTCTTCGACACAATAACAAATAACTTTCTTGAAAGCTTCCTACTTAGTTTTCAATGGTTCGTCATATTGAAGCTTTGTCATCCATAACTTTTTCTCAACCATTTCAATGTACATTGGTGCCCGTTTGAAATCCATACATAGTGATAATTTCTCTTCCCTTTAGCTGATATTATCATGCTTAGTTGCTTCTCCATGTGAGAGGTCAATACATAAGGTCCGATGGTTGGATTCCGGGGTCCATTGGCCAAACATAAAACCCTTTATGTGATACGTGATGGCTTGGAGAGTAGCATATAGTCAATCACACTATCCCCATTATGTTTCCTACATGTAAATCCATTGGTTCCACTCCACAAAGATACACCATTGGCAACGAGCATGAACGTGCTATTACACATGTGTAAAAGTAACTTTCATAGTGATCCGGCTCTTTCTCATCCATTGAAGTACGATCATACAGGTGAGCTTTCTCCAACTCCCTCAAAATGTAAGGCATATCAAATTGTTGAGTATCATGTTGCAATGTTTTTGTGCGATCATTCATATCCCCAAACATAATAACATCACCTTCACCTTTGAAATAAGCAATGGCCTCTTCTAAATAAAAAAAATGGCTGATCTGTATCCATGCAAGCTGTTGAACGCTGGTTCAACATCACGACATAACTCAACAAAGCCTTATTTTTTAAGAGTTATGGAATGCTGAGGATTATGGTTATAAACATCATTTGTAATAAGTAGGTAGTCTAGCTATAAAAGCCGAGGTGCAATGGCACTTCCAGATTGTAAATACCAAGCCATTTGACCCCTCAAACTCTATTTTTGGTTAACCTAAGGTAGCCTTAGTATATAAGGTACCTAGGTCACTTTTGTAAATACACTTAATCATAATTTAAGTTTAGCGTTGTCGTCTATTGTGTGTGAGAGAGGAAAAGAGAGAGCGTGAGCTTTATTCTAGCGCTACTCTCCACTCGTTCATCACATTGTAGATCAATTGCACCATTGCTGTAGGCTTGAGGAGAGCTACACGACAACGCTAAGCATTCCTCACAGAATGGAGCGAACTTGCTCGCGCATCTACGAGCTATTTTTGGCTATAAGTATATCAAACAATGTCTGTTTTGTGCCTGCAAGTAGTCGTTAGAATCGTAGCAGCATAAGATACGCATAAGTACTCATAGATTTCAATTTTGGGCACTTTCAAAATCTGAATCTGTATTTATATGCGTTTTCCACAGATGGGTTTAGAGCTAGAATTTTGAGTGTAGAGGCTTTGGGACAAGTGTATCCTAGTGAGGGGATGGTGTTCCCTGAGTTTCGTACGATTTTGGTATGGTTTGGTGAGTTTTCTTCTGTTTGTGTGCATGTGGGTAGGTAGTGTAGTTGAGACTAGTGAGATTTTAGATTGTGGTTTAGTTGGCCTTCCAGAGTGTTGTATGTGTAGGATGGTCTTAGCCTCACAAGCTAAAGAGATTTCCTCCGTGTTCCTATCATGTCATCTGTGTCCTCGATTGACATTATGTTGACCTAGGTTGTGCTGCATGTACTTTATGGGTGGTGTGATTCGCTCCCACAACATTGGCACTACTGCTGGGGATACAAGGACTTAGGTAGGTATTCCTACTAACACATGTGTGATGGTTGCTTGCTTTAGTTTCGGCTAAAGAAAGCATTTTTGTTAAGTGGATCCAGAAAAGGTTATTGTACGATCAAGTGGATAGCCAGAAAGCGCGTGTCTTGCCGAGGGTCTGTGACTAGGTAGATTTAGTTAGAATTTGTAGATTAGAGTAGTTGTTGTGGTAGTTGAGTGATTTGTGAGATGATAAAAGAGTTTGCTAGTCCGTGTGTGGCATTGAATCATTTTTCTACTTATAGATGAAAAACCCCATATGATTTATAGGAGTAGCTTTAGGTAAGTAGTTTGAATTTGATCTAGAGCTATTCATCATTGATCTATTTGCTAAGTGCTTGTTTGCATTTGAAATCACAAAAAAGTCTTCTTTTGAAGGTAAAAATGCAATAAACAAGCTTCTGTGGATAATTTTTCATGAATGATTGGTGTTGAGTATATAAGAGAGCATGTGCAAGAGTTCTGTGTACAAAAAATTATAATTCTGTAAACTTGGACATTATACGCGTATAATGTCTCAAGAAGCATCTGGAGACCAAATTTGAAAAATTTGACCACAGCAGAGTGTTCAAAAGGGGGGTTTTACCCTAGGTATACATTGAGACTAGATTTTTGACCACCTCTTGACACCCAAAAGACAAAAGACGGAGTGCAAGAAACAAGAAAAAGGAAAACTTGTGATTTTGAGCACATTTTTGCATGAAAACTAGTAGAAGTGCTTAAAAGCCAGTGCTAGAGACTTGGGGATGCATGTGAATGAATTCTATCCGAAAATTCATTAGCAAACAGACATCATACGTGTATGATGTCTGGAGGATGATGTTGGTAGCAATTTTGAAATTTTGACATTATACCCATCTTTGAGCACATACACCAAATTTCAAATTATTTGGGCTTATAGATTGAGAGTTAAAGGGATTTTACTCTTTCAAGGGATTTTCTTATGAAAAGTGATGGTTTTGTGCATTTTTGACATCCAAAATTTGTTGTGAACACATATTGTTGCTCTACACATCAAGGGGCACCTTTGGTAGAAACAAAACTGAATTCTGACCACTTGGATATCATATGCGTATGATGTCTTAGAGGCTAGATCTGAGGTCAAAAGCTACAACTGAGTGCACCCTTGCCATCTACAACATTTAGGAAGCAAATTTCATCAAGTTTGAAGCAATTTTGGGCTTGCAAAGACCATAAGATGCATCTAGGCAAGTGAATGCTTGTATTTAGTTTTGAAACTTGTTGTGAGTTGCCAATGTAGTAAGGAACCTCTGAAGTGAATTTCACTTCATTCTGACCAGTTAGACATCATACGTGTATGATGTCTAAAGGGCACTTTTAGGGACCAAAATTGAAATTTGAGCTTACCAAGGTGTTAAGCACCACAAGACAAGCTTACTCCAAATTTGGGCCAATTTTGAGCACATAGACATCATACACGTATGATGTCTCATTACAAGATTTGAAAGTCAAATTTCACTTGACCACATAGGAGGGTTGAAAATGATGTTTTAAGCATGTTTGCAAAATTTCATGTCATTCTGAGCCAAAAAACTTTGTACACGTATAATGTCTTAGTGGCAAGATCTAGGTCAAAACAGACATTTGAGTATACCTCAGTGTCCTAGAGCATAAAAGAAGTCCCTAGCCAAAATTTCATTCCATGTGGAGCTCATTGAGCTTGTAAAGGCCAAAAGACAGATCTGAACACATTCATGCTTGTATTGATCATAACTTGCCCAAAAAATGTTCAAATTGAATTTTGAAAGTTGCTGTGAGTTGCCAGTGTTGTGAGGAACTTGTGGAGTGAGATTCAACTAATTCTGACCAATTAGACATTATACACTTATGATGTATAAAGGGTACTTTTAGAGACCAAAATTGATATCTGAGCTTACCAGGGTATTTAGCACCACAAGACAAGCTCACATACCAAATTTTGTCAAAATCTGAGCACATAGACATCATAGGCGTATGATGTCTCACAGTCCAGATCTAGGTCAAAACAGACATTTGAGTATACCTTAGTGTCCTAGAGCATAAAAGAAGTTGAGAGAGCTCACTTTAAGCTAGAACCAAACTTTGAGGAACAATGTCAATTACAACATCCAACCACACGGCTAACAGGGTGTAATGGCACTTCCAAATTGTAAATACCAAGCCATTTGACCCCCTAAACTCTATTTTTGGTTAACCTAAGGTAGCCTTAGTATATAAGGTACCTAGGTCACTTTTGTAAATACACTTAATCATAATTGAAGTTTAGCGCTATCGTCTATTGTGAGAGAGAGAGAGAGGAAGAGAGAGAGCATGAGCTTCATCCTGGCACTACTCCCCACTCATTCATCACATTATAGATCCTACTGCATCATTGTTGTAGGCTCGAGGATAGCTACACAAAAATGCCAAGCATTTCTCGCGAAACGGAGTGAACTTGCTCGCGCATCTACGAGCTATTTGCGGCTATAAGTATATCAAATGATGCCTATTTTTTGCCTGCAAGTAATTGTTAGAATCATCGACATAAGCTACGCATAGGTACTCATAGATTTCAGTTTTGGGCACTTTCAGAACCCGGATCTGTCTTTATACGCATTTTTTGCAGATGGGTTTAGAGCTAGGATTTTGAGTGTAGAGACTTTGGGACAGGTGTATCCTAGTGAGGGGATGGTGTTCCCTGAGTTTGGTACGATTTTGGTATGGTTTGGTGAATTTCCTTCTGTTTGTGTGTATGTGGGTAGGTGGTGTAGTTGAGAGAAGTGAGATTTTAGATTGTGGTTTAGTTGGCCTTCTAGAGTGTTGTATGTGCAGAATGGTCTCAACTGACAAGCTAGAGAGATTTCCTCCGTGTGCCTATTATGTCATCTATGTCCTCGATTGACATTATGTTGATCTAGGTTGTGTTGCATGCATTTTATGGGTGGTGTGATTCGCTCCCACAACACAAGAATAAAAGGGGGAATCACGATGAGGAATGTAGCAACCGGCTACGAAAATGGGTGCTCTTCTTGGTGTCATAATCTTCAGCCATACATAATGTTTGTACTTGTCATCTTTAAGGAGGCTTGTTAGGCGGTGAGCTTCCTGGTAGGAGCTCAATTCAATGGTCATCATCCCCTCGTTTTGGAGGTAAGTCCATAGGGATATCATCGATGCAAACATCTTGGAATCCATTTAGAAAATTAGACAAGTCTAACTCTTCTTGATTCCTACCATTTTCATTTGATAAACCATAGCGTCATTAGTGGATTCTTTGACAAAAATCATGTACGCAAAAATCGAGCTTTTCATTGACTTACACAATTGATACAAAATCTTCCAATCCTTTCTTAACCATACATGCTATCCCTCCTTGCCCTCTTTGTTGCTTGAGATTCTTTGACCAAATCAATGAATATACATTGTAATCCTCCAAGCCGTTAAATCCTTTGTGTATCATGCTCCCAAGTTTCAACAAGAAGTACAACATCGGCTTTGCTTGTTAGCTCATCAATGCCAACCCCCGCATTCCATGGGTATCCATAACAATTCCAAAAGCATATTTTCAATTGTAACTCGGTCTCATAGGTCATGCATCCCTATTTGCTCGAGAAACTTGCCTCCTCCTTGGGCACATTTTCTTTGTGAGAGATCTCCTTGTTTTTCTTATTCTTTTCCTCATATGCCTCTTGCGATGCATATTTTGTTGCTCAATAGTGAGACCTTCACATACAAAACATTTTGTATCCCTCAAATAGATCCAACTATTATCAAGGATAATCTTTTGTTTGGTCTCATCCGGCATGGTGCATAAAATTGGCCGTTCTCCCGAGCAAGGAGCTTCTTGCTTACCCACTCTATGTGTTCCATAGACCATAACTCTGGACATGTCAAAGTGGTTTTGAAGAAATCTTTGATAACAATGGCAAGAGAAGGAGGTGTCTCTAACTTCTCTTTGAGAATTCCACGAATAACAATGTTCTTGGAATGTCGCTCCCATTCCTTCAACTCTTCCACATCCACATTCTCAACATTCTTTGTTTGAACCATAGCTTGCATGAGTGAGGATTTAGGAACCACATTGTTAACACATACATCATCCCAAGACTTGTTTGTGCATACATTTTTCATGTCGCATACATCCCGGCGCTTGGTGTCAAATTTCTCCTCTTTCAATACATGGTCATGCTCTACTTTGCTCATACGCTCCTTCAAAACATTCAAGTCCACAAGAGAGCGTTTACATTCCTTGACTTCCTCTTCAAGTTTCATCAAACGTGTTGTTTGCATCTCAAGTGTCCTTTTGAGATTTTCATTCTCAACCACAAGTACCCTTAGTGTGCCATTCTCCATTGCAAGTGCCCGTAAGTCTTTGCCTTGTTTGTTTACGGTCTCTTGCAATGATACCAAGTATGCCATGATCAACCGCCTTACTATCCCTGATGCCGCCACAATGCTCGATCTCACACACACACACACACACACACACACACACACACACACCAGTGAGCACATGAAGGAGAAGAAGATAGAGGTAGAGCAAGAATACTTCTTAGCATGCACCTCAAAGAATGGGGATTTTAGGTCAAAATGGACCTTTTATAAGAGTTTGGCCCATTCACACATGGGCATCCACAATGGCCGGTCATAGTAAAAATCATGTAAAAATGGGATAAGTGGCACGGCTCTCATCGGTGATCACCTACACACCTATTGGACCGACAAGCCTGGTCCATGACTCAAATAAATGATAAGGCGTTCATCGAAGGTGATAGGGTGTCCATGAGGGTTAATATGCCCCCCTTCCTGATGTAGATTCCATCCTCAGAAGCTATTGAGATGAAGCCCGTTCATCGAGGTGGAAGAGCATTTGAGATTGAATGTCCGTAGCAAACATTGCAAAATCAACCAAAATTTACACAGTGTTTGCATTCTCATAAACAATTAAAAAGCATATGCAGCGAATAGACACACAGATTGATCGATAACAGAATATTATACAAATTTTCAGCAATAAACATTAAATTGTAATATAATCAAACACATAAGCACTTGTAAATGTCATAATGTAAACAAGTCTAGGGTCGCTAATTTAACGATTGAGAGGCAATAGAGGTCAACTATTAATACCATGGGCAAGCTTCTCAATTTTCTTTGGTCAATTAAAATGTTTAATCACGAGAGCAAAGTATTTCATGTCCGAGGACCGACTAGAGGCTATACCTAGAAGACCTTCTAGTTAAGCTACGATAAAAGGAATTGCTTATGAAATCATCACTTGAATTATTCCCTTTGTTTGACCCCCAAAGTGTTTTCACATTCATTCAATTTTTGACGTGTGTGCTTATTTTGTATGCCTTGGGCTTTTTTCTTTTCAAAGAAAAGCGCCCACACTGGGAACCTCTAGGGCTCTAGTACCATAGGCAATTTATGTAAGTGATGTACCAAATTAAGATTTTACATTGTTGGCACTTTTGTTTTTTGTTTGTTTGTTTTTCATTGCTTGTCATAAAATCTAATCTAACCAACCCAAATGATTTTCTCATATTAAACTGCTCATTTAATGTGGGAGAATAAACGAGAACAAGGGTTAGAATATAGACACGTGTTTATGGATCTGTCTCAACACGGGGCCAAGAGGGGTCCAAATGAGAGATGGTATGTTAAAGAGAATTGCTACCTAATGGAGCTTGAAGACCGTAGGGTTAGCTTCATTAAAGACCTCCAAAAGTTAGTGTTCAAAAGTCCTTTGACCTTAGGCAAGTTAGGGTTGACCTTGAGGTGGGAATCCTACCCAAGCATGAGGTGCTTGTTGGCTTGCTAAGTTTTAATGGGAACTTACCCCAGAAGCTTGAGGTGTTTCTCACATGCTTAAATGATTAAATTTCTTGAAGTATTCAATTCAAAGATAACTCTCAAGAGACATGAACGTGCCATGCTTGATTGAATAAGTCCTTGAAGTATTCCATTCAACCAAATGACTTAATAATCATAAAAGACACATGTTCAAATGATCCTCCATATGTGGCCCTCATGATGTGTTTGAATGCTATTGGATAGGTTTTAAAGGGGTCCAATGAGAATTTAGATACATAAAAATAAATAATAAAGTTCTTTCTCTCAAAAGAGGAAAAAGAGGACACATGTCCAAAGGAAATAATAAAATAATACAAGAGAGGGAGAGAGAGGGAGAGAGAGAGAGAGAGAGGTGTGGACCAAGCATGAGAGGGGGGGTATACTCTCCCACACACACACACACACATTCTCTCATTGTGTGGAGTGAAAAATGCAAGAGCTCCATCTCCTTCTCCAAGTATGAGAAGTGGAGAGCCTACACCAACACTCTTGGCTATGGAATGCAAATCCAACCAAGAGCCATGCTTCAATGCTTAAGCTTGCCATCTTCTTCATCTTCATTACTATGCTATTATGCTATGCTAAGCAAGAAGAGTGATGATAAGTGAGAAACTATTTCTTTCTCCTATGGAATGTTTCTTCTTCCTCTTCCCTATCCTCATTCCCCGCTAGCTCTCTCCACCTTTGAAGGTGTTTGAGGCCTTTAGACTGAGGCTTGGATAATTAATGCTTTTTGCAAATTTTATGTTAAGCTCGTGATGCATGAAGCTTTCCATATTCATAGCATCACCAAGGTCACAAGGAACACAAAGATTGTATTGTAACAAAGTCTCTCTTGATGGGAGAATCTATAATACAAACGCCTTTTGGAGGGGGGATCGGCTCCAAGTAAATTCGGTCCTCATCTATTATCATGTTCTCTAATACTCTCTCTCTTGCAAAAGTATTGTTCATGCCAAGTTAATTAAGTACTATGTTTATGTTGCTACCATCAATTAAGTTCACCCTCCAAGTTCTCAAAGTAATCTCACAAAAATGCTCACTCTAATTCTCTTAATTTCACTATTCTCAAAGTTCATAGGTCATTTGTATTACATTGGTATCAGAGCATTTGGTTTCTCTTTTCTTGCTTACAAAGAGAGGTCCTTAAGTAACCTATTAATGGTTGATTTTGTTAATTATATTAGGGTAAGTGGGAATGGGATCTATTATTGGTTTTGTTGAGCCCACTATGTGGGATATGGTGCACACCTCGGGAGCTTTGGTCTTAATAATGGAGTCTTCCTATTGCTTTACCATTATTGAGCCATAAGAAGTCCGAAAGGATCTATCCTGTGGAAACTTCACTATGTTATGCCCACTCAACTACTCTTTATAATTAACCAATTCGAGCCGTGGGTGTAGATACTTAAGTGCTTATTTTCAAAGTCTAAGAGGAGTAGCAACTAAGGTTTTGAGTTGCCAAATAATACACTAAGTAAACACATAAGTATAATTAGCATGGTTGACAATAACCAAGAGAGTAGAATAAATATTGATAACTTTGATTTTGCACATAAAGGTGCTAATGATGATGTCCCCATGTTTATCAATTATCTTGTTACTAGGTTGCATCAAAATATTGTTACCATATACATGTGGTAGTGATGTGTGTGAACCCACTAGGACCGCCGGGGCATTTTTTCCCTCTTTAGGAGGTTTTTTCCCTCGAGCATTGTATATACACCCATCACTCTAGGGCTATCTATCTTTCCATTGCACACTAAGTAACACACTCTCTATTGTGTGCCTTGAGCTTCCTTTGTCTTCTCCAAGCTGTGTGCGTTTCTCTGCAACCCTAATTCTAACAGATATGGGTAGCCCAACTTTGTAAGCCGAAGTTACTCAACAACTTCGTGCTTATGGGATTTTCCTTCCTCTCCAAGAGGAGAGAGAGCTTAGGAGGCCTTTTGATGAGACCCCCAAAAGAAGACTCTCTCCCATACGAGAGCAATAATCCAAAGAGCAAGAAAGTAATGAATCCCTAAGTTCCTTTGAAGATGTGGCTCCACAAAGACTGCGGTCTAGACGATCGCCAACTCCTCCCATGAGGAAATGGTCAACACATAGTCCTTCTCCTCGTCACTCCAAAGGGGAAGAGAGGAAACAAAGGAAGAAAAGGTCAAGAAAGAGGTCACCCTCTTCTCCTTCTTCTTCACCTTCCTCCTCTCCCAACGAAATCTATGGCTATTCTCCTAGAAAATACAAGAGGGGAGGACATCACAAATTGTACCCTACATGGCGAAGATTACAAAAGCTCAAGAAGTTCAAAGAGGGAGGAAAGAGTATCTCTTTTCTCACCTATGATGGCACCTTTGGTGCTACCGACAAAGTATTGGTCTTCATCCAACAATTTGATGTGGCCTTTGGAGACGAGGGCTTCACGGAGTCCTCCAAGCTACACCATGTAGCTATGCACTTCCAAAAATTGGCTCGTCAATGGTGGGCTAGTCTTTGTGGCAATGGTGAAGCCCCAAAGACATGGAAAACTCTATGAGTTTCCATCATGAAGCAATTCCTTGCAAGCAATGCAAAGGACAAAGTGCTCACCGAATGGCAGAGTTTGAGGCTTCTCTCTCATGAGTCTATCCACAAATATGTGGACAAATTTTGGGATTTACATCTCAAGGCTACTCTTTGAAAAGATAGACTTTACCGAGCAAAAGCAACAATTTTGTGCGGGATTACCTGAAGAAATGGCCGAGTATGTCAATTCCCAATGTCTTGGTTCCATCACCGAAGTAATCCACCACACCATGATTGCTTCCCGCATCAATTTCCAACAAAGGGCTAGGCGGAATGTCAAACCCATGGAAAACAAAGACAAAAATGATTCAAAGGGAAAAACCAATGCCCAAAATTCTTCCCAAGGCACTTCCTACAACAACAACAATAGATCCAAGGAGAAGGGATTTTACAAAGGTAAAAACAAACTCTCTCATGAAGAGCTTGAGGCTTTTTGCAACAAGGACCATAAGTTTTTTAAGTGTGGGGAGCAAGGACATGGCTATCGTTCTTGCCCCAAGGAAAATGCTCGCAATGAGATTCCTAGGGCTTCCAACATCGAAGCTCCAAAAGAGGATGCTCATTGCAAAGGATCAACTCTCTCCTTTGGGAAAGGTAAGGGAGCATGGTGCCTTCATCTTATTTGACCCTGTCTCTACTCACAACTTCATATCAACAGAGTTGGCCACCAAGTTGGGCATTCAAAATTTTGAGATGAGAGATGCTGTAACTGCCGATGCCGCTTTCAAGGGACAACAAGCCTCCGTTACTCCCTTGATTTTGGGAAGGTGAGGCTTCATGTCCAAAGCTATGTCGACAAAGAAGACTTTTCCATCTCTCCTCTCCAACATGAGGATGCTATCCTAGGGGCGCCATGGTTTGATCGCATGGTTGCCAACATGAAGTTACATGAAAGGAGAATATTGATAAGTCAATGAAAAGCTCGAGTTCTGCGTACATGATTTTTGTCAAAGAATCCACTAATGATGCTAATGGTTTATCAAGTGAAAATGATAGGAATCAAGAAGAGTTAGACTTGTCTAACTTTCTAAAAGTATTCCAAGATGTGTTCATCGATGATATCCATATGGACTTACCTCCAAAACGAGGGGATGATAACCATTGAATTGAGCTCCTATCAGGAAGCTCACCGCCTAACAAGACTCCTTATTGATTTTCCCAAGCTCAACAAGAGGAGATTATGAGGCAAGTACAAGAATTAGTACAAAAAAGGATGGTGAGGCCTAGCTCCTCTCCCTTTTGTTCTCCAGTCCTTTTAGTGCAAAAGAAAGATGGTACATACCGTATGTGTGTGGACTATCACACACTAAACCATATCACTATCAAAAATAGATTTCCCGTACCTCGGGTGGAAGATCTATTTGATAAGCTACAAGGCTCTACCTACTTCAGCAGGATTGACCTTAAAAGTGTCTATCATCAAATAAGGATAGTGGAGGAAGATATCGTAAAGACCGCGTTTCGTACAATGTTTGGTCTTTATGAATATTTATTCATGCCTTTTGGCTTGACCAATGCACCTGTCACATTCAATCGTTTGATGGAGAAAATGTTTAGACCCTATCGCAAGTTCACTGGAGTGTTCCTTGATGATATCATCATCTACTCCAAGTCCTTGGAGGAACACAAGCAACATCTCAAGTGATTTTTCAAGCATTGAGGGAGAACAAGATTTTTCTCAACCAAAAGAAAAGTGAATTTTTCCTTCAAGGCCTAGATCCTCTCCCTTTTGTTCTCCAATCCTTTTAGTGCAAAAGAAAGATGGTAAATACCTTATGTGTGTGGACTATCGCACACTAAACCATATCACTATCAAAAATAGATTTCCCGTACCTCGGGTAGAAGATCTATTTGATAAGCTACAAGGCTCTACCTACTTCAGTAGGATTGACCTTAAAAGTGTCTACTATCATCAAATAAGGATAGTGGAGGAAGATATCCTAAAGACCGCGTTTCGTACAACGTTTTGATGGAGAAAATGTTTAGACCCTACCGTAAGTTCACTGGAGTGTTCCTTGATGATATCATCATCTACTTCAAGTCCTTGGAGGAACACAAGCAACATCTCCAAGTGATTGTTCAAGCATTGAGGGAGAACAAGCTTTTTCTCAACCAAAAGAAAAGTAAATTTTTCTTACATATGAGAGCCAAAGGCTCAATACGGATGAAAAGGTCTTGGGCATTTTATGAGAAAGAGGTTTAGGTGTCCTACATGCCCTAGACACATGGAAGCACTATTTATTGGGGACTCCATTCATTTTACGAATAGGCCATCAAAGTCTCAAGTACTTCATGACGCAAACAAAGCTTTCCAACAAACAAATGAGGTGGGCAAATGTTCTTTTGCAATTTAATTTCCACATTGCTCACATTGCTGGTAAGCACAATCAAGTGGCTGATGCACTTTCACGACGACCAAAAGTTAATGCTGTGTCTATAGCAACTCGCAATGATCTACCTTCTATGATAAATGAGTATTCTACTGACCTTGACTTTAAAGACATATGTGCGCGTATGTCGCACGTGTCAATGCAAGGAACTTGCCGATATACCATATGCGAGCCACAAATGGCTCCAAGCACACAACAAGACTAAACTAGTAAGCTCAAAGAAGGCGATGGTGTGTCACTCACCGCTCTATGCTTGCTTCGTGGAGGATTCCTTGCCGCGAAGAAGAAGGAGCCGCCGCTTCGCCGTGCTCAACCGCTTCGCCGTCGTGCCTTCGTAATGCTCGATCGCCCACACACACACACACACACACTCTCTCTCTCTCTCTCTCTCTCTCACACACACACACACACACACACACACAAGGAGGTGAAGAAGAAGAAGATGGAGATGGAGCAAGAGCACTCTTCTATTGCACAAATGAGAGAATGAGTGAATTTTAGGTTTAGTTGACTTTTATATGAGCTCACCCCATTCACACTTGGGCGCCCATGCTTAGCCAAATAATCCCTTGAATGTTCCCATTAGAGTGCGCCTCTCATCGGCGATCACTCTTACCCTTTTCCTATTGGACCGATAAGCCCGGTACCTAACTCTACCAAATAAATAATACAATGTCCGCCGTAGGTTACAACGTCCGTCGTAGGTAATAGGGTGTCCGTGAGCAGTGCGGTTTAACATGCCCCCCTTCCTGATGTAGATTCCGTCCTCGGAAGCTATTGAGTTGAAGCTTGTTATGTCCATGTTGTAGAGCATCTGGATTTAAATCTGCAAGGCAAAGTCACTGTTTCAGCAAGTGGAATTATATTTCCATAAATCATGAGGGGAATGTAAGGTACATGTGGAAATGAGTAAATGCAAGATTTATGAGATGTTAGACTGCCATTAAGGACAAATAAATCGCACTTTGAGTAAATTAATTAATCAAGAGTTTTGGGCTTATGGGTGAGTCTATCAATCAGTTAGCTATGACTAAGGTTAAAACAACTACTCTAGTACTAGCTAAGCTAAGAAAATTATCTAAATGCAAGATTCACTAATTGTGCTTTTCAGCTTTGATTAGCCAACTAGCTCTCATAACTGCAAACAAAAGCTTGAAATGTTAACTGTAAGCTCAATGGAAGTCTTTTAAATGTCATTCATTTTTTTCTTTTTCTTTTTTTTTTTACTTTGGTTCACAATCATTTGACGTGTGTGCTTATTTGTATGTCCGGGGCTTTTTGCTTCTCAAGGAAAAGCGCCCACACTGGGAACCTCTAGGGCTCTAGTACCATAGACAATACATGTGAGTGAAGTACTAAATCAAGCCAGGATTTCTCTTCCAGCATTAGATTTTTCATTTGTGACACTTATGTTTTTTTCTTCCATTTCCTTTGTATTCTCACTAGTGTTTTTGTTGTTTAAGTGAGCAAGCTTCTCTATGCCTTAAACATTCCTAAGGTCTCAAATACTCAGATAATTTTATCAGCTAGGACTAGTGGTCAAGTAAATGAGTTAACCTAAAGTCACGGTCTCCTAATCTCAAGGCTCATCCATAAGATTAAACTCTAGTTCCATCAACTTAAGCAAAGACAAATTTATACATCTATAATGACAGATAACAAACATAACTATTGCACTCAAACAAACCATGAAAAATCATTATTAGCAATTATACATATCCCCCAACATGAATCATGGAAAGTAGTACACCTCGAGGTATGGAGTTTCTCATTTCGTCGAAGCAGATGTCCTCAGCCATGTGGATGGAGATCCATATAAGTCCTACCTAACACATCCAAAAAACAAGCACTATACCTCTAGGAGTCATGTCAGTGTGAAAAAATTAAAACTCCTAGAAAACAAACTCAAAACACAATCCAGACCCCTAACCTAATTATTTGTCATCCCTTTTAGAATCAAGGAAAGAGGATATTATATAAACCGGGTGGCCACCCTAAGGCTAGGCCTCTATCCTCATCATCTAGATAAACGAAGTCATTTTCAGTGAGGCCATAGTCTTCCTCGGTCTGTATTATTTCTTCTTCATCATCCTCTTGCGCAAGCGTGTTAATCAAGAACCTCGCGATGCGTGGATACTCATCCTGTGCAAAATAATAAGCATGTGCCATCGGAGAAACATTCGCTACTGGGTAGGGATCACTAGTTATCCATAGACGTATTAGCCATTCTAACTCCTCAAAATTTCGCTCACGTGCAAGTCTGTCTACCAAATCCCATTCGCAAGAAAGTACAGGGTAGCAGATGTGAAACACTTGAGAAAAAGAAAAAGGGTACCTTTCATCAAAAATAGAAGCGCATGCCTCTGGTGAACTAGCCATCTTTGAGAATACAAATAGATTTGGTTAGGTCTTTAAAACATGAGTTGTTTTTGTGTGTTGCTTGATGTGACATGGTGAATTTAGACTTATGTGTAGGATCTGATAGGGTGCTCTCTCGTTGCTAGTAGCTCTTGCTCTTTTACCTTTTTATCTTGTTTTTGTGAGTATAAGGATTTATATATACATTCCCTAAGATTGGAGATTAAGAGGTCAGGGAGAAAGGTTGAGAGGGAAGCAAGTGAATGATGGATGTCAACAAACACTCCCCCCTTCCTTGGGTAGATCATACCGTTTGAAATGATGTCGTCACCCTTTGAAACCAGTTGTTCCAAGTTGTTATAGGTGAAGGCTTTAACCAACAGTTTTCGACCGCTCTATGCGTTTCATCTAGTTGCAAGGGTGGTAAGGTACTCTCCCATGATTTTATTTGCAACATCGTTGTAGGTGGTGAACTTACAACGGGAGGTGTAAACTCTCTCTTGCTTGTATGGATATGTACAATGGTAGGTGGAGGTTGTATCGAAGCTTCTATTTTTGTATAGGAACTACATGAAGAGCAAGAAGCTTCATTTGCTTTCCCTGTTCCTGAGCTAGGTGGAACAAATCGTTCTTTCTTTGGTACCCAAACTAGTTCTGGAGCAGGTGTGTCGCATTCTGTGATTTTTTCCTTTCCACAATCTTCAATTTGTTTTGCAGCCACAGGATTGAGCTCACATGGGCCCGGTGACAGGTAAGAGTACAATTTACGTTTGGGCACCCGGATTTGATCATTTCCTTCATAGTATCCTTGGGCTTCCAATAGTCGTTTAGGAATCCAACGCAATGTTTCACGTTTCTTGGAGTGAGGGGGATGTTTCTTACGAGGCTTCCGTTTTTTAGCATCAGCCATGGTTACTAAAGAAGCTTTAGGGACCCACTTGTATGTTTTCTTTGTTATATTAGGATGGTTCTTGTGTGTCTCAAGCTTTCTTTCAACTACATCAGTTGAAGCTCTAGAGAGTTGGGCTATGGGGACGTATGGTTCAACCTCTTGGACATGCAATGTCTTGGGTTTTATTTCCTTAGGAAATATCTCACGGACTATGGCTTGAGTGGTAGGGATAAGAGTTGGTTTTTGCGTTGTGACACCCCCAGTCCCCCAATCAATAGTGCATTTGGTGGCTATCATCCACGTGTGTCCTAGGTTTATATTACCCTCCATAGTTCCAACAGGCATGACCAAAAAGTCTTGAGATACAACCCCATTGTCATAACTGACAGAAGTGTGCCAGATTCCAAAAACCGTAGTTTTTTTGTTGTTGACACCCTTGACTTGGATAATACTCTCAGATAGAGGTGGCTTCCCTAACTGACACCACACCCCATATGATAGCAGATTATATTTAGCACCCGTGTCCAATAAGGCGTTATATAGAACTTTTCCATAGGTGCTATTTAGCTCAATAGGGTATCGTAGAGGTGTGTCAGAGTCCAACCAATCCTCGTCGATTTCAACGTGGAATGCATGTGTGACTCCAAGGTTAGCCTCTCATTTTCGTCTTATACGTTGTTGTCGCTCCTTAGCCTCAGCTTGAGCTTGTATCTTCTTCAATTCTATTTGTGCCTTGGCTTCCTTTTTTGTATGGATGGCACACAACTCCTCTTGGCTTAAAGGATCATAGTATCTTTTAAATTTGCTCCCATTGAGGAATCCAATGGTTTCAACCATCAAGAGTCTCCACACGAATGGTTCCTTGTGGGGTGATCTCACATACTCTATATGGTCCTTTTCCCGCATACTTAAACTTTTTCTTTTCGTTACGCACTCCATACATAAGGACTTTATCACCAACATTGATATCTTTGTTCTTTAGATGACGGTCAAACCATTTCTTCCTCCTATCTTTCTCCACAAGTGCATTTTGCACAGCTAATTGCCGCTCTTCATCTAGCCTTTCAAGGATATATAATCGCTCAACTAAGGGGTTACCATCCCAACCTTCTTGAGAATCCACTCGAAGACTAGGAACGACAAACTCCCATGGCATAACCGCTTCTTGGCCATATACCATCTTGAATGGTGTGCAGTTAATGGCAACTTTATACGTAGTACGATAAGCCCATAGAGCTGATGTAAGCTTTAAATCCCAATCTGTGCGATGAGCTTCCACCGTTTTGGTTAAGATAGAGATTAAGGTCTTATTGGTGCTCTCAGCTTGGCCATTTTCTTGTGGATAATAAGGTGTGGATTTATGGTGAGCTATCATAAAGTTGGTAGTGAGTTCTTTTATTACTCCATTTATAAAATGAGTACCATTGTCACTCACAATCTCAAAGGGACAACCAAATCTTGTAACAATGTTCTCAAAGAGAAACTTGGCAGTTGACCTTGCATCGGCCTTACGTGTCGACCTAGCTTCCGCCCACTTTGTCACATAGTCAGTGGCAACGATAATATATCAAGATTGAGTGCTACGAGCTGCCGGACTAATTGGGCCTACAAAGTCTAAACCCCATTTTTCAAATGGTTGAGTCACTTTAACAGGATGTAAGGGCATCCTATCCTTTTGTTGTGTGATCTTGTAACGTTGGCATTCATCACATCCTTTTGCAAAAAGTGATGCATCCTTAAATAAGGTTGGCCACCGATAGCCTGATTGCAACACCTTTCTAGCTGTTAGTTCCCCTGAGAAATGTCCTCCGGCTATACCCATATGGGCTTCTTGCAGTATGTATAAATACTCATCCTCATGGGCACAACGTCTAAGAATACCATCCTTCCCTAGCCTGTAGAGAGTTCCTGCAATGAGAGAGTAAGGTTCACATTCTTTTAACAGTTTTCGAGCTATGTCCTTACGAAGCTCTTTGGGTGGAAAACCATTAACTAGAAAGTTCACAATATTCTCACTCCATTCAGGTATGGTTTCGACTAGGAATAGAGAAGTATCAGGAAATTCATCATCGACTCCAGTAGGGGCTTCACCATTGGGTATGTGAGACAAATGATCAGCCATAACATGTCTTTTACCAGGTCTCACCACAATGGTAAAATCAAACTCAAGGAGAATTAACAACCATATTGTAATTCTTTCCATGGAACAAGGTTTATTTACTAGATACAACAAGGCTTGATGATCAACATAGAACACAAACTTGTTGGCCAGAAGGTAGTAGCAAAATTTCTTCACTGCATAAATCATACCTAAACCTTTTCGCTCTGTAGTGGTGTAGTTTCTTTCGGCATCATTCAACTGACGACTTGCAAAGCTAATGGGGTAGTCCAGTTTATGTTCTCCTGGTTGAGCTAGAACACACCCAATAGCAAAGTTCGATGCATCAATATGCACATGAAAAACTACATTCCAATCGGGCACTCGTAGAATAGGAGCGCTAGTCAAGGTATTTTTCAATGACTCATAAGCATGGTCACACTCCGTAGTCCATTGGAACTCAATAAGAAGCTTGTACAAAGGACGAGCTATCTCGGCAAAGTTTAAAATGAACCGTCGCTAATAACCAACATGGCCCATGAACCTTTGAACTCCTTTATAGTTTGTAGGTGGTGGCAATTCTGCAATGGCTTTAATTTTGCTCTCATATGTGGAAATCCCATTTTTGGACACTATATGTCCTAAAATGACTCCATGCTTAACCCAAAATTGGCATTTGAAAGGGTTTAAGGAGATGCGATACAATCTACACTTCTTAAACACTTTTCGTAAGCATGATAGATGTTCTTTCCAAGAGGAATAAACACAAAGGTCATCTAAGAAAGCTTCACAAAACTCTCTCAGATATTCTCTAAAAGCAATGTTTATTAATATTTGAAAGGTAGCAGGGGCATTGGTTAAGCCAAAAGCCATAACACAAAATACGAACACTTCAAATTCGATTATAAAAGCTGTTTTAGCTTGGTCCTCTAGCACAATTGTGATTTGATTGTAGCCAGAGTTCCCATCTGAAAAGCTATAAGCCTCCTTCCCTGCAACTCTTTCAAGCACATGTTCTGAATATGGCAAGGGGTAATGGTCTCTCCTAGTGGCGGCATTGACCTTCTTGAGATCCACGCACACTCTGAGTTTCCCATTCTTTTTTGGCACAATCACTATTGGAGACACCCATTCCGAGTGCTCAATAGGGTATATGAATCCGCATTCCACAAGCTTTTCAATCTCTTCTTGAACGATCTTTGCATATTTAGGATTCATTGGGTAGGGTCGTTGCTGAACTGGTTTAGCCATGCTATTCATGGGGATTGTGTGCTGCACCATGGAAGGTGGAACACCTTTCATATCATGATAAGTCCAGGAAAATATATCCTTGAATTCCTTGAGAAGTTCTTTAAGTACACACTCCTTAGTCTCGGTCAGATCTTGGGCAATGAAAATAGGTTTAGACTCTTCTCCTGGGTCTGCTAACTCTATTTCCTTAACTATCACTGGACCATCATAGACTCCATTGCTCCCATCGATAGGTTTTCTTTGAGCCTTTGTATACACAACCTTACGTTCCTTTGTGGTATAGGATTTGAAATGTTCAGGTGCAGGGTGTAAGTCTGTGGGGTCCTGTTGTTCTGTGGACTGTGATTTAACTTCTGATTCCTTTTCTTGTTGAGCTAACTCTCGATTTTGTCGTCTCCTCACGGTACGGCTCAACTTTGGCTTCTCTGTAGCCTCTAGTTGTGCGATGTCAATGGGTTGTGGACTACACCACATAACGCTTTGAAGGTATTCACCCCAGTTATCTACCAACTTTCGATGAGCATCACATGCCCCTATATAATTAAGCCATTCTGCTATAGATTTCTTTTCATTTATTCTAGCACGCACATTTGCTCGATATCATCGCCTCTTATATCTCTTACTCTTCTTGTTTAATTCTCGATTACGGTCGATTTCTAGTGAAGACTCACTAGATGAATCACTACTTGTGTCTTCTGCTCCCTTGGATAGATTATCATCTAGGTTACCACTGGGCCTTGAATGGTTTGTCCCCACATTTGGACTAAGATTTAACTCAGATTCTTTATCCTCATAGTCAATTTCAACTGATGATTCTGACCCCAAATCGTGTGGGCTATAGTCTTGTGAGGCGCTACTGGTTTCAATGCCAGTCAAACTTTCATCTTGTAGATCATCAGAAGCTATATGCATTGCTTTTAGCATGTTTAAGGGTACAAGTGGTGGTATTTCATCCCCCTCAAGTGTTGCCCAGGTCGTCCCCCTATTTCCCCAAGTGTCTATGGTTGCTGCTAGGTGGACCCAATCCACATTGTTCGACTCAGTCATCCCAGGTAGTACATCCATATAAGGAGAATCTTCCCCAACATCAGTGTCCGCTTTACACGTGTAACAATACTACAATGGGGCCGAGTGAACTGTGGTGTCAGATCTATGATCGATTATAAACCTGTTTCCTAGAGGATGTGCTCGACCCGTCACAAGATCCACTCGAATGACAGAATCTTCGAACTGTAAGTAGACATGGTTTTTAGACCAGTCATGCACCATTTTTGCTTCCCTCATGAAAGGACGTCCTAAGATCATCTCCGATGCCATAGTGTGTTTGGAGAAATCCATAACAATAAAGGTAATCCTTATTTTATGTCCAAAGACCTTGATCTTGAGATTTTCTAGCATCCCAATAGGTTTAACAATAGACCCATTGGCCATCTTCACTACTATGGTTGTGGTCGCAAGGTGAGGTCTTCCCATAGTTTCCCAGCAATTTTTAGTCACAATGCTAACCCCAGCGCCACCATCAAGGATTCCCTTCACAGTTAATCCCTTAGTAGTGATTGGTATGCTCGCATTGGATTCATCACCCTCAAAGTATTGTCCCAACTTGTTAACATGTATTTCTATAACAAGGTTCTCATCTAGATTGGGTTGTGGATCTATGTATGCCTCCTCTATTGGCATCTCCCCAGCTCCATCCATGTGTGCAAATTGTGGTAGCCCAAACTTCAGTTCTCCATTGAGGAAGGCTCAAAGGGCTGAGACTAGCTCGGGGTCTTTATATAGTTTGGACATGATGGTGGTTCTAACTTCTGAAGACATGAAATCCATCAATTTGGCAATGTTTAATGGAACCTTTTGGCCTTGAGTCCCTTGACGTGGGGAAGATGGGATCTCCATTTCTTCGATAGGATCAGGTAGTCCCTCTGTAAACATTCTTTCCATCAAGAAGTGAGTACGCCCACTTTCCCATGACTTTAAGTCACTTTCTTCTTGGATGACACTAGGTATGTCCAAGGGTCTATGGACTTGGTGAGGTTGTTGTTGCGTAGGGAACACGGTGTCTGTAATCTGGATCTTCCTAGGTGCTGGTTCTAGATCCCTTTGGGTATCTTCTACCAAACTCCTTAATTGCTTGACTCGCTCAATTTCCTCTGTAGGGTTTGGGTAAGTTCCTATCTTCTTTGTGGATCCTTGCCATTGTGGCTCATGAAGATCTTCCTTGTTGGTTTCTATGTTAGTGGTCGTTTTGGTCTCCATGGTTTCACCTGAATCAGAATCTTCTTCAACGTCGTTCATATATACGGGGTCGTTACCAATCCCTATGTTGGTCTTTGAACTAGGGTCTGACTTCGCTGCTTTTTGCGATCTCTTTCTTCGTGTTTTCTTCTTTTTCTGAGATTGGGCAATTGATGCCGTGTCTCTTTCCTCAAGAATATAATTTTGTTTTGGAGCATTGATCGTGTGAGTACGTTTACTGGTACCACAGGTGTACTTGGTGATGGCTCCTCGGTAACTTCAATCAAGTTTAATGGCGTGATCTTCGGTGCATTTGGATTATTTGGACATTGGGCAATCAAATGATCTATGCCACATCGATTACACATGAGTATCGGCATTGTAGACGTGCTCACTTGATTGGTTTGCATTAGTGTGGCGTTCTTTTGTAGCCTAATAGGACACTCGGCTACAAGATGTGGACCTCCACACTCATAGCATTGAAGAGGTGGTCTCTTAGCAGTGTAATTGATATTTTGGCCTCTTGCCGCAAGAGCAGCTACTTGATATACAGGTTTGACTTGTCCCCAATAGTCCTCCATGTAGTATTGTGGACTTTCTTCAAGCACATCCATCCCATAGGCGATATTAGGATCTATATCTTCCTCATAGCCTTCCAAACAAGAAATAGATGACTCACAACCTACTTGATTCACAGAAGTGATTCTCGGATGTGGTGGTTGCGGTCCTAGCACTGGAGGTGGTAAGGGTGTTGTTTGAATAACATTTTGGGCCCTAGGGACCATGTGTTGTGCTGTTTGTTCAAGAGGTGGGGCCGGCATCAATGCAGGCACTCGAGGTGTGTCTGTCCATGCTAAGGTTGGTCTATTGGCCATCGCATTCTTAAATACTATGCAATCCTTAGCTTGATGACCATACCTTCCACATGCACTGCAGTTCCCATTGAATTTTACTCTAAAAGTAGGGCATTCACTGGTACTATGTGGTCCATAGCATACTGAGCACCATTGCTGCTCCCTTCTTGGATACATATGATTGTTTTTCGGAGCACGATTGTCTCTAAGACTCTCTTGAATAGCCTTGGTGAGATCTGCTAAAGTCATCTCAGATATCTTTGGCTCCTTAGCAATAGGCTTTAGGGTCATTGGCTGATGCCCCGATGCTTGTGAGCTAATAGATTTAGACTCAACAGACACTATTTCTCCTTGAATCATTAAATTATCCTCCAATTGAATCGCATTGGTGGTGACTGCTTCCCAAGTGGTGATACCTCTAATGACTAGGCCATTGTAGATATCCTCATGTCGTAATCCCCTAATGAATCTATCAAGCAATTGGTTATTGTTGAAGCGCTCATTTGGATTACAATGAGAATTCAAATGCTTCAAGCGACTTATAAAGTCTCTCACCGACTCTCCTTCCTCTCGTTGGGCTTTCTGGAGCTGAGAGGCTACACCCCAAAGCACTCCCTCTCGTATGTATTCTTTTAAGAACAGTCTCCTAAGAGTAGGGTAAATCGTTTTTTCTTCCACCCTTAGGGTTCTATACCAATCCCCAGCCTTTCCACTTAAGGTTAGGCTTAAAGCATTGCTCTTATGTAGGTCATTGTGTTCTCCTAGAGAATCGCATATTTGTTCAAACACTTCGATATGCTTTCTCACATCCCCGTCTCCACTAAATTTTTGTGTGAGCTTGGCTATTTGTACTGCGTTACTTCTAGGCTCTCTATCAGGTGTGTTACGCATATTCTCATCAATAGATCGACCAATAGCTTGAGAAAATGTTGCCAAGTCACCTAAGTGAGTAGGTACCGTGGGTGAAGGTGCTCCAGAGACTACATGTGGAGTAGGTATTGGCATTGGGCTTGGTGCATAGGAAGCCCTTGGGTTCCACGTTGGGTACGATGTTGTGCCATGTGGTGGTCCATAGTTCATATGAGTGGCCCTAGGCATAGCAGAGGTCGGACGTGACATGCTAATGCTAGCCGGTATAGTCCCATGGAAATAAGAACTTGGGTGTTGTGGTTGTGGGGCATAGGTAGTTGAAACAATGGGAGGGGTAGGGACTACATGAGTACGTGGACCCATAGGTGCATACGATTGGTACGCACTTGTAGGTACTATTGCAGGCATTGAGCTACCATGTAGCGGTGCTTTACTAACAAACGAGGTCCATGGTGTGTTTCTTGGCATGCCCATCATTGGGGTAGTCATGGTAGCCGTGGTGTCATCAAGGGAAAGATGAGCTAGACTTGGAGAAGTAAAGCTATCACTTGTGGGCTCAGATTGCATTGAGACCCCTGGCGAAACAACATATGAGGGATCAATGGGACTCACTGGGGGAGTCTCCATGTGTGATAGAGTGGGTTGTTTCCCTTTGCCCGTGTCTAAAAATCGCATAGGACCCGTTGAAGGTATGTTTATTCCTCGATTTTGCCTCTTGGATTGGATAATCCTATGGATGACATTGCAGATCATGTGTTGTTGTTCCTCCAGACTAGTGGCACTAGATGTGGATTGTACAACTTCTAACCAACCCACATGGTATGTGTAGCCCATGTATAGGTCGGTCAAAGTCTCCGTGTGTAGGTCATATTCCTAATTTTCATTGAGAAATACCCTGTCCAAACTTGGTGTACTAGAGGGTTGCCGTGAGGTGGATGCACTGTTGCTTCCCGTATTTTGACTTTTAGTCACCGCTACCTTAGAGGCGACTTTGGAAGGTGGTAGCTCAGTAGGGCCCTCATTAAATGAGGTAGGTAGAATGTCCACGTGGACACTCTGAGGGAGTGTGGGGTCTACAGGAGATGTGAATGGTGATTCTACTTCCCCACCCCCTTCGTTTACTTCACTAGCCGTAGGTTCAGAGCGCGTGGCTCTACTAAAAGTTTCCATCAAACGGCTAAAAACACTACTTCTAGGTTGTTGGGCCCAGCTAGGTACGGTTTCATTTGTTCCCCCAGGGCTTTGTGTAAGATGCTCTTCCATAATATCGTAGTCAGAGGAAGAGTCGCTAGCCGCTATATTTGGGTCTTGGGTTGCACTACCTTGGGTCCCCGTCGAGGGCGTAGACCCTAGCGTGGAAGGATAGTGAGTACCCCCGTAAATCGAAGCACTAGCTAGTTGTTCGGACTCTAGCACACAACCAGAGCGTAGATACATGTGCTTTGGGTGCCCTACAAGTGTCTGCAAGTACCCTCAAAGGTTACTTGCTTTGTTTTGTGGGTGTTTTGCACCCCGTTTTCTACTTGATTTTTTCTTGTTTTTGACGTTTTTTTAATGTTTGATTTTTTTTTTTATTGAAGTGTGATAGCTCGAAACGAGCGTATCACTTAAAGGATCGCTGTGTGCTTTACAACACAATTTTTGGGCATCTAACTTTCCGTTGGTCCTAAAAAATCAATTTTTAGCTACGTGTGAAGCTAAAATTCGTTTTTTTAAAAGGCGATTGAGGCCGAGGCCTGAGCGTGAGCTTGGGCTTGGGTCTGGGAGATATTCCCGATCCCGGTCCTACCTTTAAATTTTTTTTTTGGGTTTTTTTTTTCAATAAAAAGGATAAGACCGCTGCGGCCTGCGCGAGAGCACACACACACTCTCTCTACCTACTTCTAACTAATACACCTACTCTTACACACTAACACACTCTATTAACTCTCACTAATCTACTTCCTACTTACTGTACACAGAAAACTAACTACCTTAATACACAGAGAATAAACACAGAACCTTTGAAATCTCCATTAACAAAGAAAACTAACTACCTTAATACACAGAGAATAAACACAGAACCTTTGAAAACTCCATTAATAAAAAAGCACACACAATATAACACCAAATCCCTCTTCTCAACACACACACACACACTCCTTCCTTACCTTTCCTACAATAGAAATTGCACCACGGAGAAGCACAGAGTGCTACTCGAGCTTGGTGTATGGCATTCCCCGGCAGCGGCGCCAAAAATGTGCGCGTATGTCGCACGTGTCAATGCAAGGAACTTGCCGATACACCGTGTGCGAGCCACAAATGGCTCCAAGCACACAACAAGCCTAAACTAGTAAGCTCAAAGAAGGCGATGGTGTGTCACTCACCGCTCTACGCTTGCTTTGTGGAGGATTCCTCGTCGCAAAGAAGAAGGAGCCGCCGCTTCACCGCGCTCAACTGCTTCGCCGTCGCCGTCGTGCCTTCGTAATGCTCGATCGCCCACACACACACACACACACACTCTCTCTCTCTCTCTCACATACACACACACACACAAGGAGGTGAAGAAGAAGAAGATGGAGATGGAGATGGAGCAAGAGCACTCTTCTATTGCACAAATGAGAGAATGAGTGAATTTTAGGTTTAGTTGACTTTTATATGAGCTCTCCCCATTCACACTTGGGCGCCCATGCTTAGCCAACTAATCCCTTGAATGTTCCCGTTAGAGTGCGGCTCTCATCGGCGATCACGCTTACCCTTTTCCTATTGGACCGACAATCCCGGTACCTGACTCTACCAAATAAATAATACAATGTCCGTCGTAGGTAATAGGGTGTCCGTGAGCCGTGAGGGTTAACAACATAATGTCAGCCCTTGCTTTAGGAAAGAAAGAGGAACCATTCACCTTGCAGGGGATGGTTATCTTCTCCATGGCAATAGGCTATGTGTTACCCACTCCCTTCGTGAGAAAGTCATGTATGAATCCCATGCTCCTCCCTATGTGGGGCATAGAGGCATTCAACCTACTCTTCGAGGAGTAGAGATGTACTTTTATTGGCCTACCATGAAACTGGACATACAAGAGTATGTTTCAAAATGTGTGGTATGCCACAAGATCAAGTATGATAGAAGGAAGCGACCTGGATTACTCTATCCATTGCCAATCCCTAATTCACCATGGGAGAGTATATCCATGGATTTTATCTTTGGATTACCCAAGTTTATCCATGGGAATACAAGAATATGGACAATAGTCAACAGGTTTAGCAAGCAAGCACACTTTATCCCTGTCAAGAAAACTATTAAGGCACACCAAATGGCAACTCTCTTCATATCCCATATTTTCAAAGACCATGGATTGCCAACATCCATCGTGTCAGATAGAGATCCTAGAATGACCAGTAATTTCTGGAAAGGTCTCTTCAAAAATCTAGGTACAAGATTGAATTTATCTTTGGCCTATCACCCACTAACAAATGGCCAAAGGGAGAGAGCCAATCTTACAATTCTTGATCTACTAAAGACCTATGTTACAGAAGTAGATCAACGCTCACAATGGAAAAAGTAATTACCTCTTGTAGAGTATGCGTATAATAATACTATCCGTACTTCTATGGGAAAAGCACCTTTTGAAATCATAGAGGGAAGACCTAAAAGTCCCTTGCTACTTAAAGTACATGGGAAGATCTTCGCTGCGGATGAGTATAGCCGTGACCTGCAAGCATCTTTCAAAAGATTAAGGAGGCTATATCCATCTCTCAACTAAGGTAAAAAGCTACTACTGACAAGCATAGAAGGGCCTTAAAATTCAAAGAAAATGATTGGGTCTTACTTAAGTTTCCTAAGGCTCGATTGAGGCAAACGACGGGCAAAAATCCTACGGGCCATCAAAAGTATTATGCTAAACTAGCAAAAAGATACTATGGTCCTTTTCAAATTTTGAAGCCAATCAATGAGGTGGCTTATCAACTCAAGTTACCTAGCCATTGGCTCATACACAATGCTTTTCATGTGAGCCTACTTAAGCCCTACAAAGGAGAGCCTCCGAATGAAATAATAATTGAAGACCCTCCCAAAATCAAAGACCAAGAAGAGGTGCTACAACCCAAAGCTATCCTTCGGCATGAAGACAAGGTACTACGACATGGTAAGATTATCCGACTGTTGAGCCAACAGAGGATCACACCCACATTTTTGCTCACACTCATCATTTTGTAACCATTGATTGTAATAAATGTCTTTCTGATATTAATTTTGATTTGAGCCATTCATTAAGTAACGGGACTCAATTGAGTTTTCAGCTTGTAATCCCGAAGTAATTTCACTTGCTGATGTAATTAGTTAGAGATGTTCTCACCTCCAAGGCTGAGGTATATAAGCCAAAGTTTTTGTAACCTAAGGGATTCAAATCATTAATCAAAGTGAGTTTTTGAGCGCCGTGACTGTGTCTGAGAGAGAGAGAGAGAGAGAGAGAGAGAGAGAGAGAGAGAGAGAGAGAGAGAGAGAGAGAGAGAGAGTGAGAGAGTCTTATCTTCTTGCTACGCGAGCTACGGAGCCGCCATTGGAGAAGCGACACCGCCATTGTGTTAGCAACGGCGAGAGCTACGCACAAATACCAAGAGTGCGTGCTATCGGCTTCTATGTGTGGTAAGTTCCTACGAGCTTCGGTATGAGTTTTCTTCCAACTCGTGTGTCGGAATTGAGCGTGCAGCATATCTATAGAACCACAATGAGTAGAGCTACACATTAGTACCATCGGGGTCAAGTTTCGATCACCTGTATTTTTCGGCCTGTCTTCATACGCGTTTACCGCACAGAGTGGTTATAGGTTGATTTTGTAGTTCAAGTCTTTAGGGTGTTGTTCTTACCTGGTGTATAGACTTCCCCTTGAGTTTGAGATCGATTCAATGATTCTAGATCCTGTTTCGTATAGCATTCGTTCGTAGTATGGATTTCAGTCACTTGCGTATTTTAGAACTTAGATTTGATTTCCTCAGTAGTGATTGTCATTAGAAGGTCGAGTAGGTGATTTGACACCCACCTAGTTGTTTCCATGCGCCTGCGGGTCAAGCTCCGTCCTCGTCTGACAAATTCTATTGTTGTTTGAGTTCTCGCTATTTAGCTTCCGCTAGCGGCGTAACCGCCTTAACATTTGGCGCCGCTGCCGGGGACGAGAGCCCTAAGTAGGCGACCTTAGACTAATCCTACGAGGTGAGTCGTATAAACTACTTTGTATACTTTAGTTAGAAAAGATCTAGGAGTGGTGGACTCCGAAGATCTCGAGAGATACTAGGAAGTGGGGTATTCCTGGGTCTTCCGTATTGACAGTATTTTTAGTTTAGCTTAGATTTGTTGTTGTTTGTTGGTGTTGAGTAGTTGTTGATAGAAGAAGAATTTGCTAGTCCGTGAGTGACAGTGGATCTCTTTAAAATCACAATTACCAAACCCATTTTATGATTAGGAATAGCTTAGGTAGGACTTCATTTGATCCTGATCTGGAGCTAGTAATCATTGGAGTATTTGCTTGATATGGTTGATTGCATGTTAGATCACTAAACCGTCGAGTTAGTAGTGAAACTTGCAATAAACAAAAGTCAGAGAAATTTTCTGTGTATCTGGGAGCTGCTGAGTACTTGAGAAAGCTTTAGGAAGGATTCTGTGCCAAAAAACTGGAAATCTGCAACTTTAGACATCATACGCGTATGATGTCTAAATGACCAAACAGAGACCAAAACAGAAATTTTGACTTTACCAGAGTGTTCAAAAGGGGGGTTATACCCTAATTTCAACTTAAAACAAGAACATCAACACTCAAAGAAACCCAAAAAGACAAGTCGGAGCCCAAGAAACGCAAAGAACAGGAAATTTTGGATTCAGATCTTGTTTTTACATTCAAACTTGACAAAAACACTTGAAACTCAATTATAAACATTGGAGAAGGCTTAAAACCAAGAATAGTCAAAATCTGGGACAAAAGACATCATACGCGTATACTGTCTTTTAACACATCCACTCCTTATTTTTGATATTTGACCTGACAAGATTGTTACAAACACTGTAGAAAGCATAAATATCAAGTCTTGACCCAAATTGATGAAAAAAACATCATACGCGTATGATGTCTTTGACCTAATTTTGGACATATTTTGATACTTTGCCAACACAGATCCATTGTAATAGCTGTCTAGAGGTTATATTTCAAGTTTCATCCCATTTGGATCACAATTGACCCAAAACAAGTCAAAAGCGGAAAATTGCCAAGAAAAGCCTAAATTAGCCATAACTTGCTCAAACAGAGTTCAAACTGAATTTTGTGAGTGGACAGAGCATAAGGGGGTTACTGAGAGTGAGCATAACCAAAATAGTCCAAATCTGTGAAAAAAGACATCATACGCGTATAATGTCTTTTTCAGCATAACTGCAACAAAATTCTCACTTGATGAAACAGAAGTTGTCCAACTGACAAGATTAAACAATTGACCAAGTATCAATCAGTCTGGATCAATTCTGACCACAAAAACTTGGGAAAACAAATTGCCGAGACGGAAAAGTTAAAGTCCTTTAGGGGAATTGATGAATTTGAGATCGGGCAAGAATCTCCAGAATAACCAACCAAAACAAGGGAAACAAGCAAGTGTCATATCAACCGAGGGAAGTGTAAACCAAAGTTGGGTGCAACCATTAGAGCCGATCTTTGAAGGAAGTGTTTCTGATGCTTCTTCGGAGAGATCTTACGAGATTTTCACCGAACACTTGGAACACTTGAACCTGAACAATAGAGAAAATATGGCAGCAGGATCATCAAACCCTTCCGCCACAATGAAGCTATTGTTCATAAAATATCAGTACGACAATGAGCAAGGTTCCAAGATCTACAAAGATGGAATGGACCGCTATTGTGTAAAGATAGAAGATAGATCTAGTGAGTTCAAGGACTTAGTGCCTGTGAGCTATAGCGGAGATAGATATCTAGATGACGAGGGTACCATGTACCTGGTAGTCCTAAACCCTGACATTGTGGACAAGTGGGGATTGATGGGCACCAAAGCCAAAGTAGATGAAGAAATCAAGGAGAAAGCACCAATAATGAACTTCCCTGATGCGAGGTTAAGAAGAGAGAATGAAACTACAAGGATCAACACTGATAACATCTATGTGGGGCTATACAAATATAATAATGGGGAGCAAGATCTCTATTATAGATGTGAAGAACCCTACACCGGAGAGTTGACAGACCAAAAAAGACTTTATGTCTTTACCTACACAGAGGGATCGGAAGTGAAAATTGCCGCTTACGACAAGTATGGGAGGCAATACTCAACAATGGACAAGAAAGAATTAGAAGGATATACATACTTTGGGGGACCACTACATCAGTATTATGTTACTTCTAGCTCACAAAGACCAGCACCAACAAATGGAGTGCAAAACCCAATGACTACAGGAGGACAAAGAACTCAGGCTGCTGACTCTTTCAGTCAACCTCAGTACTCGAAGCCCGGACCAATGGGATCATTACATTCTAGAGAGTCAATGGATACGAATCGAGGTAGTGCAGTTCCAATCCCCACGTATACCACTCCAGGTCCAAGGTTCGAAGCGGAACCATCACATTTACCTCCTAGTAGTAGACTCAGGGCAGGGGAACCGACAAGGGTAACCCATGAAGTCCATGATGCTAGAGAAAGCTTTAGACGGGACACAGGAGCAATGAGATTGGTAGCAGACCATAGACGTATGAGACCATCTCAAGTAGCCAAGTGTATGCCAAAGAAGTATGGTGGTTCAGGAGATCCGTATGCACATGTGTCACTCTTTAAGCAAGTCTTAAGAGCTGAGCAGATAACATATTTCCATACACAATACGAGGGATTTGGTCTTACTCTAGAAGGTACGGCATTGACATGGTTTCAACCACTGAACAGAGGGGGATTCCATGAAATTGACCATTTGCTAAGAGAGTTTGCTGAGGAATTCTCAAAACGAGGGATTAAGCACAATACGGTCTCACAAATATATGCTTTTAAACAGAGAGAACACGGAAAAGTGAAGGAAGCTTCACTTCGCTTCAAACAATACATTGAGAGATATCCAGTATGTGAAGGACCACAAGATGACAGACTATCTGTTCTCTTTATTGAAGGATTGAGAAACGACACTCTGAAGAAGGACTTGCACTTGAAAGCTTGTACAAGTTTCGAGCAAGTAACGAGAGCAGCATTGTACTTAGTGGATAACTGTACGGTTTATGGAGAGGTGTCAGCGGATACAGATTTTGCATCCAGTAGCTCTTCCTCCATAGCGAGCGAGACTACCACTAAAAAGAATGTTCAAACAACAATCATCCCAAATGTAGAGCAAATGATAGGAGATGCTCTAAAAAGGATGGCACCATACCAAAAACCATTGCCAAAACCACTGAAATGGTGTGCTATTGAACAAAAATGGACAAACCATCCAACAGAGGAGTGCTATTACAACAAAGGGTATGTAAGGGAGCGTCAGTATGCACCTCCTGCTCAACTAGCACCACCTCAGGTACATCCAGTACCTCGATACCCAACGGGAAATGTACCAGGACCTATGGGGATAGAAAGACCGCAACCGGTATTGGGACAACAACCACCTTTACCAGGAGCAAGACCAGTGGGCATTAGATATGCACCAACCTTAGAGAATCAGGAAGAACAAGCCTTAGTGCCTGTTCAAGCCTATTATGAAGAATCTGGTGCACACATGTCTCCAATTGTGTATTACCCACCAGAAGAACCCAAACAACCAGAACCATGGGGCATGATTAGGAATGTTGGAACACCAATAGTTACAAGTGCTTCTGATGAAGAGAGATACAATTTGGACGCAAGAACATTGATGTTCATAGCTCATGGAGGGTTAAGAGGACAAAGACCATCCTATCCACAAAGGACGAATCAAGTGGGACCAAGACCAGCACTAGGACCATGTTACAAGTGTGGAGGTGACCATCTGATGAATGTTTGTCCACATACGGAAATCATTAGAATTAATGCTTATTGCACTGAGTGTGGGGTTACTCACTTCATTGAGGATTGTTCAAAGAATCCAAACAAAGTGCAAAAGACGACATTGAATATGCTAGAAACTATTCCTACCAGCAGTGGGTCTGAAAATGAAACTCTGATACCAACGCAAGTTGTTACTAGAGCTCAAGCTAAGAAAACCACTAGAGAACCTGAGAATGGAAAGTTAGCGACTGAAGTGGTTAGTCAAGGACCGCGGAGTCAGAGAAACACATGGAAAGCTAGAAAAGCACGCATGAAGTTGAGAAAAGAACGTGAAGACGCTATTCTAGCTGAGGAACTAAAGCAAACTAAAGATAGATTAGAAAAACTTGAGAGTCAAAACGGGAAACGAGAGATGAGCTCGGAAAGAACGAACCAAAAGAGTATCAAAGAGACAACGAGCTTAAGCTCAGGGGGATCGGTGCTAGTCGACAAAGTACACGAACCATTAGACGCACTGATGAGAGCTTACGAAGCTAGGTTAAAGAACACCCAAACACAAGAACAGAGGTGGATGACATACCCAAACGCGGAATTGGAAAAGCAGAGACTTGAAATGTGCCAGAGAATGATCGAGACTGCACAAGCCTTATTAGAACCACCAAGAGAAACAATGAATTGTAGAACGGAAAACCCAATCCAGCAAGAGACTATCATTTCACGGGTAGCTAAAAAGACTCACAGTGCACAAAAGTCTAAAGATACACACAAGGATGACCGCATAGTATTGAACACAACCGATCAAGAGATAAAGAGTTTTCATCCAGTCATACAGAGGTCTTACGGAAGAGATGAGGATTACAATGAATTTTGGAAACAAGTGAGAGAGGCAAACTTTGCAAACGAGCTAAGTTGCCAAGCTAATCAGACAAATTGGGAAAAGGACATCAGGAATCCTCCCATAGTGGAATTTGAGGCAGGATCTCAAGTGGACTTGGATCTGCAATCTTACTGGGGAGATGGGGGCTCTGTTAGAACAATGGAGAGCAAACCTCATTCATTGAATACCTTACCTTCATACTTAGGAGAGTATGAAGCAAAATCCGAGATTAGAGCACTTCCCTCACGAAGAATCTCATTAGAAAAAGTCATGGACTCGCAAGGATTGATAGAGATCTTGTCAACACCAGTGACATGCACTATCACTCTAGCTGAGCTTTTGAGGCTAAGACCACATATGTGGACCACTGTAGGAAAATGCTTGGAGAAATTTGGGATAAAAGACCCAACATCGAGACTGCAAGAGGGCATACAAGAGCTGAGCAAACCACAAAAGAACGCTAAGCCTGTACCCTTAAACAAGGTCGGAGAGTATTGCGAAGGTGAAGAGGGGAATACAACCTTACCAGTTGAATTCCAAGGAGTGAACACGATGGCAATACTAGACAGCGGAGCTGGGGTAGCCATTGCTACAAAAGAAATCTGGAAAAAATGGGGGAAACCAGCAATGAGGAAGACTAGGTTGAAACTCCAATTAGCAGATGGACACATGGAGAAACCTATGGGGTTATTAGAGAAAGTCTTAGTGACTTCTTGCGGCATTGAATACGAACATACTTTTGCTATTGTCGATTTTGGCAAGGAGAATAACTATGATATCATACTGGGAAGACCATTCATGAGACAATTGAAAATGGTCCAGGATTGGGGCTACGATCACATATACCTGAGAAATATGGAAACCACTACACGTGTGAACCTGAAAGACCATAGCTACAAAGATGTGAACCGAACACCGGTAGAGGAGTTTGATTCAGCTACTTTGGCAGGATCCGAATTTCCAACTTGGTTAGGTAAGCCCAAGGAGTTATGGATGTGTGGGGCCTCGAAATGTGGAAGTCTGAGGCGAGAAGAATATGTTTTAGAAAGGGCTATCGAAGACGAAACTTATATAGGAGAACCCTTTCCAGAGGACACACTTGAACCATTAGAATGGACACACATTCTAGCAACCCTAGATGTTTGTGCAATTCCGGATGGTCCCACAACAAAATTTTGCGACAAGGACGGGTACGACGTGGTTCCGTATTTCATGTTGAGAACTGTACTCGAAAAAGAACCTGAAAAGAACGATACACTGGAAAAGGAAGATGAAGAAGAGGTGTTTCACGACATTCCCGATCATCCAGAGTGGGGAAATGAAGCAGACAACGAGTCAACGGACAATTCAAGAGGAAACGAGGAAACTATAACGGATGTCAGATTTTACGATTTTCCGAACCAAACTAAACAACGCCAGAAACGCTATAGAGCAAAGAGAAAAACAAAGGGGGTTAGAACCAATCCAATGCCTAGAATAAGAGGAAAAAATCAATTCCTAATGCTAGTAAAGGCGGAAGAATGTGTTAAGGACAAGATTTCTGGAAGAATGAGAGGCAATGATCAAAAGAGCTTACGAAAAGACAAAAGAAGCTCAAGAAATCAAGTTCAAAGGAATGAAACGAAAACTGAAACAGAAAAATCAGAAAAGAACAAGCGCAACAAAGAACACACGGAGTCCAAGTTAGAACGTAGAAACAAGTACAGAGAGCTCAAGAAAACTCTGAAAGAAGTTTGGACGACAGAAATTGAGAGTGGAGAGGACGAAAACGCCAAAATCAAGGAAAACATGGATGTTCCCTCTCACTACAGGAAATTCACAATAGAGGATAGGAAGGTGGTATTAACCCAACCTATTCGAGAGAGAAAGGCGAACGAATCTTATGACGGACCAGAGGATGCAAAAAAAGTTGATTTAGCAGCTCCAGGTGAGACACCTAGACCGGTGTACATAGCCACAGATTTGTCTCCAGGCGAGGAAGAGAGACTTTTGAGTCTTCTCCGAGAGTACAGGGATGTGTTTGCATGGTCTTATAAGGACTTAAGGGGAGTTGACCCATCGATATATGCCAACACACAATCCCACTAAAACAAGATGCAAAGCCTAGCAGATAGAGACCATACACATATAATGATACGTTTGCTAAGCGAATCAAAGAAGAGATAGATAAGCTAATGGAAGCTGAATTCATATACGAGATTGAACACACCGAATGGGTATCTCCGATTGTGGTGGTACCCAAGAAGAACGGAAAACTCCGAGTGTGTGTCAACTTAAAGAAAGTGAATGCTGCAAAAATCAGGGACAATTATCCCCTGTCGATAACTGATCATGTTCTAGAGCGTGTATCAGGGAAAACAGCATACTCCTTTCTTGATGGTTTTTCAGGATATAACCAGCTAGCCATAGCACCGGCAGATCAACATAAAACAGATTTTGCAACGGAGTGGGAAATTTATGCTTATCGGGTTATGCCTTTTGGTCTAACCAATGCTCCCGCAACCTTCCAGAGGCTGATGACGCATGCTTTCAAAGAATACTTAAGGTTGTTTCTAGAAATATACATGGATGACTTATGTGTACATTCTCTTCTGAGAGATGAGCATCTAGAACACCTAAGAAAAGTATTTGAGAAATGTAGGACATATCGCATTTGTCTCAATCCTGAGAAATGTGTGTTTATGGTCCGACAGGGCAGAATTCTGGGACATATTGTCATAATAATCAATATCTAATTCTCCTAAATGATTTTCTCATATTAAACTGATCATTTAATGTGGGGAAGTGCCAAGGGAGAAAAAGCTAGAATATTGGTTAAGTTAGCAGACCGGCCACAGTAGGGATCCAAAGGAGGGAAAATAGGGATCCAAAGGGGGGGCCATCTGCAAAAGAGCCATGTGAAACAACGGGCTAAAAAGACCCTAAGGTTCAGCCCATTAAGACTTCCAAAATGCTAAGGTTCCAAAATTCAAAGGTTGTGTCCAAAGGTCAACCTTAGGGAAAATTGGATGCTTAGTGTGTGTGCCCAAAAAGTCTTCCTGCATCCCTACATGGGAGGGGGCGAGCCCCAAAGCTAGGGGATGAGAGAGAAAACCACACACACACACACACAGGCTCCCTTTACACAAAGGGAATGAGGGACACATGTCAGCTCCCTAGGCCAGATGCCCACAAGGTGTGCCCAATTCCTATTGGAAGACCCTTGAAGTGGACCAATGAGAATTAAGCTAGAGTAAATCTAGTTTAATTAATTTAAAAAACATTTAATAAAAGAAACCAATAAGAATTAAGTGTCCTAGAAGACTATTGGGCAGTCTCCCAAGGGGTCCAATGAGCATTCAGGAGCCCTATGGCTTGCCTGATTCCTATTGGCCAGGAGGCAAAGGGGTCCAATGAGAGTTTAGTTTAATTATTTAATTATCTAAAGCTCTCACAAAAGGGGAAAGGGGGACACATGTCAGAAGGCTATCACTTATGCTGCTTAATCCCTATTGGCTTGACCTGGGGAGGTCCAATGAGGCAAAAGCCAGCCTAACTTAGCAGCTAGGGCTCGCCCAAGAGAGAGAGGGGGCTGATTTTTGCTTGGCATTCACTCTCTCACATTCTCACACTTGACCATGTGTGAAGGGAAAATACTCTATCTCCTCCCAAGCTTTAATGGAGAGCTCATCACCTACTCCAAGCTTGTGAGATAGAAGCCTACATCAACACTCTCTTGGCATGTGGATGCAAATCCAACCAAGAGCCAAGCTTCAATGCATGCTCATCTTCTCTACCAAGCTAATTACTAAGCTAAGCTATGCTAATATGAGTGATTATGTGAGGAGATGTACTTCTTTCTCGTAAGATACTTCTTTTTCCTCTCAATCTACTCTCATACCCTGCTAGCTCTCACCATCTTCGAAGGTGTGTGAGGTCTTGGGTCTGAGAACGGGGATAATTCAAGTTGTGTTTGATTAAGTGTTTTGCTTGGTGTATGAAGCTTCCATCTTCATTACACTAGCTAGTCTTGAAGGAACACAAAGAATTGTATTGTACAATGTCTCTCTTGATGGGAGAAACCATAATACAAAGCCTTTTGGAGGGGGGACCGGCTCCATGCAAATCCGGTCCTCAACTGTTGTCAATAGTTTAATTACTCTCTCTTTTGAAAGTATTGTCGATGCTATCTAACTAGGTGTTATGCTTTTTGTTGCTCTCTCCACCCAAGCACTCTTGTAATTCTCATTAGGAATCAACTCTAATGAAATGCCCACTATGTTCATGCTAAATTCCGCTACACAAAAGATTTTAGGCCATTATATGTTACACATATTGTCTCACAAAACGGAATATCCACGGATTTAGAGAAGATAAAAGTTATAGTGGACATGCCTAGACCAACCAATGCGAAACAAGTACAGAGCTTTATGGGACATTGCGGATATTATAGACGATTCATTTACATGTACGCTATAATAGGCCAACCACTTTACAGGCTAATAGTGAACTTTGAATGGACAGAGGAGTGTGAGGAATCATTCAAGAAATTGAAAGAGACACTCATTACTGCTCCAGTCTTGAAATCACCAGATTGGGAGAAGATATTCCATGTGCATATAGATGCTTCGGCATATGCAATAGGATGCATTCTGGCTCAGCCAGAAGAAGGAAACATGGATTTTCCTATCTGTTACGCCAGTCGACAGCTCAACAATGCAGAGAAGAATTACACCACAACAGAGCGAGAAGGATTAGGAATGATATATGCTGTGAAGAAATTTCGGCATTATCTTTTAGCCAACAAGTTTGTGTTTTTTACGGATCACCAAGCCTTGCTATACCTAGTGAATAAACCATGTAATACCGGGAGAATAGTGAGATGGTTCATTATCTTACTAGAATTCGACTTCACGGTAGTAGTAAAGAAAGGAAAAACACATCTTAGAGCTGATCATATTTCGCGATTGGCGAATGGAGAAGACCCTATAGGAGTAGATGACGGCATGCCAGACGCGTACTTGTTCAACATAGAAATGATACCGAAGTGGTCTCAAAATGTCGTTAGCTTATTAACCTATGGAGGAGAGTTTGATAGAAGAGAATACAACCAGAAACATATTGCTATTCAGCAATCCAAGAATCTTCAATTGGTTGCAGGAAGGTTGTATCAATTGGGAAATAATCATGTTTTACGACTATGCATCAATCCTGATGAATATAATATATATCTGCACAAAGCACATGTTCGGGTATGTGCATTTCATTGTTCAAGAAGGAACACATATAGGAATTTGTTACAATTGGGAGTCTATTGGCCAGGAATGAAAGAAAGCGTACATGAATATGTCACTGTATGTATTGTATGTTCATCAAAACCGCCAGTAGAGTATTCGACATTATATCAGATAATGATAGCTCCGGAATGGAGTCAGTATATTGTTGAATATCTCACAAATAGAACTTTCCCAGAAGGAACGTCAAAAGTTCGTCAGAAATCTGTAGAGACAGAAGCTAGAGATTACGCTCTAATAGGAGATTAACTCTATAAGAGAGGTAAAGACAACCAGCTTCGGATTTGTGCATCAGAGTTTGAGTATATGATAATCCTGGAGCAAGCTCATGGAGGAGTAGGTGGAGGCCATTTCTCAGGTGATAAGACAACAAAACTTGTCTTAGCCGCAGGAATATGGTGGCCAACATTACATATGGACGCTGAGGAATACGTTAAACGGTGTGATGACTGTCAGCGGACCAAAGAACCACTTAAAAGAGATGATATGTCGCTTAGACCAATGATGGGGGCAAGAGCTTTTGCAAAATGGGGGATTGATTATGTCGGACCCATTTCACCTCCTGCATAGAAGACTCATGCACAATACATCGTTGTGGCTACAGACTATCTAACAAAGTGGGTCGAAGCAAAGGAAACTCAAAAAGCACATGCCAGGACCACAACACAATTTCTATATGAGTACGTCTTTGTACGATATGGATTGCCAATAGAAATTGTCAGTGATCGAGGCACACATTTTATAAATGAAGTGATAGAGATCCTTCTAGATGAATTCATGGTAATCCATAGGAAATCAGCCCCGTATCATCCACAAGCAAACGGACAAGCTGAAGCAACAAACAAAACCATATGCACGGTCCTTACTAAGATTGTATCTGAGTTGAGAACTGACTGGGACCAGAAGTTGCATTCAACATTATGGGCATATAGGGTAGCATATAAAACATCAATAGGAACGACCCCATATAACATGGTTTTTGGGCTAAATGCTATCTTACCAATAGAATCCTTGATTTCAACCTTAAGGGTGGCTAAGGATCTAGAGTGGACAGGGCACGAGCTTTCTGATAGAATAGATGACCTGAAAAAGCTAGACGAGCTTCGCCTAAAAGCAGTAGCTTCTATCTACGCTCAAAAAAGGCGACAAAAGGAATTTTTTGATAAGCATGTGCGGACTAAAGAGTTTAAGGTTGGGGACTATGTCCTAGTTTACACTCTAAAACAGCATGCTAAGAAGCTTAAAAAGCGAGGGATGGGACCTCTGGTGATTAAAGATCTATCACCAAGTGGAGCCGTCAAGCTTGCTACATTAGACGGAGAAGAAATGCCCAATTGGATTAGTGGATGCAGAGTGAAAAAGTATCTTTTGCCGCTAACCCAAGACATGCTTCTCAAAATACATCAAGAAAAGCTGCGTGTCCAGAAAAAGAAAAAGATTGTGGAGGAAGCGCAAGCTGAGGTGAAGGAAAGAATGGAGAAAAGAAGACTACTACGTCAGAAACAGTGCAATGAAGGAGCAATACGAATAAACGCACTTAGTATAACAGAAATGGATAATGACAAAGAAGAACCCATCATTGAATGCAAAGTAGGAACCAACCAAATCAAAGCCAGAGCACTATTGGATTCAGGAGCTCAAACTAACCTACTTTCACTCAGTTTGTACAGACAATTGACAAATGACACTAAATTACAAACTGCCGAGCAAGAGTTAAAGAGTTACTCTGAGAATTCAATCAAAACTGTCGGATGCACAATTTTACATATACAGATTAACCAGTATGTGTATCCTCATATGTTTTACGTGGTTGAAGACCAAGCTACACAACATCCATTATTACTAGGACAACCATGGCAGAAGCAATACAATGCAATGATTGACTGGAGTTCTAAATCAGTGCTTATCAAATACAAAGGTGAAAGTCAATCAATTAAGTTCACCAAAGGAGCAGAGCCAACTCCAAAGGAAGAATCCAAGAACAAAGGTAAACAACAACCAGAGAAAAAGAAGAAGCAATGGCAACCAAAAGTTTCTATACAACTGGATTGCTCTTCGACGAGGAACTCTCAACATTGGATAAGGAAGACAAGCAATAATATAACAGCTCAACCTTGCAAAAAAACGGAGTCAAAGTTGGTATGGAGACCAAAAAAGGTTGTGCCAGAGAACACAAAGGTGGAAAACAGAGTCTTCAATACCAGACAACAGAGTGATTCCAGACAATCAAGGACAGTGAAACAGATCTGGATTCCAAAGAAGTTCATGACGGCACAAAGCTATAGCAAGCAAATTTGGATCCCAAGGATTTGTAAACAGGAACTCCCTTCAGTACAATCCAAGGAAAATCCTAGGTATTTCACGGCGAGGAAATCAACACAAAGAACAAAGCAGGTTTGGGTCGAAAAGAGTTTGTGGCAAGCGCAAGCGAAGCGGAAGCAGATTTGGATTGTGAAAAAGAACAACAAGGTAAAGAAGAATCCATCTACTGATTCTACTACCGAAGTGCCAAAACCAACCCAAAACCTGACCACCAATCCTTCAATCAAACAAAGAGCAGCTTTATTGGAAAGACTGTTGTATCATCGCTCTACAATTGCATTGGGAACTTATGACCAAAACAACTACAATTCTTCGCCCACAGACACTTCATAGTCGTCCAGGAGGACTCAGACTAGGAGGGGGGGAGGTATACAGGTATACAAGAGCTACAAAGCAGCTACAAGAGACAAAAACAAAGAAAAACAAATAATTATATTACAAGGGCAGTGTCTTACATGATTTTGCAATTTTTATGTTTGATTGTGGATATTGATAATATTTATTCCCTTATATACCTTGTTTTGCAACAAGAAGAGATCAAATGATGAATTTGGGTCTCTAGACGTGTAAATATCACTAAATAAGAGTGTTTTTGGAGCTAAAAAGTGGTAATCCAAGTCCAAAAATCACAAATAAGTGTATATTCATATACACAGGATTACCAGCTATTTATTGTGTATGTTTGGAATTTTTTGGCTTCAATTTGCTATTTTTCTTTATTTTTTATGATTTTCTTGATAAAAGTAAAAGAAAAATAAAAAAGCAGGTGAAACGAGATTAGAAAAAAGAAAAAAAATAGATGGTGATGATCCTAATGACAAGGGCAACCCATGGTAAAAATTGAGTACAATTCGGAAAAAGTTGCGGAAAGCCCGAAATGACAGAATTTTGGCAAAGTGGACAGATTTCTCAGAAACAGGTCAAACGGAGTCCAAATTGAGAAATTTCAAATCCTAAAGTGCATTTCACGACGAGATAGCAGCACATGTCAAATTTGGTAACAAGTGATCCGGGAAGTCCGAAGTTAAGTATTTTTCACATCACTTTCAAGCTCATTTCCACTATTACCTTCTTGGAGAGAGCAAAGAGCACACATGAGCATCCAACCTTCTACAGCCTTCTACGACTGCTACGAGAGCTCAGAGGACACCAGACATGAGAGGTAGACTCGCTGCCATAAGATTTTGATGCTTATCATTAACTTTTGTCGCTAAAACTGACCAAAACCAAGAAACAAGAGCAGACGGGGAATGCGGTAGAATGCTAGGTAGTGGCACAACTGCCTAACCAAACCTTGCAAGAACTTATAGGTGGGTTACCCTAGTATAGAAGATGGGTTTCTAACACTCAAAGCTCGAGAAAGAACGACTGGAAAAACCCTAGGTCAACAGAGCCTGCAAGAGGCAAACAAGAAAAAGTTGTCAAAACGACACAAAACTTCTCAGGTAGCTTAACAACATCGAGGGAAATGCAACCATGGAGTATCTCCAGGTTTGGACCACCAAAAGTAGGTCGGAACAACCGATTCGGCTGCGGACACACAAAGCGTCATTTTGGCATAACGGCTGAAACTGACGACCGAATGAAATGAAACTTCACAAGCAGCTTCAAATATACATGGATGACTTATGTTTGCAAGCAAAACCCAAAAGAAAGCTGATTCACTTACCGATGGTGAAAAAAGACGCTTTCGGGCAACCAAAAGGAGAAAGATGGAGAACAGGGAGCCACAGTCAAGTTCAACCAAATAGATGGCTTCACAACATATCCAATGAGTTGGAAATGCAACTCTCGAGAAGAAAAGTTGAAGAAATTCAACTCCAAGACAAAAAGACGACTTCGGAGACTGAAATGCCTATAAGGGGGCTTTTTAGCTAAACTGATGACTTTTTAAGTTGAAAACTAGTTAGCAGGGATTAAGGCACTAGCACAAATCATTCTTTGCACAAAAAGACCAACATTTCAAGAAAAGACATCATACGCGTATGATGTCTCACAGCATGAATTTCACATCCATTTCAACATTTGAGTGCATAGCCTCATTCCACATGTTAATCACATCCTATGAACCAAGTATCATGAGAATTGGAGTTAGAAAACCCAAGGAACACCAAAAAGACGCAAAGTAGGCCATAAAATTGATTTTTGGTCCTAATTTTGTCAAAATAACTCCAAACTCATTGAAACTTTGTAGGATTGTTGATTAACACATCTACAAGCTATCTGGAACCAAAAAGCACCATTTTGACACAAAAAACATCATACGCGTATAATGTCTATTTGCACTTACAGAGCCAAAACTGCTCATTTGTCATCATACATCCATTATATATATCTAATACATGCTACATATGAAATTTGGAACCATTTGGTCAAGAGGATCACCCCATTAGCCCAATTGAGGAAAAATCCTTCACCTAAAGCCTATTTTTGGCCCAAATCCAACATACTCAAGTCCAAACCAAGATTTGAGTAGGAACAGTCCTTCACTAGTACATGGGGAGTCCACATAACCAATCCCATGCAAAATTGATGAAAAAGACGTCATACGCGATGATGTCTCCAGAGCCATTTTTAACCCAAAATCTATCCAAACTTCATAAATCCACTGAATAAGCCTATCTAAAGCCAAATCCAAGCTTATAGAGAAATTTTGGTCCAAAAATACACTAAAAGACATCATACGCGTATGTTGTCTCACTATGTGATTTTGGCACCTCAGGGCTTCAACCACCAAATAGAAGTGATCTACATGCCATTTGAAAGTGAACCACCAAGTTTTATCCAATTTGGATCATAAAATCCAATTCCCTTTCATAATTTTGCCAAGAGCCTAAACTGGACAAAACTGGCCAAAACTTGACCAAATGGTATCCAAACTCAAATCCAAGCATATGATAATCATGTATACACTATCAGCTATAAGCACAACCAATATGAAGTCATTTTGACACAAAAGACATCATACGTGTATGATGTCTCCAGCATGATTTTGAGCCCATTTTGCATATTTTTTCACCTACCTTACATCCTTAGGCCCTGAATAGCTCATGTTTCAATTTTCAAGTCATTTGAATAGTTAAAAGCTTCATTTCGGCTTTCAGTACTAAAAAGACGCTAGCTTCTGAAATTGGAGTTACAGGATCCATGGATTCTGCCAAGTCATCGGCAACGAAGAGAAAAAGACCGACCATTAAAGATGCTCTTGCAGAAGCGGAACCCTTTGACATTCCAGCAGAAACCCTCAAGCCAACCAAAACTTGGGTGGAAGAAGCAGTATTGGAGAAAGAGGGAATAAAGATCTACCAGGGGACTTTCAGAGATCCTCAAGGGCAAGCGGTGGATGTACCGATGATCCCACAGGAATTGGTAGATTATAGCAGGTCAGAAGACATCAACAGGTACCTCGAAAGGGCAGACTTGCAAAGTTTCTTCACCTCGAGACCATCAGGTGTGGATACAAGAAGAGTGTACGAGTTGGCAACATCCATTCAAAAGGATGGAAAAGCCACATTGACAGCCATGGATGGAGAGAAAGTAGAAGTACAGATAACTCCACAGCTCATTGCAGAGGCATTGAAGTTGCACAACAAAGGGAGCTCGGTCAGGGAAAGAAGGGAGGTCATAGAGGTCTATGGGCCCAAGAAGCAGAATGCAACCTATGGAGATATGGTGGACCCAAGAGCGGCAACCCTTTGCCGACTGTACAACCAATTTCTTCATGTTTGCAGTAAAAGACCGCAAAAGTATACGACACCACCCCATGCCATTGCGACCACCATCACATGGGCATTAAAGAGCAATATGCCAAAAGAGGTGAATTACTCTCAACACATCCACGAGAAAGTAATTGCCATGCACAACGAGAAGCCAAAGTACATAGGAGGAGCGGAAATTCTGACAAGAATAGCTTATGAAGCTATTGGAGCTAGAGATCAGTGGCCAAAGGTTCCCTCCTAGAATGAGTGGCTCAGAGAAGCCGACGAGGAGGAAGAACAACCCGAAGTATCCAAGAGGGCATCCACAAGAGCACGCCGGAAACTAGAAGTAGTTTCAGAACCTGCAGAGGATGTGGACGAGCCGTTTAAGAAGAAAGTAAAGAAGAAGGTTTCTCCCAAGCAAACCAAAAGTCAGAAAACGGCAAGATTGGAAAGACTAGTGGAGCAGTTTAGAGCGGAAAGAGCTCTAAAGGGTGACTTTGAAGAAAAGTGGGTGCCAGACCCCACTAAAGTCGGAACTAGCTCAGCCAGGCCACATACTGATCAATACGATCAATATATTAAAGCTTATGAGGAGTCAGAGGCTATTCTGGAGCAGCAACCTGTCGAGCCATACACTGAAGAGGAGGTACAACAATTAAAAGCTGAGCTGAAAAGAGACGACAAGGGGAAAAGGAAAGTAGATGAGTCTACTAAGCCTCAAGAGAAAGATGGGCAAGCCGACAAAGGGAAAGCCAAGGAAGCTGAGGACAGATATCCCCCTATGACTGATGTACCAAGCCCTAAGAAGACGGAAACAATTGTGGAGGAGACCACAGTAGAGGTGGACACAGATGATTTGGAAAAGCCAGAGGCCGAGACCAAAGAAAAGAAGATAGATCCAGTTCAGCAAAAGAGAAATGATTATGAAGATCTGGTAGAGATAGGATACACCGAAGAAGAGGCCCTTGAGGCAGTTTATGGGATCACCCTACAAAAACAAGATGAACGGAGAGGAACGGAGGAAAAAACAAAGAGTAAAAAAGAAAGTGAAGAGAAACAGGACGAACCGAAAGTACTAGAAGAGCCAAAGCCAGTGGAGGTGGTGGCGGAAAGAGCTTTAGAGTTGACAGATGATGATGAAAAAGACATGCACATGGTGCATGAACTGCTCAGCAAGATAAAAGAAAGGTCCAAGGCAAAGGAAGTAGAGATTGAGACAGCCAAAAAAAGGGAAGCGGAGTTGCAGAGAAAATTAGAGAATGCTATGACTGAATCTGAAAGTCATAAAGCATCACTCTATGACGCGGAAAACGAGAGAGACGGCTTGATACTCCAGCTAGCCGAGGCTTCAAGAGAAGTAAGAAGTGCACAGGAAGCAAGGGAGCGGATAGAGGATGAGTTGGAGGCGGCCAAGGATGAGCTCATTGAGCTAAGGGAGAGAGTCGAGCTCCAAGAAAGAACAATCACTAGACTCAGGACTACCCCTAGAGCTAGCAGAGCAGGAACCGAACAAGAGGGAGCTATCATACCAGCTTTGGAAGACCAGGTTCGAAGCTTACAGAGAGAGTTGAGATTAGAGCAAGTGCAAAGGTTGCACATTGCGGAGGGATCATTGGCCGCAGAGGAGAGGCTCACATTAGAAAATCAAACACTACGGACAGAGAATGAGGCCCTCCGCAAACAGCTCCAAGATCTACAAGAGCAACAAAGAAGAGAGACAGAGACACCACAAGAAGAATCAGGTGGAGCAGCCATAGAGCTACCAGAAACTGGAGAGGCAACCACAATAGAAGATCCAGCCCCAGCTCAAGAGGTAGCCGCGACTTCAAGAATCTCTGAAGAAGAAGAACAAAGGCTCCATGACCAAATAGAAAAGTCAGCAGAGGAGAGTGTCAAGGCGGAAATGGAATGGGAGAGGAGATTCCTAATCTCCATTAGACTTCAGGGACTAGACACAAAAGTGCTCCATGAACAGTGGATGCAACCCAGCCTACCTTTCCCTTTGATGAAATTTGAAGTGCTAAAGACGAAAAAGAGAATAGAGGAGGAGCAGTATGTCGCTCTTTACGAAGGCGACATCACAAAGGAGGAACAATCAAAGAAGATAGTAGATTCACAACCTAGATGGAGGAAAGGTTGGCTGAACAAATACCCAACCTACTCATCTACTTGGTGGAGGCACCGAAGGAGATTCGGGAGGATGCAACCTTCTGCCCGGTGCCAAGAGTCAGAAACTGGAAAGAGCATGGTAGGATTGCAGAAAAGAAGCCAAATTGGCTTAATTATCCCAGAATGCCAGGACCAAAGGCAGGAGAGAGAATAGGTAAAGCCTACATGGTGAAAACCCTAACGGGCACCATCAAGCTCTTTACTGGCTCTCCTAACCTTTCATGTCAGATGCTCAAGAAAATCTGCAGGACTCTCTTAGCTTGCATTGAAGTGTTCACGCCAGATAAAGCCACGACCTCGAGTCTACTATCGACGGCCAACACAGTGACTGATATGATGTACGATCTTTCATTGCAGCCTTCTCCAAAAGTGTTACACCTCCTATACCAAAGGATTATGTTTTTGCCTAGCTTCCACATGCAAACATTCGAAGAAGCTTTCTACACCGGCTTTTTCACCCACGAAAGCAAAATATTTGGCCCAACCTTGACCATCGGCAACCTACGATACGAATCACATTTGCAGATGCTCAAGACGACAGGACTTTATTGACCAAGCATAGAAGTCATGTCAGGGACGACATGAACGCGGAGGGGGGGAGTGTTGAGCCAGCAGAGGATCACACCCACATTTTTGCTCACACTCATCATTTTGTAACCATTGATTGTAATCAATGTCTTTCCGACATTAATTTTGATTTGAGCCATTCATTAAGTAACGGGACTCAATTGAGTTTCCAGCTTGTAATCCCGAAGTAATTTCACTTGCTGATGTAATTAGTTATATATGTTCTCACCTCCAAGGCTGAGGTATATAAGCCAAAGTTTTTGTAACCTAAGGGATTCAAATCATTAATCAAAGTGAGTTTTTGAGTGTCGTGACTGTGTCTGAGAGAGAGAGAGAGAGTGAGAGAGTCTTATCTTCTTGCTACGCGAGCTACGGAGCCGCCATTGGAGAAGCGACACCGCCATTGTGTTAGCAACGGCGAGAGCTACGCACAGATACCAAGAGTGCGCGCTATTGGCTTCTATGTGTGGTAAGTTCCTACGAGCTTCGGTGTGAGTTTTCTTCCAACTCGTGTGTCGGAATTGAGCGTGCAGCATATCTATAGAACCACAACACGTAGAGCTACACATTAGTACCATCGGGGTCAAGTTTCGATCACCTGTATTTTTCGGCCTGTCTTCATACGCGTTTACCGCACGGAGTGGTTATAGGTTGATTTTGCAGTTCAAGTCTTTAGGGTGTTGTTCTTACCTAGTGTATAGACTTCCCCTTGAGTTTGAGATCGATTCAATGATTCTAGATCCTGTTTCGTATAGCATTCGTTCGTAGTACGGATTTCAGTCACTTGCGTATTTTAGAACTTAGATTTGATTTCCTTAGTAGTGATTGTCATTAGAAGGTCGAGTAGGTGATTTGACACCCACCTAGTTGTTTCCGTGCGCCTGCGGGTCAAGCTCCGTCCTCGTCTGACAAATTCTATTGTTGGTTGAGTTCTCGCTATTTAGCTTCCGCTAGCGGCGTAACCGCCTTAACACCGACTATATCTTATTAAGTTCAAAAAATTATCCTTTTGAAGATGCTAGATGGATGCAAGGAATCCAGCTTAAGCATAGTATGAACCTTGTCAACGCTTATAATGCTACTTTAGAGTAAGTGAATGTACATGTTTCTTTTAAATGATCAATGTTTTTGTCTTATAAGACTAATTCTCTCTTTATTGTGCACAAACTTAAGTACTATGTATACTAAGAATCATGTTTGTGATAACGACGTCTCTCAAACACCATTTAGAATTTGTCACTCTACTTGGGAGGTTGAAATGGACTAAAGAGCAGACAAGCTTGTGGTAGCTATGTCTCCCAAGCACCAAATGGACTAGTCATCCATTTTGGAATAATGTCACAGGGTAAAAAGGGATCCTCTACCTGCTAAGAAACGTAGACTAATGACTAAGACTTTATCTTTTCTACCTCATAGTCGAGGATGACTACGATTTCAAGAGAGAGGTAATGTCATAAAATCTAATATCTAACCAGCCCAAATGTCCAAGGGAAATAATAAAATAATACAAGAGAGGAAGAGAGAGAGAGAGAAAGAGAGGTGTGGACCAAGCATGAGAGAGGGGGTATATTCTCCCACACACACACACACACACACACACATTATCTCATTGTGTGGAGTGCAAAATGCAAGAGCTCCATCTCCTTCTCCAAGTTTGTTGAGAAGTGGAGAGCCTATACCAACACTCTTGGCTATGGAATGAAAATCCAACCTAGAGCCATGCTTCAATGCTTAAGCTTGCCATCTTCTTCATCTTCATTACTATGATATTATGCTATGCTAAGCAAGAAGAGTGATGATAAGTGAGGAACTATTTCTTTCTCCTATGGAAGGCTTCTTCTTCCTCTTCCCTACCCTCATTCCCCGCTAGCTCTCTCCACCTTTGAAGGTGTTTGAGGCCTTGTGACTGAGGCTTGGGATAGTTAATGCTTTTTGCAAATTTTATGTTAAGCTCGTGATGCATGAAGATTTCCATATTCGTAGCATCACCAAGGTCACAAGGAACACAAAGATTGTATTGTAACAAAGTCTCTCTTGATGGAAGAATCTATAATACAAACGCCTTTAGGAGGGGGGACTGGCTCCAAGTGAATCTAGTCCTCATCTATTGTCATGCTCTCTAATACTCTCTCTCTTGCAAAAGTATTGTTCATACCAAGTTAATTAAGTACTATGCTTATGTTGCTACCATCAATTAAGTTCACCCTCCAAGTTCTCAAAGTAATCTCACAAAAATGCTCACTCTAATTCTCTTAAATCCGCTATTCTCAAAATTCATAGGCTATTTGCATTACATTGCCTTTCAATTTTGTAACTTTGGGGGTCATATTGAAACTGTTACCCTCGCCAGGCTCATCACAATAGGAAACTCCCTTTATAATAGTTATACTAAAGATCAAGCCCATAGAAAGCACTAGTACATTGCACACAATGATGCCTAAATCGGATTAAGAACCTAAAGTAACCATTGACAATCAGGAAGGTATTTCCCATGGTATTAAGAGAAGATCTCTAATGTCTATTTGGGTCAAATGCTTAGTCAAACTGCTTGATTCTTAAACCTAGACAAGGGATTATGACAAAAAATTATATTGAATCTTATGTTTAATACTAAGCAAATGTGCTAAATATTGTGCTATCAATCACAGTTAAAGCAGAAAACCATGGATGCTAAAAAAAACAAGAGGCAATGATAATGGACAAGAAAGACCTGTTCTTGTTGATAATCCCGCTTGATTTGAAGAGTGAACAAGACAAGGATTCCATGAATTTCAAAATCACAATTATTGGAATGTATTTCTGTACAACACTAGAAAAAACAAGGAATACCTCTAGGAGGCACATCAGTGGGAATAGGCACCAACCTTGAACACAATCAAACAACATAAGGAAACCTAACCTAATCATTTGCACCCGCATAGAGAGTCAAGGGAACAAGAGATGGAATAGATGGATGGGTAGCCCTAGGTATAAACCCCTATCCTCATCATCGTCAAGAAAAAAAAAGTCATCATCTGTGAGACCATACATGCCATCCGTGTAATCATGTAAATCTTCCTCATCATTAGAGGCACAAATGTTCACTAAGAATATCACTAGACATCTATAGTCGGTCAAAAGGGTAAGCACGTGCAATTGAAGAGACGTTCTCTACTAAGTAGGGATCGATTGTGGTCAAGAGACGTATCAGCCATTCTAATTTCTCAAAATTCTTCTCACATGCTAGCATATTTACCAAATCCCATTCACAGGCATGCACCGGCTAGACTATGTGAAACACTTGTGAAAAGTAAACAGGGTATCTATCACCCAAGGTAGGAGTGGATGACTATACTAACCATATCTATACACACATATAGATTCTGGTTAGTGTGTAAGCATTATAAGGGTCGTGTCAAAAGGTCGTATGCTTGTGCATAATGTATTTTTATGATTTTTGGGTCCTGTAATAGAATTTGTAGGTTTCCAAATTTTTGTTTGGTGGCTCTTGCTCTTTAACTTTTTAATTTTTTTTTTCTTGCGTATAGGGCTATATATATATTGGGAGATTTAGAGGTCAGGGAGGAAGGTTAAAAGGCAAGCAAGTGAATGATGGATGTCAGCAAACACTCCCCACTTCCTTGGGTAGATCATACCTTTTGGAATGATGTCATCACCTTTTGAAACCAATCGTTCCAAGTTGTTATGGGTGAAGACTTTGACCAATAATTTTTGACTGCCCTAGCTGTTTCATCTAGTTGCAAGGGTGGTAAGGTACTCTCCCATGATTTTACTTGCAACATTGTTATAGGTGGTGAACTTACAACGGGGAGGTGCAAATTCTTTCTTGTTTTGTATAGATATTTACAATGGTAAGCTTGTATTTTTGTATATGAACTACATGAAGAGCATGAAGCTTCATTTTTTTTTCTATAATTGAACCGAGAAAAACAATTCATTCTTGCTTGGGTACCCAAACTAGCTCCGGGTCAGGTGTATAGTGTTTTGTGATTTTTCTCTTCCCACGATCTTCAATCGGCTTTATCGTTATAGAATTTGACTCACATGGGTCTATAGGTGATAGGTAAGAACACAATCTATGTTTAGGCACCCAAATTTGATCATTCCCTTCATAGTAGCCGTGGGCTTCCAATAATCATTTAGGAATCCAACACAATGTTTTCTTACATTTCTTATAACTAGTAGGGCATCTCTTACAAGGCTTCTGTTTTTTTTAGCATCACAGATAGTTGCTAAAGAAGCTTTAGGGACCCATTTATATGTTTTCTTTGTTATATTATGATGAGTGTTGGGTGTCTCAAGCTTTTGTTTCAGCTACTACAAAGTTTGAAGCTCTAGAGGGTTGGGCTATAGGTACAGATGGTTCAATCTCTTGGACATGCAATGTTTTGGGTTTTATTTCCTTAAGAGTTGATATCTCAGGGACTATTTCTTGAGTGACAGGGCTAAGAGTTGGTTTCTGTGTTGTGACACTCCCAATCCCCCAATCAATAGTGCATTTGCTCACTATCATCCACATGCATCCTAAGTTTATATTGCCTTCCATAGTTCCAGTAGGGCATGACCAAAAAGTCTTGAGCTACAATCCCATTGTCATAATTGACAGAAGTGTGCCAGGTTCCAAAAAGCGTAGCTTTTTTCTTGTTGATACCCTTGACATGGATGGTACTCTCAGATAGAGATGAATTTCCTAACTGGCACCACACTCTATATGACAACAAATTATATTTAGCACCTGTGTCCAATAAGGTGTTATATAGAACTTTCCCTTAGGTGCTATTTAACTCAATAGGGTATCATAGAGGCGTGTCAGAGTCCAACCAACCATCCTCTGTTTCAATTTGAAATGCTTGTGTGACTCCAACGTTGGCCTCTTGTTGGCGTCTAATATGTTGTTGTCGCTCCTTAGCCTCAACTTGAGCTTGTATCTTTTTCAATTCTTCTTGTGCCTTGGCTGTCTTTTTTTGATGGATGGCACATAGCTCCTCTTGGCTTAAAGGATCACAGTATCTTTTAAATTTTCTCCCATTGAGGAATCCAATGGTTTTAACTCCATCAAGAGTTTCCACACAAATGGTACCTTGTGGGGTGATTTCGCATGCTCTATATGGTCCTTTTCCGGCATATTTCAACTTTTTCTTCTCGTTATGCACTCCATACATAAGGAATTTATCCCCAACCTTGACGGTCAAACCATTTCTTTCTCCTATCTTTCTCCACAAACGCATTTTTTACAACCAATTGCCTTTCTTCATCTAACCTCTCAAGGATGTATAAGTGCTCAACTAAAGGGTTACCATCCCAGCCCTCTTGCGAAGCTTCCCGCAGACTAGGAATTACAAACTCTTATGGCGGCATAATTGCTTCTTGGCCATATATCATTTTGAACGGTGTACAATTAATAGACACTTTGTAAATAGTATGATAAGACCATAGAACTAAAGTCAGGTACAAATCCCAATCTGTGCGATGAGCTTCCACTGTTTTGGTCAAGATAGAAATTAAGGTCTTGTTAGTGCTTTTAGTTTGGGCATTTGCTTGTGAATAATAAGGTGTAGACTTATGGTGGGCTATCATGAAGTTTGTAGTGAGTTCCTTTGTCACTAAGTTTATAAAATGAGTACCATTGTCACTCACAATTTCAAAGGGACAACCAAATCACGTAATAATGTTCTCAAAGCGAAACTTGGCAATTGACCTTGCACCAGCCTTGCATGTCGCCTTGGCTTCTGCCCACTTTTTTCACATAGTCAGTGGAAACAATAATATATTGAGATTGAGTGTTACAAGCTACCATACTAATTGGGCCTACAAAGTCTAAACCCCACTTTTCAAATGGTTGAGTCACTTTAACATCATGTAAGGGCATCTTATCGTTTTGTTGTGTGAACTTGTAACGTTGGCATTCATCACACTTTTTTGAAAAAAGTGATGCATCCTTGAATAAGGTAGGCCACCAATAGCCTGATTGCAACACCTTTCTATCAGTTAGTTCCCTTGAGAAATGTCCTCTGCCTATACCCATGTGGGCTTCTTGCAGTATGTATACTCACAAGCACAACGTCTAAGAATATCGTCATTCCCTAGCTTGTAGAGAGTTCTTGCAATTAGAGAATAAGGATCACATTCCTTTAATAGTTTTTGAGCTATATCCTTATGAAGCTTTTTGGATGGAAAACCATTAACTAAAAAGTTCACAATCTTCTCACTCCATTCAGGCATGGTCTCGACTAAGAATAGGGAAGTATCGGACAATTCATCATCGTTTCCAGTAGGGGCTTCACCATTGGGTATACGAGACAAATGATCCGCCATGACATGTCTTTTATCGAGTCTCACCACAACGATAAAATCAAACTCAAGAAGAATTAACAACCATTGTGTAATTCTTCCCATGGAACAAGGTTTATTTAATAGATACAACAATGTTTGATGATCCACATAGAAAACAAACTTGTTGGCAAGAAGGTAGTAGCAAAATTTTCTTGCTGCATAAATAGCTAAACTTCCCGCTCTACAGTAGTGTAGTTTTTCTTAGTATCATTTAATTAACGACTTGCAAAGCTAATGGGGTAGTCCAATTTATGTTCTCCTAGTTGATCTAGAACACACCCAATAGCAAAGTTCGATGCATCAATATGCACATGGAAAACTACATTCCAATCGGGCACTCATAGAATGGGAGCACTTGTTAAGGCTTTTTTTAATAACTCATAAGCATGGTCACACTCCGCAGTCCAATGGAACTCAATAAGAAGCTTGTACAATGGGCAAGATATCTCAACAAAGTTTAAAATAAACCACCGGTAATAACCAACATGGGCCATGAACCTTTGAACTCCTTTACAGATTGTAGGTGGTGGAAAATTGGAAACGGCTTTAATCTTGCTCTCATTTGTGGAATCTCATTTTTGGACACTATATGCCGTAAAATGACTCCATGTTTAACCCAAAATTGGCATTTGAAAGGGTTTAATGAGATGCGATACAATCTGCACTTTTCAAACACTTTTTGTAAACACGATAGATGTTCTTCCAAGAGGAATAAACACAAAGTTCACCTAAGAAAGCTTCACAAAACTCCCTCATATATTCTCTAAAAGCAATGTTTATTAATCTTTGGAAGGTAGCAAGGGCATTGGTGAAGCCAACAGCATAACACAAAATGCGAAAACTACAAATTTGGTTATAAAACCCATTTTAGTTTGGTCCTCTAGTGTAATTGTGATTTGATTGTAGCCAGAGTACCCATCTAATAAGCTATAAGATTCCTTCCCTACAACTTTCAAGCGCATGTTTCAAATATGGCAAGGGGTAATGGTCCCTCCTAGTGGCGGCATTGACCTTCTCGAGATCCATGCACACTTTCAGTTTCTCATTTTTTTTGGCACAATAACTATTGGAGACACCCATTCTGAGTGCTCAATAAGGTATATAAATCCGCATTTAACAAGATTTTCAATCTCTTCTTGAACAATATTTACATACTTATGATTCATTGGGTAGGATCGTTGCTGGATTGGTTTCGCCATGCTATTCATGGGAATTGTGTGTTGTGCCACGGAAGGTGGAACACCTTTCATATCATGATATGTCCAAGCAAATATATTATTCCTCAGTCTTCGTCATACCTTGGGCAATGAAAACGGGTTTGGACTCCTAACCTGGGTTTGATAACTCTATTTCCTTAACTATCACTGGACCATCATCGACTCCATTACTTCCATCGATAGGTATTCTCTAGGCCTTTGTATACACCACCTTATTCTCCTCCGGGATGTAGGATTGGAAATGATCAGGTGCAGGGTGTAAATCTGTGGGGTCCTGTGGCTTTGTGGACCGTGATTTCTCTTTTGCTTCCTTTTGTTGTTGAGCTAACTCTTGATTTTGTCATCTCCTTACAGTACGACTCAACTTTGGCTTTTCTGTAGCTTCTAGTTGTGCGATGTCAATGGGTTGTGGACTACACCACATGAAGCTTTGAAGGTATTCACCCCAATTATCTATCAACTTTTGATGAGCATCACATGCCCCCACATAATTAATCCATTTTACGATAGATTTCTTTTTATTTATTCTGGCACGCACATTTGCTCGATATCGTTGCCTCTTATATCTCTTACTCTTCTTGTCTAATTTTTGATTATGGCCAATCTCCAGTGAAGAGTCACTAGATGAATTTCTACTCGTGTCTACACATGAGTATCAGCATTGTAGATGTGCTTGCTTGATTGGTTTGCATTAGTGCCACATTCTTTTGTAGTCTAATAGGACACTCAGCTACACGATGTGGACCCCACACTTGTAGCATCAAAGAGGTGGTCTCTTTTGGTAGTGAAATTGATATTTTGTCCTCTTTCCACAAGAGCAACTACTTGATACACATGTTTGACTTGTCCCCAATAGTCCTCCATGTAGTATTGTGGACTTTCTTCAAGTGCATCAATTACATATGCAATAGTAGGATCTAACTCGTCCTCGCAATCCACAAAAGAAATATATGACTCCCAACCCACTTGATTCACAAAAGTGATTCTCGGATGTGGGGGTTGCACCCGGGTTGCAGTCCTAGCACAGGAGGTGGTAATGGTGTTGGCCTCTTGCCGCAAGATCAGCTTCTTGATAGACAGGTTTGACTTGTCCCCAATAGTTCTCCATGTAGTATTGTGGACTTTCTTCAAGTGCATCAATTTTGATGTTTTTGGTTGAGTGGTTGTGTTGCTATCTCCACACTTAGGAGAATTTAGATCATTTTCCATAATGGTTGTGAACCTTGTTGGAGAGAGAGAGAGAGAGAGAGAGAGAGAGAGAGAGAGAGAGAGAGAGAGAGAGAGAGAGAGAGCAATGGAGGATCAAGAGAGAGAATAAATTTGAAAAGGGAGAAAGAATCTTCTTGGAATCTGCTCGTTGGATTCCAAAAAAGCGCTTGCCAAAAAATGCTCGCTAAAAAATTATGTCCGTAAGGTGGTGTTTCCTTCTTCCCCTTGACAATAATTACCCACCTTATTCATTGGTTCTAGCTTGCTTTTGGTTTCTCATTTGAGTTTTATCTATGCTTTTGTATGCAAAAACATCTTGTGGAGGGATTTTCAACCCCATCTTTTTCAAGTTTTTGCCCATCCCCCCATAGGTGTGGTCTAATCTTCAAAAGTTCTGCCAGAGAAATAGTGCATCTTGTAGGAGATGACATCAACTCGTGCAAGCTTTTTGTGTCCAACATCTATGAACTGGACTCTATTGAGATGGCACAACCCTCACCTCTGATTTCATCACGTGTTCCCCTACAAAAGAAGATGACTCACAATCCACTTGATTCACAGAAGTGATTCTCAGATAGGGGGGTTGCGGTCCTAGCACAGGAGGTGATAATGGTGTTGTTTGAACAACATTTTGGGCCCTAGGGACCCAATGTTGTGACGGTTGTTCAAGAGGTGGGGTCAACATCAATGCAGGCAGTCAAGGTGTGTCCGTCCATACTAAGGTTGGTCTATTGGCCATCGTGTGTTAAATACTATGCAATCCTTGGCTTGATGACCATACCTCCCACATGCATTGCAATTCCCATTAAATTTTACTCTAAACATAGGGCATTCACATTGGTACTATGTGGACCATAGAAAACTGAGCACCATTGTTGCTTCCTTCTTGGATACATATGGTTGTTTTGTGGAGCACAATTGTCTCTAAGACTTTCTTGAATGGCCTTGGTGAGATCCGCTAAAGTCATCTCAGATATCTCTAGCTCTTTAGCAATAGGCTTTATGGTCATTTTCTCATGCCCCGATGCTTGCAAGCTAGTAGATATAGGCTCAACAGACACTCTTTCTCCTTGAATCATTAAATTGTCCTCCAATTGGATCGCATTGATGGTGACTGCTTCCCAAGTTGTGATACCTCTAATGACTAGGCCATTGTAAATATCCTCATGCAGTAGTCCCCTAATGAATCTATCGAGCAATTGGTTATTATTGAAGCACTCAATTGGATTACAACGGGAATTCAACTGCTTCAAGCGACTAATAAAGTCTCTCACAGATTCCCCTTCCTCTTGTTGGGCTTTTTGGAGCTGAGATGCTACACCCCAAAGTACTCCCTCTCGTATGTACTCTCTCAAGAAAAGTCTCCTAAGAGTAGGGTAAATTGTTTTCTCTTCCAAACTTAGGGTTCTATACCAATCCCCAGCCTTCCCACTCAAGGTTAGGCTTAAAGCATTACTCTTATGTAGGTCAGTGTGTTCTCCTAGGGAAGCGCATATTTGTTCAAGTACTTTGATATTATTTCTCACATCCTCATCTCCATTAAATTTTTGTGTGAGCTTGGCTATTGTACTGCCTTACTTCTAGGCTCTCTATCATGCATGTTACACATATTTTCAACAATAGATTGACCAATATCTTGAGAAAATGTTGCCAAGTCACCCAAGTGAGCAGGTATAGTGGGGACATGCACTGTCGGGATTGCATTTGGAATGGGGATTGGCATTGGGTTTGGCATATATGTAGCCCTTGGGTTCCAAGTTGGGTACAATGTTGTTCCATGTGGTGACCCAAAGTTCATATGTGTGGCCCTGGGCATAGCAGATGTTGGATGTGACATGATAATGCTAGTTAGTATGGTCCCATTGAAATAAGGGCTTGGTTTTTGTGGTCATGGAGCATAAGTTGTTGAAACAATGGGAGGGGTAGGAGCTACATGAGCACGAGGGTCCATAGGTGCATATAAATGATACACACTTGTAGGTACCGTTGTAGGCATTGGGCCACCATGTAGCAGTGCTTTACTAATGAATGAGGTCCATGGCATGTTTTTTGTCATGCCCATTGCTGGGGTAGGCATGGTAGCCGTGGTGTCATCAAGATAAAGATGAGCTAAACTTGGAAAGGTAAAGCTATCACTTGTGGGCTCAGATTGTATTGAGACCCCTGGCAAAACAACATATGGAGGATCCATCGGGCTTACCGAGGGAGTCTCCATTTATGATAAAGTTGGCTGCTTAGCCTTCCCTGTATCCAAGAATCTCATGAGACCCGTTGAAGGCATGTGGATCCGTTTGTTCTATCTCTCCAGCTCAATAACCCTATGGATGACATCACAAACTCTTTGTTGTTGCTTCTCTATGCTAGTAGCACACGTTGTGGATTGTAGGACATCTAGCCAATCCATGTGATAGGTGCAACCTGTGTATAGGGTACGGTTAAAGTCTCCATTTGTAGTTCATACTCCCAGCTCTCATTTAGAAACACTCCATCTAGGATGGAGGTGCTTGGGGTCTCCTTTGAACTAGATGCAATGTGGCTCTCTTTAAGTTGACCCTTAGTGGTTGCTAATTCAGGAGCACTCGATTGCTTGACTAGCATGGATGTTGACATAGGGGCCTTCACCTTTAGCTCTCTCCATTGCTTTGCCTTGTGCAATCTCTCAATTTCCTTTTCCCTAGCTGCAAGGATATATTGCTCAACCTCTTGTGCTTCAGCAAGGCTTCTACCATCAGGTAATATAACCTCGGAGGGGATTAGCTCTGAAGAGTCAGGGGGTGCAATGAATGGAGTATTGACATGCACACTATCCAGGAGCATGGGATGTACGTTGGTCATGAATGGTGAATTTACTTCCCCACCCCCTTCATTTACATCGCTAGCTCCATGTTTGGAGCGAGTGGCTGTTCAAAGTCTCTTTCAAGCGGCTAAACGACCGTCGACCCATGGCATGCATGTCTTGGCTTGAACTATTGGGATTAGGAATTAGGTAACCTTCCATGATGTTGTAGTCAGAGGAAGAGTCACTAGATGCAATATGTGGGTCCTGAGTGGTACTACCTTGGGTTCTGAGGGCCTAGAGCCTAATGTGGAGGAATAATGGGTTCCCGCGTAAACGAAGACACTCTCTACATGATCATCCTCTAGCACACGACTAGAGCGTAGGTGCATGTGACCTCAACACTCCAGAAGTGTGGTGAGTGCCCATGAAGACCGCTCACCTAGTTTTTTGGGTGTTTGCATCCCAAATTTACTCTCAAATTTTTTGTTTTTATGGTCCTTTTTTCTAACCAAGCCATGGAATATGGCGTGCGATATCTCAAAACGAGCATCTTGATTAGAGGGACATGGCGTGCATTACAGTCCCCAATTTGGTTACTTAAAGCCCTCAGAATCCTAAAAATAGTGTTTTCCTAGTCGAGAAGAAGGATAAAATTAGTAAGTTCAAGGGGTAAGTGTGAAGGGAATGGTGGAGAACTTGAAGGACTTTTCCCACATGCCCTCCCCTCACTTGAGGTTCTAGTTTTTATATATGTACTAGTGTCTATACTATATCATAGGACTGAGGCTTGGGCTTGGGCTTGGGCTTGAGCTTGGAGAAGATCCTGGGACCCTTCCTTCATCGCTTTCTTCTAAAATAAGATTTTTTTCTTTTTCCTTTTTTTATAAAAATTTTCTTTTTTGTCTCAAATGTTTGAGCGTTTTTTATTTTTATTTTTTTATTTTTTTACACACAAAAAACTTAAAGAAAAACTTTTGTGGATAATATTCAACTGCGTGGGCGCTGAGCTCACGCGCACATAGAACCTGTCTCACATGCACACACAACTGCACTTGGAAGCTCTGTCTAAGCTACCTACAACTAACAATACTAATGAATAGTAATTAGCACTGCACACACACTGTCTAACACAACACCCTAATAAAATCTTCAACCTTCTCACTGTCTACTGCTCACTGTCTACTACACATTACACATTTACACTAACTAATAGACCTGCTAACATCTGCACATTATAGAACTTAGTAGAACTAACAAAAACCTGCACATTACACCACTTAGTAGAGCTAACAAAACCTACTAAAACCTGCACATTACAGCCATTAACAGATCTAACACAACTCAGAGAAAACCAAAAATACCATAAGTGAATGATTCATGAGGTAGCACTGAGTGCTCTCAAGCTTAGTGCAAGGCAGTTCCCCAACAACCACGCCAAAAATATGCGCTTTGTTGTACGTGTCAGAGGCAGGGAACTTTTCAAACACCGTGTGTGAGCCATGAATGGTTGCAAGCACACAACTAGACAGTCGTAGCAAGCTCAAAGAGGCAATGGTGTGTCACTCACCGCCCAATGCTTTTTGTCGTGAAGGATCGTGCACCGCAAAGAAGAAGGAGCCACCACCATCCTGCTCAACCGCCTCATTGTTGCCGATGCCGTTACAATGCTCGATCACACACACTCTCTCTCTCTCTCTCCCTCTCTCTCAAGCACGCATGCACGTGCACACACGCACACACACACACACCCACCCGTGAGCACATGAAGGAGAAGAAGATAGAGGTACATCAAGAGCACTTCTTAGCATGTGTGCGCTCCTTGCCGCACTGTCGAAGCAAGGGACTTGCCAATACACCGTATCCGAGCCACAAACGGCTCCAAGCACACAACAAGCCTAAACTAGCAAGCTCAAGAAAACAAAGGGTGTGTCACTCACCGCTCTACGCTCGCCTTCGTGGTGGATTCCTCGCCGCGATGAAGAAGAAGCTGCAGTCGTGCCGCGCTGAACCGCTTCGCCGCCGTCGTGCCTTCGTAATGCTCGATCGTACACACACTCTCCCTCTCTCTCTCTCACACACACACACACACAAGGAGGTGAAGAAGAAGAAGATGGAGATGGAGCAAGAGCACTCTTCAATTGCACAAATGAGAGAATGAGTAAAAATTAGGTTTAGTTGGCTTTTATAGGAGCTCACCCCATTCACACTTGGGCGCCCATGCTTAACCAACTAATCCCTTGAATGTCCAAGTTAAAGTGCGCCTCTCATCGGCGATCACTCTACCTTTCCCTATTGGACCGACAAGCCCGGTACCTGACTCTACCAAATACATAATACGCGTCCATCGTAGGTGATGGGGTGTCCGTGAGCCGTGTGGGTTAACATGCCCCCCTTCCTGATGTAGATTCCGTCCTCGAAAGCTATTGAGTTGAAGCTGGTTCGTCGAGGTGGAAGAGCATTTGAGATGAATGTCCTTAGCCTTCTTCAGTCACTGCAAAATCAAACAACATTGGCACAGTAATTGCATTCTCTTAAAAAGCATATGCAGTTTTAGGTAGACACATTGATTGGTCAAAGAATTTCAAACAATTTGGTAGCAATGAACATTAAATTGCAATGTAATCAAATGCATAAACCGATGTAAAGGTAAAAAATTAAACAAGTCTGGGGTCGCTAATTGGACGGTCGAAAAGCACTAGAGATCGAATATTAATACCATGGGTAAGCTTCTTAATTTTCTCTGGTCAATTAAGTTGTTTAATCGCGAGAGCCAAGTATTGATGTTCGAGGGCTGACTAGAGGCTATATCTAGAAGACCTTGTAGTTAAGCTACCATAAAAGGAATTTCTCATGAAATCATCGCCTGACTGATTACTTTTTCTTTGACCCCCCAAAGTCTTTTCACATTGATTCAATTATGATGTGTGTGCTTATTTTGTATGCCTTGGGTTTTTTGCTTTTCAAGGAAAAGCGCCCACACTGGGAACCTCTAGGGCTCTAGTACCATAGGCGATACATGTGAGTGAAGTACCAAATCAAGCTGAGATTTCTCTTCCAGCTTAAAATTTTACATTGTGGCACTTTGATTTTTTGTTTGTTCATTTTCAGCATTTTAATTTTGTAACTTTGGGGGGTCATATAACATTGATACACTCCCCAGGCTCATCACATTAGTAAACTCCCTTTATAATACTTAAGCTAAAGGTCAATAGGGTCAAGCCCACTAGAAACCCCTAGTACATTTCATACAATGCTGCCTAAATCGGATTAAGAACCTAAGTAACCATTGCTTATTAGGAAGGCATTCCCCATGGTATTAAGAGAAGATTTCTAATACCTAGCTTGGTCAAACTAGCTTAGTCGGACTGCTTGATTTTTAAACCTAGACAAGTGATTATGACAAAACATTACATTGAATTAAATGTTTGATACTAAGCAAATGCGCTGAATATTATGCTACCAATCACAATCAAAGCAGACAAACATGGATGCAAAAAGATAACGGCAATGCTAATGGACAAGAAACACCTGTTTGTGTCGATGGTCGCGCTTGAGTTGAAGTGTGAACGAGAGAAAGGTTCCATGAAGGTCCAAATCCTATCAATAGCAACACGCTCCTGTACACACTAGGAAACAAAAGGAATACCTCCAGGAGGCACATTAGTGGGAAAAGAGAACTTTGCTAATCTCTCAACTCTAAAACAGAAACACTCTATCGTACTAATCTTACCTACCCTCCATCACTCAAGTGATGAGGATCAAAGGTGTTTTATGGCATAGGTTTCTGTTTCACTGTACCAAATGTGACATGTGTAGGTCTGAGTCAATGTTTTGACTTTTAATGTGCATACTCGTTTGCTAATTGCTCTTGCTCTTTTTTTTTTTTTTTGTGAGTATAAAGCTTTATATGTACATTCCCTAAGATTGGAATTGAGAGGTCAGGGAAAAAGGTTGAGAGGGAAACAAATGAATGATGACTGTCAGCAAACACTCCCCCCTTCCTTGGGTAGATCATACCGTTTGAAATGAGCTTGTCACCCTTTGAAACCAATTATTCCAGTTGGTAAGAGGTGAGGATTTTTGCCAGTAGTTTTCTATTACCCTAGGTGCCTTGTCAAGCTACAAGGGTGGTAAGGTACTCTCCCAGGATCGAACTTGAAGTGGTTCATCAGGTGATTCTTGAACATTGGGAGGTGTGGATTCTTTGGTAGCTTCATGGAGGTCCACTACTATAGATGGAGGCTGTGTAGAAGCTTTTACCTCTATGGATGTATTACATGAGGAGCTAGAAGCTTCATGGGACTCCCCCCTTCCTGAGCTAGGTGGAACAAATCGTTCTTTCTTTGGTACCCAAACTAGCTCGGGAACGGGTGTGTAGCATTCTGTGATTTTTTCCTTTCCACGATCATTGATTCGTTTTGGAGATACGAGATTGGCTCACTTGGGTCAGGTGATAGGTAAGAGCACAATCTACGTTTTGGCACCCAGATTTGATCATTTCCTTGATAGTAGCCTTGGGTTTCCAATAGTCGTTTAGGGATCCATCGCAACATTTTCTTACTTTTCTTGGAGCGAGTGGTACGTTTCTTAGAAGGCTTCTGTTTTTTAGCACTAGCTATGGTCACTAAAGAAGCTTTAGGGACCCACTTGTATGTTTTCTTTGTTACCTTAGGATGAGTCTTGTCTTGCATATTTAAGGGTATAGGAATTTCATCCCCCTCAGGTGTTACCCAGGTCGTCCCCCTATTTTCCCAAGTGTCTATGGTTGATGCTAGGTGGACCCAATCCACATTGTCTGATTCCGTCATACCCGGTAACACATCCATGTAAGGAGAATCTTGGCCAATGTCTGTATCCTTCTTACAAGTGTAACAATATTGTAGTGGGGCCGAGTGAACTGTGGTGTCGGAGCGATGATCAATAATGGTTTTACTCCCTAAGGGGTGTACCTTACCAGTCACCAAATCCACTCTAAGGACAGAGTCTTGGAATTGCAAATAAACATGATTTTTAGACCAATCGTGAACCATTTGTGCTTCCCTCATGAATGGTCGTCCTAAAATCATTTCATATGACATAAGGTGTTTAGAGAAATCCATTACAATGAACGTATGTCGTACCTTGTGTCCTAGAACTTTGATCTTAAGATCCTTGAGCATCCCCATAGGTTTGGCTATGGTACCATTTGCCATCTTTACCACAATGTTAGTAACACTGAGGCGGGGTTTTCCCATGGATTCCCAACAATCTTTTGTAATGATGCTAACTCCCGCACCACCATCAAGAATTCCCTTTATAGTTAATCCCTTGGTAGTGATGGGTAGGGTCGCATTAGACTCGTCGCCTTCAAAATACTGCCCTAATTCGTTAATGGGTACCTCGATCACAGACTCGTGTCCATCTAAGTCAAGTGATTGCACATGCTTTTCCTCATCAATCATAATCGAGTCAGGCCTATTTGGTTGCGCAAACTGCGGTAATCCCGTTCGTAGCTCTCCGTTAAGGAATGCTCGAAGTGCAAGGAATAACTCAGGATCTCCATACAGCTTTGCTATGATCGTGGTTCGGACCTCAGAAGACATGAAGTCCACTAGTTTGGCAACATTCATTGGCGTTTTGCAGGGTGTAGGTCCTTGACTAGGAACTGGTGAGGATGGAATCTCATATTCCTCAATGGGATCAGGTATTCCTTCGTTAAACATCCTTTCCAACAAGAAGGGTGTATGCTCACTTTCTGATGTCCTGTCCTCACTCCCTTCTTGGATGATACTAGACATGGCTAACGGTCTATGGTTCATGTGGGGTGGATGAACTTGTGTGGGAAACACTGTGTCATGAATTTTGACATGCATGGGTTCTGGTTCTAGTTTCCTTTGAGTCTCCTCCACTAAACCTCTTAGATGTTTCACCTGCTCAATCTCGTCTACAGGGTTTGGGTACGTCCCAATTTTCTTTTTACGATTCTTCCCTTTTTGCCCCTGCGGTTTATCTTGGGGGTCTTGGATTGGATTTGGAAACACTTGTGGTGTTTTCAGAGGCTCTTTATGGTTTTCTCTCATTCGGTTTTCATTTGGTCCCATGTTACGGTTTTCCTTGTCGGTCTTTCCCTTTGTGGTATTGATTCTAGTCTCCATTGTCTCGACTGAATCTGAATCATCCTCGAGGTCATTCATATACACGGGGTCATCTCCTGTTCCTATGTTTGTTTTGGAACTTGGCTTTGAATTTTCCGTATTCTGCGACTTCTTCCTTCGTGTCTTCTTTTTCTTTGCTTGGATAACTGACGCGGTATCTCTCTCTTCGAGGATATGTCCTGGCCCTTGAAGCATGGACCGTGTAATCGCATAAGCGGGTGCGACGGGTGGTATTGGCGATGTCACACTAGCAATTTCGACCAAATTCAGGGGTGTGATTTTAGGCGCATTTGGGTTATAGGGGCATTGGGCAATCAAGTGATCTATGCCACAACGATTACATGTGAGTTTTGGCATTGCAGACGTGCTCCCTTGATTCATTTGCATCTGTGCAGCATTCTTTTGCAGCCTAATAGGGCACTCCGTTGCTCGATGTGGTCCACCACACTCGTAGCATTGAAGAGGTGGCCTCCTAGCCTGGGTGTTGATATTTTGACCTCTGGATGCGAGAGCAGCAGCTTGATAAACCGGCTTGACTTGTCCCCAACAATCTTCCATGTAGTATATAGGACATTCTTCCACTGTATCAAGTCTGTAGGCAATACTAGTGTCTATTTCCTCCTCACAGCCATCTGCATAAGCATTAGATGGCTCGCAACCCACTTGGTTCATAGGGGCGACTCTTGGATGCGGGGGCTGCGGTCCTAGCACAGGAGGTGGTAGCGGTGTAGCTTGTAAAACATTTTGAGATCTAGGGACCATGTGTTGCGGTAGTTGCTCAACAGGTGGAGTAGGCATCAATACAGGAGCTCGACGCGCATCCGTCCAGGCTACAGGTGGTCTATTTGCCATCATACGTTTGATCATTAAACAATCCTTAGCTTGGTGACCATACCTACCACATGCGTTGCAAGTTCCATTAAATTTTACTCTAAACGTAGGGCACTCACTAGTGCTATGTGGACCTAAGCAAATGGAACACCATTGTTGCTCCCTTCTTGGATACATGTGACTATTTTGAGGGGGTCGATTATCCTTAAGAGACTCTTGGATTGCCTTGGTGAGGTCTGTCAAGAATGTCTCAAATACCTTTGGCTCATTGGCAATGGGATTTGCAGTCATGGGTTCATACTCAATGGCTTGTGAGCTAGTGGATCTCGTGTCAGTAGACACCCTCATGCCTGCTATCATCAAGTTGTCCTCTAGTTGGATTGCATTGGCAGTGACATCTTCCCAGGTTGTGATACCTCTAATCACTAGTCCATTATAGATTCCTTCATTCCTCAACCCTCGAATGAATCGATCAAGCAGTTGGTTATTGTTGAAGCGCTCTTTACAGGGCAGCGAGAGTTTAAGTGCTTTAGACGACTAATGAAGTCCCTTACTGACTCTCCTTCCTTACGTTCGGCCTTCTGTAGCTGAGATGCTACACCCCAAAGCACACCTTCTCGTATGTACTCCTTTAGAAACAACCTTCGAAGGGTAGGGTAGATTGTTTTCTCGTCCACCCTTAGGGTCCTATACCAATCTCTAGCCTTCCCACTTAATGTCAAGCTTAAGGCATTGCACTTATGTAGTTCATTGCGTTCCCCTAAGGAATCACATACTTGTTCAAACACTTCAATGTGTTTCCTAGCATCTTCGTCCCCATTGAATTTTTGCGTGAGTTTGGCAATTTGTACTGCCTTACTTCTAGGCTCTCTATCAGATGCATGACGCATATTTTCCGCGATAGATCGACCTATGGTTTGAGCAAACGCTGCCAAGTCACCTATGTGAGGAGGCAGGGCCGGTGGAGGTACTCTTGGAATCATATGTGGGAGAGGGACGGGTACCGGTCTTGGCATATGTGTAGATGATGCAGGATATGGAACATAACCGGGCATAGGTCCACTCAGATAAGAGCTAGGGAGCGGCACTCGAGGAGCATAAGCAAGTGGTACAATTGGAGGTGTGGGGGCCATGTGTGCATAAGGGGCTAGAGGCACATACGGTCGAGGCCCCATATTAGGTACTACGACACTAGGTAGTGGCACTGCGCTAACCGTAGATATCATCGGTACATTCTCTGTCAGGCTTATCCCTGGAGTGAGCACTGGGTTTTCCTTAATAGAGGGTTGAGCCAAGTTAGGGAAGCTAAAGTTTTCGCTCGGAGGCTCAGATTTCATAGAGACCCCAGGTGAAATGACGTAAGATGGGTCCATGGGGCTCATTAGAGGAGTCTCCATTTGTGATAGAGTAGGCTGTTGAGCCTTGCTCGTATCCAGAAATCTCATGGGGCCAGTTGAGAGTATATTTACCCCTCGGTTTTGCCTTTCTGATTGAATAATGCCATGGATAACATTACAGATCATTTTCTGTTGATCTTCGATGCTCGTGGCACTAGAGGTGGATTGTACAATCTCTATCCATCCTACATGGTAGGCGTGGCCAGAGTGTAGATCCGTCAACACCTCAGTGTGGAGGTCGTATGTCCAATGATCATTAATGAACAATCCTTCTACAGTCGACGTGTTAACGGTTTCTTGTGAGGTAGAAGCAATGTGGCTCCCCGTGGTTTTACTTGTCACCAACGGTACTCTAGAGGGAACTTCTGAAGGAGGCAGCTCAACAGGGCCTTCTTGGTAAGAAGTTGGCAGGATATCCACATGGACACTCTTTGGGGGTGTGGGGTCCACGTGCGATGTGAAAGGAGAGTCCACTTCCCCACCCCCTTCGTGTGCTTCATTTGCATCAGGTTCCGAGCGAGTAGCTCTACCTAATGTTTCCATGAAACGGCTAAACATACTAGTACTAGGCTATGGAGCTTCGGGAGGTGCATGGCCTTCTCTCTCAGTGTTTTGGGTAGGGTATGCTTCCATGATTTCTGAGTCGGAGGAGGAATCACTAGCGGCTATTTTAGGGTCTTGGGTGGTGCTACCTTGTGTCCCCGCTGAGGGTCTAGAGCTTATCGTGGATGGGTAATGGGTGTCCGTATGAACAGAGGCACCCTCAATATGCTCGTGTTCTAGCACCCGCCCAGAGTGTAAGTGCATGTGCTTCTGATACCCTAAGGTGTCAAAAAGCTGCTCTAGGAGGCCTTGTGACTAGTTTTTAGCGTGTTTTTTGTTTGTTTTTTTGCTAGATTTTTTAGAGCGTGTCGTGGAATGGGCCGTGTGATAGCTCAAAACGAGCGTATCGGTCAGAGGGTCGTGCCGTGCTTTACAGCCCTCCGTTTGGTTACTCTATGCCCTCGGAATCCCTAAAACTGTCAATTTCCAGTAGGGAACTAGGCCCAAATTAGAAAGTCTAAGGGTGCAAGTGGGAAGAGAAAGGAGGAGAGTGGAGGACTTGTCCCACATGCTCTCATTCTCTCTTGAGGGAGTAGGGTATATATATAAGAGTGAGTCTAGTATATATCATTGGACTGAGGCCTGGGCTTGGGCTTGGGCTTGGGCTTGGGAAAATGATCCCGATCCCGATCTATCTTTTATACAAACCAACCGGTCCGTTTTAAGAGTCACGTTTTAGCCGCCCGCTCGCTCGCGTTTTTAATTTCCGTTTTTTTTTTGAAAATATTTTTTTTTCCCAGAATTTTTTTTCTTTTTGGTGCAGAAAATACAGAAATTGAAAACGCAGATATGCAGAAATTACAGAAAACGCAGAAATTGAAAAAACGCAGATACGTAGAAAATTGAAAAACGCAGAAATGCAGAAATTGCAGAAAATTGCAGAAATTGCAGAAAAAACGCAGAAATTGCAAAAAATTAAAAAAAACGCAGAAATGCAGAAAATTGCAAAAATTGAAAACGCCGAACTTGAAAATGCAGAAATTGCGGAAATTGAAAAAACGCAGACAATAGCAAAAATTGAAACTTGACAGCAAATGCAGAAAACGCAAAAAACAGAAATCTCCACACACTCCTTCCCTGCCTTTCCTATGATAGAAATTGCACCACAAGGAAGCGTAAAGTGCTAACCGAGCTTAGTGTAGGGCATATCCCCGGCAGCGGCGCCAAAAATGTGCGCTCCTTGCCGCACTGTCGAAGCAAGGGACTTGCCAATACACCGTATGCGAGCCACAAACGGCTCCAAGCACACAACAAGCCTAAACTAGCAAGCTCAAGAAAACAAAGGGTGTGTCACTCACCGCTCTACGCTCGCCTTCGTGGTGGATTCCTCGCCGCGATGAAGAAGAAGCTGCAGTCGTGCCGCGCTCAACAGCTTCGCCGCCATCGTGCCTTCGTAATGCTCGATCGCACACACACTCTCCCTCTCTCTCTCTCTCTCACACACACACACAAGGAGGTGAAGAAGAAGAAGATGGAGATGGAGCAAGAGCACTCTTCAATTGCACAAATGACAGAATGAGTAAAAATTAGGTTTAGTTGGCTTTTATAGGAGGTCACCCCATTCACACTTGGGCGCCCATGCTTAACCAACTAATCCCTTGAATGTCCAAGTTAAAGTGCGCCTCTCATCGGCGATCACTCTACCTTTCCCTATTGGACCGACAAGCCCGGTACCTGACTCTACCAAATACATAATACGCGTCCATCGTAGGTGATGGGGTGTCCGTGAGCCGTGTGGGTTAACAGCATGCACCTCAAAGAATGAGGATTTTAGGTCAAAATGGACCTTTTATAAGAGTTTGACCCATTCACACATGGGCGCCCACAGTGGCCAGTCATAGTAAAAATCATGTAAAAATGGGATAAATCATGCACCTCTCAAGGGCGATCACATACACACCTATTGGACCGACAAGCCCAGTCCATGACTCAAATAAATGATATGGCGTCCACTGATAGGGTGTCCGTGAGGGTTACCAAGAAGCTTCTCCACTCATACTTCATTGTGCTCGGTGCGTGAGTATCTTTTGGCATTCCTCCTTTACCTCCCCAAACTTAATATACTTAGACTTTGACTCTTATGCCCAATTTGTACCAGCATGAGTGACACATAGTAGTTATGATCACCTACTAATGCTAAACAAGTGCAATCCTTCATGGGACATTGCGGATATTATCGAAGATTCATATACATGTATGCGGTTATCGCACAACCTCTCTATCGTTTCCTAGTCAATCTCGATTGAACCGAGGAGTGTGAAACTTCATTCCAAAAGCTGAAGGAAAACCTTATATCAACACCTGTGCTGAAGGCACCAGATTGGGAAAAGATATTCCATGTTCACATTGATGCTTCTGGATATGCCATTGGAAGTATTCTGGCTCAACCTGGAGACGGAACAATGGATTTTCCAGTTTGTTATGCAATTCGACAGGTAAACAGTGCGGAAAAGAACTACATAACCATCGAATGAGAGGGGTCATTTAGTGGCTTAGCTGCCCGACTTTGACTTTTATCTCATGTATTTTTAATGGCAACTTGGACATACCTGTTCAAGGCAAGCAATCCAATTCCATCAGTTCTTGGAAATTTAGGCCTCTTTCATTGTGTTGGTTTATGGATGCCACAATTTTTTCTGTTAGGTTGGCATACATAGGCTCCTCTCGACTTGCTTGTCGTATGTTGTCACTGCTTTGTGAAGAAAGTTTTTTGGCAACTGTAGGGACTAGTGGAGCCTTCGCTTTATTTCCCATGAGAAGTGGTTGTCGATATGTGTGGGTTCTTTGTGATTGAGTTTTTGGGAGCGATTTCATGACCCACCTTGTCTTTGGTTTGAGTGTGACCGCCTTTTTCATTTTCTCCTTTTTCTCAATGACTTGATGGACACTAAGCTTCGATATCCATACCTGATTATTTTTGTTCAAAAAGCCTTGCTTTTGAAGCTAAAGAGGAGATATCCATTTAGAGGTCTTAGCACCCTTAGTGATGGTTGGCTGTTGGCTCTTCTGTTGATTGTGTGCCTTTGGGTGGAGCCTTGTATTTCTTGACTGATCTTCATTGGTCTAGGTTGAGCTACAACTTTGGGTAACCATATTTGAGTGTTACCTTCATAAAATCCTTGTGCTTCAAGTAGCTTGACTCGAATCATCTGGTGCTCCACTTGTCTTTGTTGGGTAGCTTTATTGAAGTCCAACTTTGGTACCCAAATTTAATGCATTGTGTGCTTCTGTGATCTTTTCTTTGGTCTCTTGTGGTTGTTCTTTCTCCTGCTTGAGTTGTTTGTCTTCCGTTGATAGCTCGGCTGACTCTTTGTAGAACTTCTTTCTTGAGGTGAGTAGATCCAGGCTGTTACTTTAGGCTTTTTGGCCTTTCCTTGGAAGTAGCCTTGAACTGTGATTAACTCATTTGATGCTACCCACCCTGTCACCTTTTGTTGTTGAATTTGAATCCGTGCTTGATATATCCAAAGTGGATCTTTGACTCTGATGTGTTCTTTGGATACCAACACTTGGTTAACATTCTTTGGCTTTCTCCAGAGGATTTTTTGTGATGGAAAATTTGGTTGATAAACTTTTTGTTTTGGGTTTTCATTGCATTGTTGATGGTGTGGCTTTTGAGGTAGAGGTTGCGTTGGAATTTTGATGGAGATTTGATGAATATAAAGTCATCTTACGAGTTTGATTTACTTCTATATTTACCTTAGCTTTACTCTTTTTTGCACTGGTTGGTTGTGCCTGATTTGCATTGACTTGAGGTGCTTTTGGGGCTTTTAGTGGTGTCGTTGTTGAAGATTTTCCTTGTGGTTGAAAGAGGATGTTCCTCCAACTTTCTGCCAGGACCAGCATTTCCTTGATATGATGGGAATTGGTTATGTAGAATGTGTCCTTGAACTCCCCAATACTCAACTCGAGTATGGCTTTGGCCACTCCAAAGCTAGGAATGGCATTTTTGAACTTGTGTATATTATCTCCTCTAGCTTGGTGATTGGTGGCTTTCCCATCATTATCCATGTGTCATAAGACATTATATTCTTTGTTGCTTTTGGATCTATCACAGCTAAACAAGTGATTTTAACTCCTGTTTCTCCGCATATGTTGAATTTAATCTTCTAGGAGACACTCGATCTTTTGTCCTTGTCTTGATCTTGTGTTTTTTGAACATTTGACTTTGAACTTGGAAACTTCGCTCCTTCACCTACTTTGGGTTTTGCATTTTCTGGAGTCGGCTTGTTTTAAACAACTTTTGTTGATTCTTCAAGTATGTCAATGATGACATATTCTTGTGGTTGCTCTGCTTCCTTTGTTTTCAATTTGGAAGCATGCTCCATGACTAAGCTATATGTCTCACCTTTTTTGTTTTCATACATTAGATTCCTTCAACACCTTTATCGTAAATAAGGGAGTTATGTCATAGCCTCTTGAAAGTTCATCTTCAACATCGTTCCCTAAATCATTGCTTCTTGAAGCATGGTATTCATCCTCATCATCATGTGGAACATCTCGTACATAAGCTTTGTCCATTATTTGTGCATTTTCTTGCTTGTTCAATCTCAATTGTTTCAAAAATATTTTTGATTTCATGGACAAAAAATAACATTAGAAAGGGGCTTATATCGTAGCCATCTTTGTCACAAAATGTAGTGTTGGTCACCTCATTTATGCAGATGTCAAGAGTCACCAGTATTTGCCCATCCAAAAGGTTCAAACAACTCCTTTGGAAATGGATCCTTAATGTAAGCTTCATCTTCTATTGAACACGCTAGGATGCAATCTTCCTTTCTAAGACTCCCGCATTTTGATGCCTCGCACATCCAAATGTGAGCATTCTTCACTAGCCAAGCAGGCAACTATGTTTGACAGCAAGGTCTTCTATCGGGGTTTGGTTTACGTCCCTATAAACATGGTCTTTTGTGTTAACGTTGGTTGTGACATTCTTATGCCGTAAGTAGAGGTGGTTATAGCCCTAGTTGAACCATTTTAAGTTGACGCATAATGAGTTTCCCCAAAATAACTTCAAAGTTACATTTTCCAAAATCTACTATCACAAAGGTATGTTCGTATTCTATTCCGCATGAGGATACTATTACTTGTTCTAGCATTCCCAAAGGTCTCTCCACATATTCATGTGCTAGTTGCAACTTCATGCACAATTTCCTGAAAGCTGGTCTTCCCCATTACTCCCAGATTCCTTTTGTAGCAATAGCTATTCCAAACCCATTATCAAGTATGACTATCATTTTTATTCCCTTGTACTTGTGTGGTAGGGTGGTGTTTCCTTCCTCGCCTTCACAGTAATCACCCACTTTATTCATTGGTACCATCTTTGTCTGTGGTTGCTTAGGCAAAGTTTTATCCATGTTGTCATCTGTGAGTTGGTCATGTGAAGGGATTTTTAACCCCATCTTTTCCATGCTTTTGCTCATTCGGCCCCACAGATGTGGTATGATCTTCAAAATTTTTGTGAGTAATGGTGCATCTTATAGGAGAAGACATCAATTCATATAAGCTCTTTGTACCCGTCACCCATGAAATAGAATTCCATTGTGATGGCACAATTCTCACTTTGGATTTTGTCTTGTGTTCCCTTATGAACAATGGAAAAATTTGTAGAGAGTTTGGTTTACTCTCTTTAGATGTTATAGACCCAACATCTCCATATAGAGATCGTATATCCCCTGAGAAGAATTTGTGATCCATGTTGATCTCATGGATAGGTGTTGACTGTAAAGTAGCAATACCATATTTTTGGTTTTTGACCATCTCCCATAACAATTGTGGCCACGGTTCGTTTACTTCTAGAATTGGTTGCATCTCTAAAGATCTTCCTTCATTTGTTGTATTTGCCACTACCTTTGTGGTCATTGGTTCTTCCTTGTTTACTGTCTCAAGTTTGATTTTTTTGTCAAGATTTTGTGCACAATTTATGAGCACATGATCTCTTCCACATCGGTCACAGAATCCTTGAATTTTATGTTTTTTTGCCTGTGTTAGTTTTTCCTTGCATTCCTGTGTTTTCTTTTCCCGGTTCATGCGTTACAGGCTTAGGAAATTTTGAACCTCCAGGATCCATCAGGGCTTGAGTAGTTTCTATAAGTCTTTTGTACACCTCTAGTATTTTGGTTTCGTCATTTGGATGTGGATAGGTTAGAAGTTTTTGTCCTAATGTTTGATTGTTATTGAGCTTTTGCCACATAATTTTGCAACATTGTGTCTAAGTGCTCGTTCACTTTCTCCACCAAGAACGAACCACCTGAGTCGGTCTTTGACTCTTCTGCTACCTTTGCGTCTTTCTTACTTTCTTGCTCATGTTTAAGCCGTTTTTTTTTTTTTTTTTTGGTTCAATTCAATTTCCAAAGCTTTTTTTCTCTTAAGCCTCTTTGCTTTGATTTTGTCCCATTTGGATTTCCATGATTTTCTTTCAGTTCTCACCAATATGTTCTCGATTTTTGTTTGAGGCGGCAATATGTTTTCCTCCTCAACGGGTACGTTTTTGGCAGCTTCTTGAGCTCGAGATCGAGTCATCACCTTTAAAGGAACTATGGGTTCTAACTCACATTGCTTGAAGAAGGCATTACTCCTACAACATTAAGTGTGTCTTTCCCCTTGTTGTCTGGGTGTTTTGGATAGTCATGAACAAGGTGTGCAACAATGCATTCTCAACAATATTGCAATATGTCCACGTTCTTTACCTGATGAGAATAATCTATTGACCAATGATGACCTCCACACTTGTAGCATGGTCCTACTTGTTGCATAACTAGTGGTGCAGTTGATGGTTGTTCTTACCTGGTAAGGATGATCTTTGAAACATACTCTTGATTAGCTATGAACATGAGCGTGTTCTTGTCCATGTAGTACTAGTTTTTCATAGGTTGTGGTACATACACTGGTTGAGTGTAGTTAACTACTACTCTACCATCATTTAGAATAGGTGGTTGTTGCCCTAGTATATGTTGTAGCTTTGGCTGAGTGTTACAACATTGGGTGGGATGATCTCCTCTACATATGTCACACATTCTTATTTGTGGTTGTTGCACATTCGGGTTCTGTATGTAGACTTCATTTATCCTTCTAATCACCTCCTTAACGACTTGATCAATGCTTGGATCCGTAGGAATTTTAACACCTCGCTTTGTTGCAAATTCGCTCTTCGGAGATGAGGCACTACTAGTAGCGTTATTTCTTCAGTCACCTCTTTGTAGGTCTTACAATTGTCAACTAGATATAGAGCTTCTCTAGTGACTTGCTTGAACATCATGCATCCTTTCAAATGTAAGTCATTTTTGAGAGTTTCATTCCTCAAGCCCTCTATGTGAGGTCCCCACCCCGTTACCATAACCATTTGGCAACATGGAGGGTACCTGATAGGTCGTAGACCCTAATCAATCAAGAAAACAGAGTCAAGAAAGAATTGATTTCCAATGGATGACATCTTGTCACCAACTAACTTGAGTCTGAACCAGTGAAGAGGGTTCCTAGCCCTGTCTTGCAAGGAAAAGCATGAACTAACACAAGAATTTTATATGTCCCCAATTCTCACCTTCCAAAAGAGAGAAAATCCAAATACCTTTTTCCCCATAGCTTTCAGAGGCACGTATATTTGGGACTTCTCAACTCTTGGCACAATGAGTCTCTAATTTTGCTTCTCCTAACAAGAGGGACTGGAGAGTTTCTCGACTAATCGAGACCACCCATCCTTGATTCACAACCTGAGCCAATCTCCACTTTCCACCCCCACACTCACACTTTTTGCTTGTTTTCTAATTAATACCACATGATTGTTCAAACACAAAATTCCTTTTTAAGATTCCCCTCACAAGTTTGCTAAAGCAACCCTTCAAGCATTATCAAAGCGGCACCAAAACAATCTTTCCTAGACAAAAAACAACATACAACTCTTCTTCATTAAAATATCCAAACCCCAAGAGTTCACTCTTCTTGGTGAGAGTTTATTTCTGTCGGTGTCTTTAGTTGCCCATACAACTAAATTGTCCCGCAATCTGGGCACAAACCCGTAGTGACTAACTTGCAATCTGGGCACAAACCCGCAAGAAGACATATTTAGGAATTTTGGAAAAAATGCAAAAATTTGGGACAATTCTTTGTGAACCAAGTTCTTGAGTAGTGGTTACAAAGTAAGCCAGGTTGCAATGTTAACCATTTATGGCAGCTGTCTATAGAAGATATTGCATTGTGCTAGGTCGCATCATTGTTAACCATTGGTGTCATGTTCTAGAATAGATGTTGCAGCATGCTAGGTTGCATAGTTGTCAACGAGTGGGTATCAAGCTCTAGTAAGTCTAGGTAGAGATGCCTCCTCTATTAGTATACTAGAGAAAACTATGTGTGGTGCTACACAAAAAATTGTGTCTTATTCTAATGACAATGAGAGGAGTCTAAAGAAGACACGCTTTCACAAGTAGTGTAAGGCCATCATGTCACATTCCTTTGGTCTCCATTTTCTTGTAAGGGCTATTAAAGGAATTACCTGTGTGTGTGGTAGTAGCTGGAGAGACACACTCATAAACACATTGAATTTAGATGTGCAAAATATACACTGGCAGTAGATGAAATAGTATCGAACTTGAAAGTACTCATGCTTTTGTAAATAAAGAGGAAATGGTAGTTGAACTATTATTTATCAGAAATACTAAAAAAGTCTTAAACTTGAATTGCTAAGTTTAGCTTCTATGTTGAAAAAATGTACAAACCTAAATTTGATGCACTAGTCACACTTGTTGTTGCACCATCTCTTGTCAATGAGATGTTAAGTATGGAGCCTGATTTACCCCTTGAATTTTTTGTATTGAAAACACACATTTGTAAGGCCCCCGTTATGACGAGAAGCCATCGTGCGTGAAGAAAAATCACTTGCCGGAAACCAAAATCACTCGCCGAATACCAAAATTTCACGACCATGAGAAATGTAACTTAAGGATGTTTGTAGGATCAAAACCAAGCAAAAAATTACCTGCAAAGTGGTGAAATTTGCCGGGGTCAATTTGTCTCCTCAAATGGATTCAAATTCTATTGGAATTTGACAGGGAGCTAGGCAAAGCTGTGAATTGCATAACACAAATCATTGGTAATCGAGGCAATAACAGATATCAAGCAAAGCATGTGCCAAAAAGTGGTTCCAAGAAACAGATATGGTCAAGACAGAAAAAACATGGCCATAAACTAGAAAATGGGGCAAACTAAGAAAAAACATTTCCAAATCTGAAAAAATTTCACAAGTGTACTAGGAAGACCTATGGGAACATATGTGCAAAGAAACTATATCAAAATTCCTCTAAAGATGGATCACGATCCATGTACCTTTTTGCCCAATCAAAGAAAAACCCATGCTATCTTACCCAGTATGTTGAAAAAAGCCAAGCCATGAAGTTTCAAGCCATTTGAATTGCAAAAGATTTTCAAAAAATTAGCCTAAGTGTCAAACCAATGATTCAAATCCAAAAATTCTTGGACCAAGGCACCATCTAAATGAACCCTACTAGATGGTATCATCAAAATTTCAAAATGTTGTCCAACATGGATCGCGATCCATGTATCTCAAACCCTAAATCCAAAGAAATTTGCACAGTAGCATCTCCATATGCCCAAGAACAACCTCCCCCAGTTGGATTTTCAAAATTCCTCCCAACATGGATCACGATCCATGTACCTTTTTACCAAAATTCATCTATTACATTATGCCCTTGTGCCTATAGTAATCCTAGATGCATTGGTGAAATTTGGGGTAGTTTTGAGAAAGTTATGCTCATTTTTCATTTTATGGTCAAAGTTTGCAGCTTTTTGACAATTTTGATCAATTGCTAAACCCTGTTTTCAATGCTAAAGTTGACCACAGGATGCCTCCAAGGAAAGCACAAAGGGAGTGGAAAGCTACATCTTATGAGATAACAGATATCTCCTCAAATGAGAAGGCTCATATAACTGAACAGGTACTCGAAGCAATACCGGCTAACATATTCATCAAAAAATTTCAAGCCGCGGACGGAGAAATAGTGAAGACCACTATCTTCCCAAGGGAAATGTGGACACTACATCAAAAGCCAGAAGTCCAAGCAGGGGGCAGATGCCTGCAATTGGACAACTTCCTATGATTAGTGCCCTGGGGAATAGATTTCAAACGAGCTCATGAACTCATAAGCTCGATTCAATACAATGGAGAAGCCACCCTGACTGACAAAGATGGGGCAACAGTCAAGGTTAAGATCACATAAAAAATAATCAATGAAGCTCTCCATCTACAACAAGGGATGCACAATCTATTGAAAAAGACAAAAGCAATAGACAACGACAAAGCTTTCCAGAAACAAAGAGGCCACAAGTTGACATATCAAGATTTGATCTACTCAAAAATCGAAGTGCCATTTCACCTCATATCGCAACACTTCAAAGTGCAGAAGCCACCAAGATATACAGAACCGCTGTTGCATAGGGCAATAGTAATGGCAATGAACTTGGCAGAGAGAAGAGTGGTCAATTGCAACTTTGAAAATTACCTCCTTGACAACATCGTCGAAGCAAACCTAAAGAGGAGCCAAAAAAGCAAGGCCTAGATGAACGCAGGACCAATGCTGATGTGAATTGCCTATCAAACATTAGGGATGATTGATGATCTACCACCCATAGAAGTGCAGGTAGATCTAATTCACAAATCTAAAAGAGCAGTCAGACTTGTGGCCGAACCATCCACAAGGCCAAAACGAGAAACTAAACAAACAAGGCAAAGTGCAACCATAAGGGACTTTGACAACAAAAAGATAGAGTTGGATGCTCGGAGTAGCCTGGGATACACAAGATTGAGGAAGAAAATTACCCGCATGGTAGAAGCCATCCCAATAACTCAAGCCAGGAGAACAATGGAAGAAGCTTAGGCATTGAGGGAAAGGATCCGCCAACAGAAGCATGAAGAAAAAAGAAGCCAAGGAACAGGAGTTGATGATGAGAAAGAAGAAGAAAAAGAAGGAAACATTCCATTGCTACGTAGGTAGACAATAGCTATGGAATGAATCAAGCAGCAAAAAAGACAAGAAGCCAAAGGGAATTGAGAGATTGCTAGTGCAACGAATCCAAAACAAGCTCAAACAAGATATGGAGCAAAGAGAGAAAGAAGAGGCAAAGAGACCACGTGTCGATGATCTCGAATCATCTGACGAATCCACTCAAAACAAAAATGAGGAAGATAACTCACAAGGGAAGGAAGAGCAAGACACACTTGACCAGCAGGGTCAGGAATTTGATTATCACAAGGACATTGAGGTACCTTTAGAGACTGCAACAAAAGAGAATGAAAAAGTTGTAGACCTCCCAGAGCAAGGAGTGGAGAAGATGCAGTCAAAACAAAAGACATATCGGGAAATGGAGGCAATACAACCAAAGCCTACCACAATTTTAGCAACTATAGAAGAACTAAAACTGAAGGAAAAAACAATTTATTAGGCTGGGACATCGAATCAAGATAAAAAAAGCTAGCAGAAACCAAGATCGCAAGCTATAGTAGAGGAGGGAGAAAAAATGATCAAGTCATTTGACATTGATGCTCATTTAAAGTAGATCAAGCTCCAGTTTCAATGCCAAAGGATTCTCTACAACGTGCACGAGCTAGAACTAGAAGATACTAAAAGAGATGCGTCTAAGGTAGCTAAAAATACCTTGCAGCTAAAACAAAGAATAGAGGAATTGGAGAAAGCACAACCACAAGTCCAATCCAAGTTGCAAAGAGAATAGGAAAATGCAGCCTACTATTACAAGGAGGTGCAATAGTTTAATGAGGCAAACTCTTCACTGCAAGTTGATCAGCAACGCCTCGAGGAGGAATTAACCAAAGAAAGGGAACATAACAAAAAGCTGTAAGAGTCATACGTGGTGGTCAATAGAACCCTGACCCAGCTTTGAGCCATAAAGGAGACTCCCATCTCCTCACCATGACTGCTAGATCAACCTCCCTAAACCAGGAGGTAAAAGATCTAAAAGAGGCCCTTGCTCAGGAAAAGTACGATAGACAAATCATGACAGTAGAACATAGGGCCCTGCAAAAAGCCAAAGACGAGGAGCTCAAAGAATTGGAGAAGTAGTTGGCAGAGGCACGGGGGGACCTGGAGACTCTAAGGGCAAATCAAGCAAAAGCCTCACCAAACATCCCCAGTAGACTTTGAGCAAGAAGGAGGGTTTAAGCACTCCACATTTGACGCTCACCAAACAGATGTGCCAACTACAAGCGCTAGAAAAGCAACCTAGGAATTTGCAGATCTAGCCACGCCATCCATTTTGGATTCAGCCAAGGACAAAATTCAGCACTGGATCTCAGAAGTCAAAGACCCCTCCCACAAAGCATATCTGCAGTATGAATTGAAAGTGCTAGAATCGGCTACCCTCCTTATGATCACTCCAGATGAGGTGGTAAAAAACCTCGGGCATGAGATGATCGCCTTGCCACTGATGCGGTAGGAATGAGCAGATAGTGTTTGGACTCTTCTTCTACATTTTTCATTCTTGCCTTGCCCCATCCCTTAGGGAAGGTCTTATATTTTAAGTACTCAGTTATGTGAGTACTCCATTTGGATGCTTGTACACTCGAAACAGGGTGGCATGTTCCAATGGAGGTTGTTTTGTACAGATATCACATGATTTTATATATGTATGGATGCTGTGTTCCATGTTTTGCCAGTAGACTCCCATTTTGTTTAGCCATTGGCATGTTTGTGTTTCTCCATTGTGAAACCCCGTATTTTGTATATGAGCCTGTTTGAGGTAGTAGTCAGATTCTTTGGGTTGTACACATAGTCTCAAAATCCCATCCTTACCGTGCTTGTGCAATGGTCCTGCTAAAAGCTGGAGATTTTGTGTTTGATGTATAATTGATGGTTCTATTTCTACCTGTAATGACCCGATTGTGAGTAGAGGAATGACCTCTTTGCTCCACCTTGGAACCATTTCAATGTTAAACAGATACAAAACGGGAAGATCATCATCGATACCCTCTGGTGCTTCCCCATGGAATAGTCGTGAAAGATGATCTGCTTGTGTGTGTGTAGTTCCCTTTTTTACGACTACCGTGAAGTCAAACTCAAGTAATAGTATAAACCAGCGAACAATTCTTCCAGTGTTGCAAGGTTTTCTTACTAGATATAGCAGTACTTGGATCCACGAAGAAAAAAAACTTGTTTGCAAGAAGGTAGTGTCTAAATTTTTTAATAGCACATATCATTCCCAGACCTTCTCTTTCCATAGTGGTATAATTTTTCTCTATGTTGTTTAGCTGTCGGCTAGAGTAGCAAATGGGAAAATCCATTTTCTTCTCTCCTGGCTGGGCTAGTATGCACCCTATGGCATAGGCTGATGCATCAACATGAACATGAAAGATTTTGCTCCAGTTAGGGGCTTGCGAAATTGGAGCAGAAACTAGTTGCTACTTCAATTTATGGAAAGCTTGCTCACATTCTTCTGTCCATTCAAACTTAGCAATGAGGGTGTACAACGGCTTAGCTATATAGCATACATATATATGAAACACCTGTAGTACCTACAATGCCCAATAAATGCATGCATTTCCTTCATTTTTGTTGGTCTCGATAGTGCGGCAATTATTTGTACCTTTTCTTGATTAGTGGAAATTCCGTTTTTGGACACAATGTGGCCCAAAATTTTAGCTTGTCTTACCATGAAGACACATTTTTCAGGGTTTAAGCAAACGATACGTTATGCACTTTTTGAAGACTTTCCCTAGATGCATTATGTGGTCACTTCTCTGATGAGAATGAACACAAAGATCATCCGTGTATATTTTTAGAAATTGTCTGAGATATTCCTTGAATGTATGACTCGTTAGTCTCTAGAAAGTAGTAGGGGCATTGGTCAGGCCAAAAGGCATTACCCTGTATGAAAATATGCCCCACCCTGTTGCAAAAACTTGTCTTATGCTGAACTTCTGCTTTAATTGTCAACTGGTCGTAGCTTGAGAACCCATCCAGAAAACTATAGGCCTCTTTCCGTGCTACCCTCGCAATAACATGATCCGTTATTGGTAGTGGATAGTTGTCTCTGATGGTGGCAACATTTATCTGTTTGAGGCTTACACAGACATGCAATTTGCCATTCTTTTTGGGTACTAGCACAATAGGGGACACCCAATCAAATCCGTTTTTCTTTCTCTCTTTTGGCTTTTATCTTGTCTTGTTTTACCTTCCAGGATTTCCTAGAGGTACAGACATACAAATTTTCTATCTCTGTTTGACTGGCTGGGCTATTCCTTGCAGCCTCATGTGCTTGGGCTCTAGCTACCGTGTTTATCGTAATGGTTGGTTCTGTTTTTGATCCACTTGAGCTTGGCACAATCTCAATCTTGTTCATGGTTGCTTTCCCTTTGTTGTCAGGTTTTTTTGGACAGAGCGGAATGAGATGGTCAGTTGTACATCCTTCACAGAATCCAAAAAGTTTAACCCGTTCTTCTTTGTTTGGAAAAATCCTTGCCCAACGATCACTGCGGCATTGATAGTTGTGGAGCCCCCATCAATTGTCCTGCTCTAGGAGGATACCCCCTTGGTTTGTAGTTCTAGGTTGCCATGGACATAAGCATATTTTCATCGATCAAGTAATGGTTTTTTGTTGGTTGTGCTATGTATGCTGGCTTGGACATCTCTTCAAGAATTATCCATGAAATTTGTCCCTCTGGAGCATATGCATTCTCGTCAAACCCCCTCTCATAGGTATTGTCTAAATCCTCTCGATATGAAACTACTTGGACCATACTTTGATCAGAAGGTATTTCTATGGGTTGAGAAATCCTTACCATGGCCCTATTTTCTTGGGGTAAAGGAGGTTGATACCCCAACACATGTCGAGGTTTTTCCTGCCCTTGGATTGCGTTATTTGGCCCTACCTCGTATCTTGGGGGGGTGGAAATTTTTGCCCTCCATGTGGTCCGTATTCTGTCTCTCTAACATAGTTCCCATTATAGAAACATTCATGGGTCTTATGGTTTGTCCATTTTTGTTTGGTAGCAAACCACTTGAGTACTCACGATATGTTTACTCTTGGCCTTTGTTGAATGTTTCACCATTGGGTCGGATGATCTCCTCCACAAGTGTCACATTTTTGGGTGGGCAATTGTCATGTGTTTGGGTTTGTCCTGTTTCCTTGGTTTATCCTTCTGATCACTTCCTTGATCATTTGATCAACGTCCGGCATAGTTTGGTTTTGCCCACCCAATTTCATTGTGGACTCAATAGTGGTTGAAGAGGTACTACTCGTTCCTTGATCTGTGTCTTCAGTCACCTCTCCATATGCCTTGGAGTTATCTACCAGATACAACGCCTCTTTTGTGACTTGCTCAAAAGTTACACATGCCTTTAAGTGCAAGTCCTTTTTGAGCGTGTCATTTTGCAATCCTTCTATGAAAAGGATTGACAATCTTTCATCTTGAGGTAGTTCTTGAGCATGGCATATTTATATGTATTGCTTGAAACAAAGTGATGCTTCCTTCACCTTTTCTTTCTCCTTTTGTCTAAATGCATAGATCTAGGAGACAATGTTATGCTTGATTCCTCTCTTTGAGAATTCTTCAGCGAACTCTCAAAGAAGTTTCTCAATACTTGGGAATTCCAAGCTGTTAATGGTTGGAAGCAGGTCAAAGCAGTCCCTTCTAATGTTAACCCAAATCCTTCATATTGAGTATGGAAATCAGTTAGCTGTTCCGTTCTCAACACTGGTTTGAAGATCGAACATGGGCATACGGATCTCCTGATCCACTATACTTTTTGGATACACATTTTGCTACTTGAGATGGTCGCATACATCTGGACTCCGCAACCATTCTTACAACACGTGGTCTTCTTGGTGTGGTTTCTCTAGGTTCATAATCTCCTCTTGGCACTACCGGTGGTATCCTATCCGCTATATGTTTGTCAAGTCAATCTCGTGGCATACGGATCTCCTGATCCACTATACTTTTTGGGCACACATTTTGCCACTTGAGATGGTCGCATACATCTAGACTCTGCAACCATTCTTACAACACCTGGTCTTCTTGGTGTGGTTTCTCTAGGTTCATAATCTCCTCTTGGCACTAACAGTGGTATCCTAGCCGCTATATGTTTGTCAAGTCGATCTCGTGTAATAGTGGGAGGGATTCTAGTGGTATAAGTCACGTCAGGAGCAGTACTGCCCCTATGTGTGTTCATGGAAGCCCTAGACCCCATTTATCCTAAAGGCCCTGTGTTTAGGACTTGTTCATATCCAAAAGAATATTCCACCCTGGTTCTCACTAGACTCACATGTGCAGTCTCCGGTCTCGTGTGTGAGTAGTCGTGGTTTTCACCTCTTTCGGATTTACATAGTATTGGTGGAGTGGTCCCCCAAAATATGTATATCTCTCTAACTCCTTACAATCCATAAGAGAGTACGTTCGGCCATACTTGTCTATTATGACCATCGAATACTTCTCCCTTCCATGTACGTAAAAACATATAGTTTTTTACGATCAGCCAATTCCTTGATGCGGGGTTCGTCACATTTATAATAGAGTGTTTGTTCTCCATTATTAAACTTATATAGCTCCACATATGTGTTGTCTATATTAAGACACTCTATCTCATTGGTATGTTTGAGCACTGTGTTTTGTTTATCTATCTTGGGTGGCTCATCCACCAGCTCGTGATCTACCTTGTCCTTGTGGTGCCAGTCATCCCCCATTTATCCACAATAAAGGGGTTATGAACCACTAGGTACATCATTCCCTCTCTGTCAAAATATCTATCCCCGTCATAATCAACATCTACAAGGTCTCTGAACTCACTTGGGGTTATTTTAAAACAAAATATAGTAGTGCTCCATTCCATCCTTATAGATTTTGGTCTTAAGCACATTTTTAAATTGGAACTTCAAATACAACAGTTTTACATCAGATGCAGGCTCAGAAGGACCTGCCCCTATTGTAATTGTTTCCTTAGGGTTCAACTTGTTAGAATCTTCAGTCATGAGGGTGTATGATCTTTCTGATGAAGTGTCAAAGAATCTCTCCTCTAAAATGGGTTCTAAGGGCTACAATGGTCTTTGACTCACGCTTCCTTCAGTTGAGTGATTGCTCCCTTGGTCCAAGACATTGGGATTCCTATTCTGATACAATCTTCCTGATTGGAAGTTCATGAAGAATTGGTATTGCAATATCCAAACCAAGTTACCTCATTAGCTAGTTGAATTCCGTGGTTGATCTTACTTGCTAGGTAGTATCCTCTAGTATCTGCAATCTGTCAAGAATGCTTGATAGCTGTGAGCTTACAACCGTTCCTGTTAGTTCTAGCTTTTAATAGAAAAAATTTAGCTAGGTTTTTCAATAGCACACAATTCCTCACACAAAATCAACAATTTAGGTCCAATTTCAATTTTGGAAGAGCCACCAGAGTCTTGTGGTCTAGCTCTTTGTGCAGTGAAATTCTGCCTCTGTTTTGACTCAGAGGAACATGGATCGCGATCCATGTTGGGAAGCCAAATGGACTTTTCTTGATACCCTCAGGTTCAACATGATTAGGAAGTCTTATGGTATCAAATTTTTTAGAAATGAGCCTGTTGATTGGAAGCCAGGTCAATTCTATCACTTTGCCAGAGTTCCTGCCAGTTTTGGGCTTTTGGTATGGTTTTTTGTATCCAAATTCAATTTTGAAAGGACCACTAGACTCTCTGTGATGCCCTCTAGCTATGGTGCAGCTTTTGTATCAAAATGTGTCAGAGGAACATGGATCACGATCCATGTACCTTAGTGTTAGAATATACTGAAACTTGACCCACAGCTAGTCCTTGACCTACTGGTGCTGGCTATATGGTTTTTGAATGTTTTGGAGTTTTTTAGGTCAGCCAAAAGTTAGTTTTAGGGTCTGTTCCAGTGGTTTCTCCCATTTCTAATTTTTGCCACTTTTGCCCTCTTTTTTAACTTTTTTGATATGGGTCCTTTGTGAGAAAGTACTTCAAATGTTATCACTTTTCTACTTGCCCAATATCAATTCAAAATTTCAAAAAGGTACATGGATCGCAATCCATGTTTGGCAAGATTTTGGACTAATACTTTGTGAGTTTGTGATAAAAGGTATGGTGATGATATTCTCCAAATCTTTTTGGATTTGATCAAATTTTTCTGAATCAAAAGCAAGATTTTGTGTCTGTTTTGTGGTTTTTTGCAAACAACTCCTTTTTTTGTATTTTGATCAGGTTTTTTCACTTTTGGTCTATGGCTCCTTTTGGAAAAGTTGTTCCCTTAGTAGTCAGGAGTGCATTGGTCACATTTTACTGTCAGATTTCTACCTGGTAAATGGACCGCGATCCACGTTGGGAAGCATCTGGTCATGTTTTTTGGTTCTGCTAGTTACCTGCTTCTAGTTGATCCCAATTCTCTTCCCTTTTTGAATTTGGACAAGTAGACGTTGAGTTTTTTCTTATTTTCCTCAATTTCCAAGGTTTTGCTCTGCTCAACCCAATTTCTTGATTTAAATGATTTTTTAACACTCTATTTCTGACCAAACTCAAGGTTCTGGTGCTTGAGAGACTATTCTAAGCAAGGGAGACATTTTCAGTCCATTTTGACAGAAAGGTACATGGATCATGATCCATGTTGGATAGGAAAATTGGAAATTTTCTACACAGTCCGTTTTTGGCAAGTGTGTCAATCCCCTTTCTGAAGGTTTTTCTGGGTTTGGTTCAATTTGAAGCTCTGACCATCAATATTTCAACTTTTCAAAGTTATGGTCTTCAACACCAAAATAAGGTTTTTGAAAGTTTTTTCCTTGATCCTTTTGGCCACGAATGATGGTGTAAATTGTTACCTAACCTACTCCTATAAAGTGAAATAAATCCACAAACATAAATGAATTTAACAGTACAAAAATGACAACAAAGTGTGTGGTGGAACAGTCCTTTTCAAGCATGGGAAAATCAAAAAACGAAATACTCTCTTGTACTTCACTCACAGCTTTCTTTGCTTATAAGGAGTAACAATGGTTAGTCTCGGACTCCAGTCTCTACTAAGCACTAATCCTACGTCTAGCTGCTTTACTGTCTATGTGTAAGGTGAATGGGTGTCAAAAGCTTTGGAAGGGATTTTTTCGTACACCGAGTCACTCACCATCTAAGGATCGGTTTCCCCGGCAACGGTGCCAATGTTAGCGGGTCGTCGTGACGGACGTCTACAACATAGCTTTTTTGTACTAACATAATGTCAATATGCAAGGAGCGACTCGGGATGGGGCACGGAGACAGAGCCTGGAAGACCACCCATAGAATGAGTTCGAAGAGATGAACCATCTCTTGCAAGAACTGTTAGAAATTATGGCTTAGGAGCACCATTGGGAGAGAAACCAACTTACCATAGAAGACCAGAGGAGGTATATCGATTAGGACGTGGAGATCCAATGATGAGGTTTGTAGACCATCGTAGAATTAGACCTTCTCAAGTGCAAAAATGGGTAAACAAGAAATACACAGGAAACAGAGATCCAAGAGATCATGTAGCAGCCTTTGTGCGTGTAATTAGAGCGGAAGAGGTGTTAGACTTCCCTACCCAATTTGCAGGGTTTGGACTAACCCTAGAGGATGACGCTGCTACTTGGTTTGACTCTGTAGAGCTTAGAGACTTTGAGTCTATGGAGGAAGTGTTTGACGAGTTTACAAGTCTCACAAATCCATAAATTCAAACAGAAAGATGGTGAATCTATGCGAAAGGCAGCCCTAAGACTAAAAAGGTATGTTAAGTTTTGCCCTGTGGAAGAACTACCAACTCAGTCCAGACTTATGCTTATATTCATCCAAGGACTAAGGAATGCAGATCTCTAGAAGGACTTACGTATGAAGAGAAGCATGACGTTGAATGAGTTAACCAAGGAGGCTCTTTAACTTGTGGAGAATTGTGCGGTCTACAAAGAGGGGGAGTTCAAGGACCTTGACAATGATTCATCTTCACAACAAAGTGGAAGCAAGTCTTCTAAGACAACACCGAAAGGGGAAGTAGCTGTAAACCAGGAGCAACTTGTAGAGGAAGTGCTAAAAAAGATTAACTTGTATCCCAAATCCCAGGCTAAACAGCCCAAGTGGTGTGCTATTGAACAAAAATGGACAAACCATGGGACAGAGGAATGTTATTATAACAAGGGATATGTGAGAGAGAGACCTTACGCTCCCCAAGCTCAGGTAGCTTCTCCTCAAGTTCCACCGATGCCTAGGTATCAAGCAGGCAACCTACCAGGACCTGTAGGTGTAGAAAGACCACAACCAATGTTGGGGCAACAACCACCCCTACCAGGATTATGACCAGTCGGCATAAGATACACACCAACCGTAACCGAATCAAAAGAGAAGGCTTTGGTGCCTATGAATGCATATTATGAAGATCCCAATGGATATGCGAAAAACCCTGTCTATTATCCACCGGAAGAACCCTCGACACCAGAACCATGGAGCATGATAGGAAATACAGGACCACCAACAGCTGCACAGGCAGCAGGAGAAGGAAGATATAGCTTAGATGAACGAACATTGTTGTTCACAGCCAACGGAGGCATGGGCGGACAGAGACAGGCATACCAACAAAGAGGAGCTCAAGGAGCACCTCAACAACCCAAGGGACCCTGCTACAAGTGTGGTGGAGACCATTGGCTAAGAGACTGTTCTCATGATGAAATCATTAGAGTCAACGCATATTGCACCGAGTGTGGAGTTACTCATTTGATTCCTGATTGCCCTAAGAACCCAAGCAAAGGAGCAAAAACTACCTTGAACATGCTGGAAGCAGTGCCTTCCAGTGGAGGGTCAGAAAATGAAATAATCATACCTATTCAGGCTATGACACGAGTCCAAGCTCAAAGAATGACGAACAAACCCATCATTGAAGAACCAAAAACTGATGCCCAAGTTTAGAAACGAAAAATCAAAGAAGCACTTGGAAAGCTAGAAAGGCGCGTATGAAAGCCAGGAAAGAATGAGAGCAAACAGCTCTATCCGAGGAGTTAAAACACACAAAGGATAGATTAGAGCGGTTAGAGGATCTAGCTAGCCTAAGCTCACACACCACGGCAACCATAGCACCCAAGGAAATAGCAGAGCCCAAAAGTACAGAATCAGGAGGATCAATACTGGCAGACAAGGTAAACGAGCAGTTGGATGCACTTCTAAAAGCCTATGAAGCCAGACTCAAAAAGAACCAAACCCAAGAGCAAAGATGGATGACTTATCCATATGCTGAAATAGAAAAACAGAGGTTGGAAATGTGTAGAAAGATGATTGAAACAGCTCAATCTTTGATGGAAAACCCGCTTGGTAAACCTGCAAATTGGCATGAAGTACCAGCTCCAACCCCTATCCAACCAACTTTAGAGGAACAAGTAGGAATGAAGGAAAGACTCACAAATACCTATGAGTCTAGGGGAGAGCCTATCATAGTGCCAAAATACAACAGATGAGGCAAGTGACGGGTTTTAGCCTAAAACATTGGCAGAAATGGGTAAGGACTGTAACGGTCTAGATGATCTGTGGAAGCAAATCCGTGAGGCCAACAAAGCTAACATGGTGAGTAACCACATAAATAGCACGAGAAAAGAGAAGAATGAGATCTTACCTCCTATTGAAGAATTTGAGGCAAGGTCACAAATGAACTTTGATATACATTCACAAGGAGGAGACCAGGGATCAATTAGTTCGAGGCACAGCCAACCAGACTCGCTGAAAACTCTACCCTCTTACCTAAGAGAGTATGAAGCCAAGTTTGAAGTGAGAGCAATCCCATCTCAAAGACTTTCTTCTAGCAAAGTGATGGATTCACAAGGGTTGATTGAGTTATTGTCCACCCCGGTGGCATGCACAATCACATTAGCCGAACTCCTAAGGTTACGACCAAACATGTGGACCACATTAGGCAAATGCCTAGAAAAATTTGGAGTGAAAGACCCCACCTCGAAGCTCCAAGAAGGGATCAGGGAATTGGACAGACCTCAACTAAACACTCGGCCAGTACCATTAAATAAAGTTGGAGAGTATTGCGAAGGAGAAGATGGAAACACCACGCTACCAATAGAATTTCAAGGAGTAGTTTCCAAAGCTATTCTTGACAGTGGAGCTGGAGTTTCTATCGCCACCAAGGAAATCTGGAAGAAATGGGAAAACCAGCTTTAAGAGCTACCAGAATGAAATTGCAATTGGCAGATGGGTTCATGGAGAAGCCTCTAGGACTCTCAGAAAAAGTGATTTTCACTTCGTGCGGAATCGAGTATGAGCATACATTTGCAATAGTCGACTTTGACAAAAAGAACCACTGTGAGATCATCTTGGGAAGACCGTTCATGCAACAATTGAAGATGGTCCAAGATTGGGGTTACGACCACATATACCTCAGACATGGTGAGACAACAACCAAAATACACTTGAAAGACCATAGTTACAAGGATGTGAACCAGTTACTAGTTGAAGAGTTTGATTCAGCTACAGTCGCAGGATTGGAACTCCCAACGTGGTTAGGGAAACAAAAAGAGCTATGGATGTGTGGAGCTTCACATTGTGGGAGCCTAAAAAGAGAGGAATGTGTCTTAGAAAGAGCGATTGAGGACAAGGAGTATATTCCGGAACCTTTTCCTGAAGATGCCTTGGAACCTCTAGAATGGGAACACATACTAGCAACATTGGATGTCTGTACTATTACAGATAGCACAACAACAAAATTATGCGATAAGGATGGCTATGACGTGCTACCCTACTACATGGTAAGCATTATACCAAGAGGAGATGAGATGATAGAACCACCAGAACAAGAAGAGTTTTATAACTCCTCTGAACATCTGAAAGTAAACAACGATGTAGATAATGAGTGTTCAGACAACTCAAGTGAGTGTGGGGAGAAAGCAGAAAATATCAAGTTTTACGATTTTGCTAATCAACACCATAGACGCCAAGAACGATATAGGAGGAAACGAGCAGGGAACAAAGCGAGAGAGAACCTGATGCCCAGGATAAAAGATAAAACTCACTATCTAATGCTTGTAAAAGCAGAGGATTGTGTAAAAGATCAAATATCAGGAAGATTCTCAAAAGTTCAAGGGGAAGAGACGAAAGAGGAAATAAGACAAGTACGGAAAGCTAAAACAGAAACAAAATCACAAAAATCACAAAAATCACAAAAATCAAAAAAAGAAACAACGAAAGACCAAGAGTGGACCAACAAACTGGAGCATAAACATAAATATCAAGAACTGAAACGATCTTTACGAGAGATATGGACTACTGAGGAAGATAGTGATGGTAAAGGGGAGTCAGAAAAGGGAAACATGAATGTACCATCACACTATCGGAAATTCACCATCCAAGACAGAAAAATCATCATGACACCACCAGCCAGGGAAAGAACAAACCAAGAATCTTACGATGGGCCAGAAAATGCAAAAAGGATAGACCTCGCGGAACCAGGTGAAAAGCCTCAGCCGGTCTATATAGCAACCTATTTAGAGCCTGAAGAAGAAGAACGGCTAACACAACTTCTCAAGAAGTATAAAGATGTGTTTGCATGGTCCTATAAGGACCTCAAAGGAGTTGATCCATCGATATGCCAACATACAATTGCTTTGAAATCGGATGCAAAACCTAGCAAACAACGTCCTTATACATATAATGACACATTTGCTAAACGAATCAAAGAGGAGATTGATAAGCTGATGGAAGCTGAATTCATCTATGAAATCGAACATACAAATTGGGTGTCACCCATTGTGGTAGTCCCCAAAAAGAACGAAAAATTGCGAGTGTGTGTAAACCTCAAAAAGGTAAATGCAGCTACCATAAGGGATAATTATCCCTTGCCAATCACAGAACATGTACTTGAGAGGGTCGCCGGGAAACGGGCTTATTCCTTTCTAGATGGGTTTTCAGGATACAACCAACTGGCAATTGCAATGGAGGATCAACACAAAACAGTGTTTGCCACAGAATGGGGAATATATGCGTATCAAGTTATGCCTTTTGGCTTAACTAATGCCCCAACTACCTTCCAAAGATTAATGACGCACACGTTCAAAGAATACCTGAGAATATTCTTAGAAATATACATGGATGATCTTTGTGTACACTCTCTTCTGCGAGAGGAACATATTGACCACTTGCAAAAGGTATTTGAAAAATACAGGACATATCGAATCTGTCTTAACCCGGAAAAGTGTATTTTTATGGTTAGGCAAGGCCGCATCTTAGGACACATTGTGTTTTAGGGCATAACTACTCCCCTGTTCATACTCACAAGCACGACACAGACAACTTACTTATCATCCGATGACACGACTAACCCGTAGGTGCACGTAGGCAATCTCGTTAGCTTGTTAGGCTGAGACCAATCTACACATACGCACTTTTATGATGCATCAATCACTAACCCTAGTAGAATGCAACCCACTCTATCCCTAACCGCTCACAACACCGTTTACACTTCCAATGAACTCGGAATCGCATCAAACCTTCTAGGCACCATCCTCTCACTAGGATATACTTACCTATAAGTCTAATCTCACCAGATTTGAACCCTAGTTATCTCGAATACAATCGCGATAGACTAACAGGTCATAATCCAAAAGTGGGCGAAACTTAACTTCATGAGTATCTATGTGTAGCTAATCTCTTTCTCATTCCATAAAGCACTTGATTGTTGAAAACAGATACTGTTTGTGCTACTTACAAGCAAAACAAGCTCGAGGAAGGATCGATCGCGAACAGCTCAAAAATGTGAATGCGTGGCGTGGGAGCGTAGCTCTAGGAGAGACTACGGCGATGGTGTAGTCACGTCGTGAATCCGGTGAGGGAGAAGCGCGTAGCGAAGAGGATAAGACACTCTCTCTCTCTCTCTCTCTCAGACTCGTACGACACAGGATTAATATTCAAAAACAATGTTCTTCAAAAATGGTTCTAAGGTGACTTTTATACTTTAGTCACCTTAGCTTAAAAATGTACATGGGGTTCTCTTACTCATTATTACAAAGTGGGAACAAATCTGAGTCCTGACTAACTGATTAATCTTTACATGACCCAGACGAATGGATCAAAATGATAAGACGTCTTTGACATAAAATGGGAATTTGATATGCTTTACAAGATGGCCTCATTACAACAATTGGACAAATGGGGCTCCAACACTCCCCCCCTCCTAGTTCATGTCTACCACGACATGATTGTCTTTGTCTTCACTGTCGTTGTCGTCCTTCTTGGTTGATTTGATGTAGAAACGCATCATATCGCATAGACTCGCTTGCCATTAATGGGCCAAAAATTTTGGACTTGTACATGAAGAAGCCTGTGTAAAATGCTTCTTCGAAGGTTTGGAGATGGTAGCTTGGCAGAAACATTAGCCGTCTGAAATAGGCATACAATACTGGCTCTGTAGGTGGCCCACTTAGATCGTATGACAGCTCTGAGATGCTTCTTTCGGTATTCATATACTTTGAAGTCCAGCGTTCTGAGAAGATTGTGAGACAGGCCAAAAAGGTTCGAGCTATTTTACATAGCATCTTGCAGGATAGGTCGAGAGAGCCTCCGAATTCTGCAATGGCACCCTGAAGGGTTTTCACCATGTAAGAATCGGATATTCTCTCTCCCTCTGCAGGCCCTGGCAATACTGGATAATTTAGCCATGTCGGATTTCTGCTTTGTAGTGCTTTATGTTGGCTGTAGGTGTATGTTCGGGGAGTTGGGCAAAAAGTTCTGTCATTCCTCAGCTCAGGCGGTGTGTTGACTAAGTGGATCAGGTTATTAGGATGATCCAAGAGCCATTGACGCCTCCACTTTGGCTGGCTGTCTACTATTCTGTTTTGCTGTTCCCGATCGTGTAATTCTCCTTCAAACACTAGCACTTGTTCTTTTTTTGAGAGCTGCCATTTATGTGTTAGAGTTTCGTATTTCAGCAGAGCATAGGGTAACATAGGGGCATTCCATTCCTCCCGTAGCTCTGCTGCTGTTTTGCCTGATCTGGAGAGCCCTTGTAGCATCTCCTTTTCTAGTTGCATTGCCTTGTACCATATCATCTCTGATTGTTTTTCCATTTGCTCGGCCAGCCTCTGCTCTTCCAATCTCGTGACTGAATCTTCGTCTATTTCTTGGTCTTTGGAGCCAGTTTGATCAGTTTGTGTATCTGGGGCTTCCTGATCATCTGATTCTCCCTCATAGTCATCTTGACCCCTATATACTTCGGTGAGTCCAATCACATCCGTGGCTGCTTGCTCCAGGTGCACTCGTACCTGTCCTTGGTGTTGCCTTGCAGTTTGAAGACTTGCGATTTGCGCAGCCATTGTTCTACTATTGATTTGGAGAGCTTGAAATTCCATCTGTTTTTGAGCTGTAGACTCCTCTAGCTGTTTTACCCTGATGTGCAAGTTTTCATTTTCTTCCCTGAGTGATTTGGAAACAATGCTTTCCATTTCACTGTCAGGAGCTGGTCCTTGTTGCTGTTCACTTTGTAAGTCTGAAATTTGCCTTTGTAGTTGATCCTCTGCTCTAAGCGCACTTTCGGCTATCATTAAGCGTTGTTTTATTTCCAACTCCAGCTCCCTCTTCAGTGCAGCCACTTCTTGTTGTGGGTGGACTACCGGTGTTGTTGGTAGAGACGTTTTTTGTTTCTTAGCTCATTCGATTTCCCTTGCTTGTATATCTGTTACTGCCCTCAAATCTTTGACTTCAATTTGTAAGTCATCGATGACGACTTGCAAACTTTTGACTATCTCCAGCGCATCTTGCTTTTCTTTTTCCAACTTATGGATGTGTTCATCTCTGTCACTGACATCTTCAAGGAATACATTGATTGTATCTTCACAAATGGCATTGAAATCTTCAAACTCCTGTAAATTGTCTTTGAGGAGATTTACCGTGCTTTTGAGCCCCAAGATCTCAGCATCGCTGATGCTGATCAATTTTAGAGTGTCATCTCTTTGCTCCTGCAGTCTCATAACTTCTTGATGGGTTTTTTCTAACTTCGTTTTGTTGGACCTGTTCTGATCAGCTAACCATTGACTGTGCAGTCTTGTTCAGTTTAGTATTGTCTCCATTGACTGCAAATCTTCATCTATAGTAGCTTCCAACTCAATTTCTTGAGAGGAGGAAGCTTTATCTTTTGTCTGATCCACCTCCTTTTGCTTGCCTTTATCAATTTGTGATATGGTTCCAGTGTTTGGGTGACCATCTGTTCTTTCTTCTTCTTCTTCTTCTTCATTGGGTGGTGTATGAACTCTCTCATCACGATGTGAGCTTTCTGAATGCAAAGGAGAGTCAGTAGGTGGGGTAGATTGCCTCTCACTTGTCTCTGGCCTTGGAGATGGTGGTGGTGTTTCCTGATCTCGTGAAGTTGGCCTCAACTGATCTCTCAAAGTTTGGAGATCCTCCTCTTCTAGTAGCAATTCTGGTTCGTCCCTAGCATTTCTTTCTTGGATGTACCTCTAGAACCAGTCCAACTCAAAAGCTGGGTTGTTTTCATTCTTCGTTCTCAGTGTGTAAGTGCTACTAGAAGGTTTCCAAGTGGTGCCTACATCGCCTCGTAGAGATCTCTCTAGAGCAAATCCTTCTAGCATCCTTTCCATTTTTGCTATCTTCTGCAACCTAGTGTTGTTTTCCATTTCAGCTTTCCGCTTCTTTAGTCGGACATCTTCCTCTTCAATTCTTCTTTCTTCTTCCATCTTTTCTTGTGTACTTCTTGTTACTCTTTCCAGCCTGCGTCCTCCAATGGTGTTAATAGAGGCCGGTACTTTCCGTTGTGATCTGTCTTCGATATTCTCTCTTAACACCAGCCAGTCGTTTTGATGGGGAGCAGGTGGCAGCTGATCTGCCGCGCCTATGGCCTGGTATATGATTCTGGTGAGGACTTCTCCTCCTGCAATGTAATTTGGCTTGTCCTGCCTTAGTTTTGTCACTTCTTCAAACAGATATGATGCGTGATCTATATAGAACTCATGGGTCATTCCCATAGCCCATGTCAGTGTGGTTAAGATGCTCCCGTGTGGTGTAGTGTATCTTGGCGGTCTTTTGTTGTAGCTCAACAAACACTGACTGTAGATCTGTGTCAGTTCTCTTACTTCCAGGTTTGCTATGAGTTCGAAAGATGGTAGTTTGGACTTTTGCAAGTAGACTGTGAGGTTTTTCCTTCTTTCTCTCATGTTGGCTCCTTGATCAGACAATTTCAATGCCTCCTTGATGATTTCTTTGGTGATCTGGATCTCCATCACTTCATTATCCATGCCTGCCACTCTGCAAGTTCCATCTTCTTGGATAGTCTCAATTAGGTGTTGTGCCCTCTTGAAATCTATCCCTACTGGTGGTAGTGATACAAAGTTCCACAAGCCAACTTTTTTGAGCCATGACCTTTGCGGTGATCTTTTCAAGTAATTTTCTGCCTCCTTGGGGATCATCACTGTATCCACTAAATTTCTTTTTTCATCCATATATGAACCTTGATAGATCTGAAAGGCTGCTGCCTGTTGTACGTCTGCAGGTATCCAGGTGGCCGCTAGCTTTAGGGAATTGGGTAGAAGTGCATAGGGTATTGCACATTCCATTGCCAGGTTCTTGCCTTTTCTTTTCCCTGGAGAAGCATCCATGGATCCTGTATTCACAATTAACAGTTAATGTACAAACATAGTACTTCTCTTCTAAATTGATTACCACTTAATCATGCATCTAGATGAGCCTTCTTAGTCCCAACATGAGTTAAGGTAAAATGTTAGCAGATAGACAAGCTCTTCCATTGTGCGACTCTGACGGCTTCAAATTAATGTTGTTGGTGAAGGAGAACAAGTCCAAATGCCTTGAAATTTTGTGTGGTGTATGTTCACAGGGCATGTAAGGTCACTCTATAATCCCAAACTGAAAATCAGTTCATTTGCAACTTTTGCTCAGTCTATCGTGATAGACTAGCCATCTTTTGACAAGGGTCCTATTTTGCAGTTGTGCCTCCACCAATTGGTTTCTCATACCTTGCACATGATCTGATCCCATTTTCACCTCAAATGAATGTCAAGTGACCCCTTTTTGGATCAACTCCCATTTTTCCAGATTCCTTCCAAGGAGATGTTGGTCTATCTCCTTCATTTTGTGTTGTTTTGGGCTCAAACTTAGTGGGTAGTCTTCTTGCATCATGCTGAATCCAACTGTTAATTCAAATTTTTGGTTAGATGGCCTAGTATCCATCTGCTTAGTCTATCGCGATAGACTGGTACTCAGTGTCAATTTGTCATTTTTTGGCTCTGTGATCATCTGTCTGCCTTCTCCAAGTTGATGTAAGGTTTCTTGACCTCTCACATGTGAATTTTAACTGTCTGCCCTTGAGATGTCCTGTTCTGACTCTGAGTTGTCGTCATGTCTTTCTTGGCTTGCCATATGAGTCCATCCTGTCACCAAATTTGGTGTACTGCCTTCATGTGCTTTCCCAAGTCTATTTTGTCAAAATTTTGAAAAGTCTTTCCCCCAAATAGTGTAGTAGCAAGTCTATCGCGATATACTAGGTTATTTGTCCAAAAGAGATCCCTTTTGCACTTTGATTTGATAATGGTGGTTAATATTCCTTGTTAGAACCCCTCATGAAGCCAAAATCAAAATTTTACTTGTCTAATTGTAAATTCAAGTCTATAGCGATAGACTAGTACTTAGTCATTTTTACCTTTTTTTTTTTTTGATGTTAGTTGACCACAATGGTGTTAATAGGCTCTCCTAGACACACACATAAAGTTTTAATCAATTTAGAAGAGTGTACTCCCTGTTTGCAGCACTTAGCTGGTCCTGGAGTCGAAGTAGACCACTTAGGTGATGGTCGCCGTTCCTTTTGGTCATTGTATGACTCCGGCTGTCTTTTATTTCCTTTTGACCTTCCATCAAAGTAGTCGGTTGTTGTTTTGGTGTTTACAACACCAAAAACGACCATTTGGACATCTTTCTGGCCTGTTGCTGGCATTTGCCCTAGTGGAAGAGCTTTTTTCCTGAGTGGACACATTCCATCTCATAGTTGACCTCTTTTGGATGTACCTTGTTAAATTTGGTGTCATTTTGTCATTTGGTCGGCCCGTTAGAGTATCGTGACGCTTTGTGCAGTTTTCATCAGATAGGGACTTTAGGATCCGTTTTGACGAACTTTTTCATGGTCTAACCCTTCAGTCGGTTTGTCGAGGTTATTGGCTTGCTGTCTATGAGTTTTGGCTCATTTCCAATCACCTTGGTTCAGTTGCCCTTTTGCAGGTCCTGTGAAATTAGGGTTTTTTGAGCGGCTTCCTTTGCGCTTTCCGAGGTCATAGGCTTGATCCCTAAGCTATAGACATTGTGCCTTTCAATTTTGGTTCCATTTGGTGGCCTGTAGGTCTCCCTAACAACCGGTCTACCATATGTGTGCACAGGTCTATCGTATGTGTGCACAGGTTGTGATTGTGATGCTGGCGAGGTTTTGCGACTAACTGAAGTAAACAACACTTAGAGTCAGTGTTGACGAGCGTACCTCTCATATCTGATGTCGATCTGGTGACCGTGCGCGATGGATGAGCTTCTGGAAGTCTCAACTGTTGTAGGGAGCTCTCTCTCTCTCTCTCTCTCTCTCTCTCTCTCTCTCTCTCTCTCTCTCTCTCTCTCTCTCTCTCTCTCTCACAATGGAAAATGGCTCAAATGAGAGATTTCTAGCCTAGCCTCTCTATATGTAATCGAGACTCCGACACAAAATTTTCCCATCTTTTACCTGTGACCATAACTTTTTGCGAGATGCGGTTTAGGCTCGCAAATTTCCTGATTTGGACCTCGGTTGCTCCAGTTCTACAATTTTTGTAGATTTCTCCTGTTGGAGGTCCCTTCATGACGGTGGTCATTTTCCCCTGTCACCTTTGCAGTCCCTATTTTCTCTATGTCTTCTTTACCTTGCTCCGATCAGGCGTCTCTTCTTTTGTGTTTCCATCTGGATTACAGATTTTTTTCTATAATTTTTGCTAGAAAATGGCTAAAATAAAGCAAATAAATCCCAAAATAACCCGAAAATAGAAATTCTAACCTATAAAAACACCAATGAAAAGCAAAACACTTTGTAGCTCACTTGTTTCTTGTCTATGTACATTCTCACTCATAATCGTCAACCTTGGCCTATTTTTTGCTGTTTTTAGACGTTTTTTGGCCAGATTTGACTCTCTTTATAGTCTATACACATCCCTAGGGGCTCATGTATGATGATTTGGTCCCCAATTCCGATTAATTATGAGGGCATATTCTTTTTCCCAAAATCACACAATAAAACGCAAAAATGGTTGAAAAATTGCTCACAAACATTGCCCTCTAATATATGACATGAGTCATGAGTCCGCATTTGGAATGCCTCCCCCCCTCCTAGTTGGAGTCCTCCCGGACGACAGGGTATCGTCAAGGGTATGTGTTGTGCATGGGTGTGAACTCGTGCTAATGCAGGCCTTGTAATATAGCCCTATATGCATGTGCAGTCAATGCATGTAGAAAGAATTTATGCGGTGTAAGAGGAAGGTATAAGCGATTCGCTTATTGGGATTTGTCATTGAGGTTTCCTGTGGTAGCTTGAGTTGGCTGGCAGATTTTCTTTGCAAGGAGTAGTTGTAAATCTGCCGCTCTTTGTTTGATTGTTTTCCACTGGTTTTGAATTGGTGTATGTGGATCCTTTGAAATCGATATTGTCGTATATTTTGTTGCATTTTCTGGTGGAACATTTTTTCTTTATCCTTTGATGACTTGGGTCTTATAGATCCTTGTAGTTTTTGTTGTTGATTCTGTTTGTTTCCTCGTGTTGTTTGCATGATGTGGCTTGACATTGACAGCTGTAGATAACTGCTCGATGGTCATCTTTGGCCTCCCTTCTTGTGTTGTTGGCCTGTTTTGAATTGGCAATTTTGGCCGCCATACCAATATAGTGCGTTGCGTAATCGACCGATTGACTGTGGTTCTTTGAAGTTTTGTTGGATTTTGGTGTTTTGTATGTTCTTCTACCCCCTTTTTTATAGGAATTAGGCTGTCTTGCCTTATCCAAACTTTGTATTTCCTCTTTTGATGTAATTGTGCCTCGGCCAGATCTGTACGCCGTACCCAAACTTGCCTGGTTCGCTGCATGGTTGTTGATTTTGATAAGACGTTGCTGGACTTGTAAACTCTGTTTGTTGTTGGACATATCCTTGCGGTTGTATTGACTCCTGTTTCCTCCTTGACATGTATTGGTTATATGATAAGAAGGGTTCTGAAAAGTTGTCATTTCGGAATAGTGCTTCATTAGTATCCAAATCAATGAATACCCTGTTAGCTTTCATCCATGACACTGCTAAGATACACGGCGTTGCTGATTTACTTGGTGGCAGTACATGGAATTTTGTAGTGTACTGGTGTGCCTGCACCGTGATTGGTATTATAATAGACCACAACGTGGTCACCTCATCACCGGATGCTACTTTCAACCGGTGTCTCTGGGATCGTCCTCATTGGTCCAAGTTTTTGAAAGAGCTCAAAGCTGATGACGCTCATTTTTGCTCCAGTGTCAAGCAATGCATAGATTTCAACTTGTTTTGTGCCTGCATAAGCTTTTATGTAAGGACTACACCACGTATCTTCCAAGTCGTCAATGATGCTATCGTCCTGAGCCCTATCTGTCATGGTCTTTGCTAATTCTTTGCTTTGTATATCCGCTTCGTTTGTTTGGGATGTCGAAAGAGGATATTTGTCAGTCATCATTGGGGTGACCATGTTTATTGTGCTGAGAAACTGCTTTCATTTAGCAATCCGTTCCTTGGCTTCTTGTTGTGCCTGGTCCTGAATTCTTTGTTGTTCCTGTCTATAGGCTTTTCCATAATGCAATTGAAACAACATTTCCGGTGTTAAAGGTAGATGATATTTTTTTAAACGACACCCACTAATCCAGTTCAGCATTTCTTTTCCATCTAGTGTCGACAGTTTTACTGCTCCGCTGGACGATGTTTCTTGGATCAAATAAGGCCCCATTCCCCTTTTTTAAAAGCTTTTTGGCATGCTGTTTAAGGGTGTATACTAAGACATAGTCGCCCATTTTAAAGTGCTTGTTCTTGACATGTTTATCAAAAAACTCTTTCTGTTGTCTTTTTTTTGCATACATGGCTGCTACAGCATTGAGTCGTAACTCATCTAATTTTTCAAGGCCCTCTAACCGTTCTGAAAGTTCATGCCCCGTCCAATTGTGTGGCTACCCTTAGTGTGGGGATCAAAAAGTCAATAGGCAATATTGCATTTAACCCATATACCATATTAAATGGTGTAGCATTGAGTGTTGTTTTATATGCAACTCGATAAGCCCACAATGCCGAATAGAGCATCTTATCCCAATCTGTTCTTGTTTCACTAACCAGTTTTGTAAGAACTGTGCACAATATTTTGTTGGTCGCTTCCGCTTGGCCATTGGCTTGTGGATGATAGGGTGCAGATTTGCGATGAATTACCATAAACTCATTTAAGAGATGTTGGATAACTTCATTTACAAAGTGTGTCCCTCTATCACTCACCAACTCGATTGGAAGGCCATAACCTGTAAACACATATTCATATAAGAATTGTGCCATGGTTCTAGCGTCTGCTTTCGTTGTGGCTTTTGCTTCCACCCATTTGGTCATGTAATCCGTGGCCACTATGATATATTGTGCTTGTGAACGATAAGCTGGTGGAGTGATAGGACCAACAAAGTCCAATCCCCATTTAGCGAATGCTCGAGTACTCATCATTGGCCTTAAAGGCATTTCATCTCTTTTAACTGGTACCTTAGTGCGTTGACATTCATCACACCTTTTCACGAATTCTGTTGCATCTTGAATCATGGTCGGCCACCATATACCTGCAACCATAATGATTTTTACAGTTCTCTCTGCTGAAAAATGACCTCCTGCTATGCCTGCATGAGCTTGTTCCAATAATGGAAAGTAGTTCCTCATTTTCATGAGGAACTAACCTCAACTGGTCATCAGTTCCTCTTTTATACAATTGGTCACTAATGAGGGCATACCTATTCGCTTCGATTTGTAAAGCCTTTTGTCTGGCTTTAGACCAATCTGTTGGCAGCTCCTTATTAGTCAAATATTCCACAATAGCATGACTCCATGCGGGTGCTACTGTCACTTGGTATAATGTGGCATAATCCACAGTAGTATTGGATGTGCAAAAGTCACATTTCTTGATATACTTAGCTACATCGCCTGCCATTCCTGGCCAATACACTCCAAGTCTTCTTAGTTGTTCATACATCATTTGATTTCCTCTATGGAATCCCCCTGTTTGTGTATGGGCCTCCTCTAGATACGCTTCGTACTCCTCTGGGACTATACACAACCTTAGAATCCCATCGTTTCCATGATGGTACATTCTTCCCGCAAGCATTGTGTAATTTTGTGCTTGTCTAACGTCTTGCATCGTGTGTTTGTCGTCAAGATTCATTCCATATGTCAGCAACGGAATAATTTGCTCTGACCATTTCGGTACCATCTCTATATTAAACAGGTATGAGTCTGGGAGATCATCATCTACCCCAGTAGCTTTTTCGCCATGTAGTAATCGAGAAAGGTGGTTTGCTCTTTGATGAGTTTTTCCTTTCTTAACTACTACCGTAAAATCAAACTCCAGCAACACAATGAACCATCTTATAATTCGTCCCGTGTTACAAGGTTTGTTTACTAAGTACAAGAGTGCCTGATGATCCACAAAGAATGTGAATTTGTTCGCGAGCAAGTAATGCCGAAATTTCTTTACCGCATATATCATACCCAATCCTTCTCTTTCAGTGGTAGTATAATTCTTTTCTGCACTGTGAGTTGTCTACTAGCATAACTGATTGGAAAATCCATCTTACCCTCCCCTGGTTGTGCTAATATACAGCCTATTGCAAATGCCGAAGCATCTACATGTACATGGAAGATCTTTGACCAATCTGGTGCTTTTAGAATTGGTGCAGATACCAGTGCATCTTTTAGTTTCTGGAATGACTCTTCACATTCATTGGTCCAATTGAAGATCGTGATTAGAATATACAAGGGTTTTGCTATTACAGAGTACATGTAGATAAAACGTCGGTAGTATCCACAATGTCCCATAAATGACTGTACCTCTCGTATAGTGTTTGGTCTTGGAAATTCTATGATCACCTTTACCTTGTCTTCATCAGTGGTAATTCCATTAGCCGACACTATGTGGCCTAAGATTTTACCTTGTCGTACCATGAATACACATTTTTCTGGGTTAAGGCAAATCCTATACGTTCTGCATTTTTCGAATACCTTTCTAAGATGATCTATATGGTCTTCTCTCAATAGAGAATAGACACACAAGTCGTCCATGTAAATATCCAAGAATATTCGCAAGTATTCTTTAAAAGCATGTGTCATTAATCTCTGAAATGGCTGGAGCATTGGTCAAGCCAAATGGCATTACTCTAAACGCATATATGCCCCATTCTGTTGCAAACGTTGTTTTGTATTGATCTTCTAGTTTGACCCCCAATTGGTTATAACCAGAGAATCCGTCCATAAAGCTATAGGCTTGCTTGCCTGCTACTCGTTCCAGGACATGTTCAGTGATAGGAAGAGGGTAGTTGTCCCTTATTGTTGTTGCGTTTATCTTCTTGAGATTTACACACACTCGTAATTTCCCGTTTTTCTTGGGTACCACCACTATCGGGGACACCCAGTCCGTGTGCTCTATCTTATAAATAAATTCAGCCTCCATAAGTTTGTCTATCTCTTCTTTTATCCTTTTGGCGAATGTCTCATTATACATGTATGGACGTTGTTTGCTTGGCTTTGCATCAGACTTCAGAGGGATTGAATGTTCACAAATGTTAGGATCCACCCCCTTAAAATCTTTGTACGACCATGCAAATACATCTCGAAACTCCTTAAGTGTTTTGATCAGTAAGTCCTCTTCTTCCCGACTTAGATCTGTGGCAATGTAATCAGGTCGAGGACTTTATCCTGGCTCTACTAAGTCTATTTTCTTGGCGTTCTCTGGCCCATCGTAGGAATCGTTTGATTTAGGCTCCCTCATTGGTTGCTGAACCACCAATCTTCTTTCCTGAATGGTGTACTTACAATAGTGAGGAGGTACATCTATCTTTTTACTCCCATCACTAGCGTTCGTTCCATTGCTACTTTCCATTTCAGTTGTCCATACATTTTTAATTTTTTGTTTCAACTCATTGTATCTCGTTTTCCGTTCAATTTTCGTCATAATTGGACCACCAGAGACATTCAGTTTTTCTGTTGCAACTCTTTTTTTTGCTTTGCTGGTTTTCTTAGGTTTCAACAGTCTGGACTTAAATCCTGAGTCTTCAACAACCTTAAGAAATCTTCCTGACACTTTATCCTTAGCACAATCAACAACATGAATGTTCATAAGGAAATGTGTCTTACCCCTAAACTCCGGCATGGGTCTCAGCCTGGTTGGTAGACTGATATGGTGTTGTTTACTCTTGTATCTTTTTTGGCGTCTCTCACTTTGGTTTAGGAAATTGTAGAAGACGTCATTGTCTTGATCTTGATTGTCGTCTCCCTTTGTATTTTTCGACTTCTCGTCATCTGCGTTATCCTTGTTTTCACTTTGATCAGAAGAATCATAAAATTCTTCTCCCTCCTTCTTGATTTCTTTAGTGGGGATGTCCACATAGCCCACTATCTTAATCTCAAGTTTCGTTTCTGTTTTATTGATCCTCATATTCTCAGTATCTCCATCGTTCTCATCCTCCTCCACAATTTTGCTCAACATGTAGTATGGTATGATATCGTAGCCATTCTTATCACAAAATTTGGTGGGAGTGACATCATTGACGCATACATCCAATGTAGCCAAAATTTGAGACCATTCTAGGGGTTCGACCTTCTCTTCAGGAAAAGGTTCTCGTATATATGCATCGTCTTCCAAGACCCTCTCTAGTGTCTTTTCATTGTGGTCAAATTCACTACATTGAGATGCCCTGCACATCCATATCTCCTTTTTCTTACAAAGCCACGCTGGGACTTCTGATCCACTAATGGTGGCTGAGTCAAATTCTTCCATAGGGGTTTTCGTGACATCATGGTAGCTATGATTTTTCATGTTTACTCGTGTAGTAGTTTCAACATGTCTTAGATACAAATAATCATACCCCCAATCCTGCACCATTTTGAGTTGCCTCATGAACAACCTACGAAGGATAATTTCATAGTTTTTCTTCTTGCCAAAATCTACTATGGCAAAGGTATGTTCGTACTCTATGCCACAGGAAGATACCAAAATTGCCTCAAGCAATCCTATAGGCCTTTCTATGTGCCCATCCGCCAGTTGCAATTTCATTCTAGTTGTTCGTATTGCTGGTTTTCCCCAATTTTCCCATAGCATTTTGGTTGCAATGGCAATGCCAGCTCCGCTATCAAGTATTGCCTTAGTCTCTATGCCGTTATACTCATCTGGTAGGGTTGTGTTGCCGTCTTCACCCTCACAATACTCTCCTACCTTATTGAGTGGCACTGGTCTAGTGTTGACTTTCTTCGGTTCTGTGTCATTAAGCTCGGTTTCGAAGAACTTAAGAGGCGTCCTTATACCAAATTTTTCACGACATTTTCCCACTTCCGTCCACATGCTTGGCCTAATTTTTAACAATTCTGCCAATGTGATTGTACACTTGACCGGAGTGGTCAACAAGTCTATCAGGATTTTAGTGTCCAATTGATTTGACCCGCCTATTCTTTGAGAAGGTACTCTTCGAATTTCTGACCTTGCCTCATAGTCCCCCATATATGATGGCAAAGTTCTGAGTGATGCTGGTCTGCTATCTTCGGATGCAACTGAACCATTATCCCCTTGAAATGATTTAACACCTAAATCCCATGGAGGCTTATTCAAGTTCAACTCCGAGAAAGGCGCCGACTCGACTGTTTTTGTCTCATATTTTTCTTGAGATTTTCTCACCATTTCCCATAGCTCTTCAAGCCAATTTTCTTCCACAATAGGGGTATATGGTGGAAAATCTTTCAGTGATTCATCAGTGCTATTAGGCACGTCTCTTGCATCCTCTACATCCGGCAAGGATTTAACGTTTTCTATCTTGTCGGGTATCCTTTGTTCAATTTTGTGAGGTGTTTCATTGTTTGGTGGTTTGATTACTCTATCCCCCACTTCCATAGGTGGAGGCTCCAATAAAGCTTGTGCAGTTTAAATCAGCTGTTTGCACATCTCTAGTCTCTGTTTTTCTATCTCTGGATATGGATATGTCATCCACCTTTGCTCTAGAGTCTATCTGTTCTTCAATCTTGCTTCATATGCTTGCAAGATTGCATCTAAGGGTTCATTGATCTCATCTACCAATACCGACCCTCCTGAGCTTGCACTTTTTGGTCCCTCCGTTGATTTTAGAGAGTCGGACTCTCTTTGCTGTTTAAGTTGCTCTCGAGCTATCATTAGCTCAACTTCTACATCTTTTTGTTTTCGCTCATGTCTAGCTTTCATTTTCGCTCTTCGTTCTTTCCAAGGATTATCACGACTGACGCTAGACTTGTCAGTCTTGATTTCTTCCTGATTTTCATCGTTACTCTTGGGCTGATTGTCATTTCTCCTTGCTTGGGCTCTCTTCAAGACCTTAACAGGAATCAGAGTTTCGTTTTCTGACCCTCCACTGGAAGGCAGCGCTCCCAACATATTCAAGGTAGTTTTTGCTCCTTTGCTCGGGTTTTTAGGGCAATCAAGGATCAAGTGAGTAATTCCACACTCGGTGCAATATGCGTTGACCCTTATGATTTCGTCATGAGGACAGTCCCTCAGCCAATGGTCTCCACCACACTTGTAGCATGGTCCTTTCGGCTGTTGAGGTGCTCCTGGAGCTCCTCTTTGTTGGTGTGCAATTCTTTGCCCGCTCATGCCTCCGTTGGCTATGAACAACATTGTTCTTTCATCCAAGCTATATCTTCCTTCCCCCGTTGCCTGTGCAGCAGTTGGTGGTCCTATATTTCCTATCATGCTCCATGGTTCTGGTGTAGAGGGTTCTTCCTGTGGATAATAGACAGAGTTCGCCACATATCCATTGGGCTCGTCGTAGTATGCATGCATAGGTACCAAAGCCTTCTCATCCCACTCAGTTGCTGTGGGTGTGTATCTTATGCCGACTGGTCGTAATCCTGGTAGGGGTGGTTGTTGTCCCAACACTGGTTGTGGTATTTCTACACCTACAGGTCCTGGTAGGTTGTCTGTCTGATATCTAGGCATCAGTGGGACTTGAGGGGATGTCACCTGAGCTTGCGAAGCATATGGTCGTTCTCTCACATATCCCTTGTTATAATAACACTCCTCCGTCCCATGGTTTGTCCATTTTTGTTCAATCGCACACCATTTTGGTTGTTTAGCTTGTGGTTTGGAATACAAGTTAATCTTTTTAAGTAAGCACCTCCTCTACAAGCTGCTCTTGGCTTACCGCTACTTCTCCTTTCGGTGTTGTCTTAGCAGACTTGCTTCCACTTTGTTGCGAGGAAGAATCATCGTCAAGATCCTTGAACTCACCCTCTTTGTAGACCGCACAATTGTCCACAAGGTATAGAGCTTCCTTAGTTAAATCATTCAACGTCGTGCTCCTTTTCATATGTAAGTCCTTCTGAAGATCTGCATTCCTTAGTCCTTGGATAAATATAAGCATAAGTCTGGATTGAGTTGGCAGTTCTTCCACGGGGCAGAACTTAACATATCTTTTTAATCGGAGGGCTGCCTTTCGCACAGACTCTCCATCTTTCTGTTTGAATTTATGGATTGTGAAACTGTATTATGAGCTATTCCCCTTTGTGAGAATTCCTCGATAAACTCGTCAAACACTTCCTCCGTAGACTCAAAGTCTCTTCGCTCCACAGAGTCAAACCATGTAGCAGCATCATCCTCTAAGGTTAAACCGAATCCTGCAAATTGGGTAGGAAAGTCTAACACCTCTTCAACTCTAATTACACGCACAAAGGCTGCTACATGATCTCTCAGATCCCTGCTTCCCGTATATTTCTTGTTTACCCATTTTTGCACTTGAGAAGGTCTAATTCTACGATGGTCTACAAATCTCATCATGGGATCTCCCCGTCCTAGTCGATATACCTCCTCTGGTCTTCTGTAGTGGCCAGGCTCCTCTCCCAATGGTGCTCCTAAGACATAATTTCTAACAGTTCTCGCGAGAGATGGTTTCATCTCTCCGAACTCGTTCTAGGGGTGTTCTTCCAGGCTCAGTTGACCCCTGAGTCTTTGGCTTACTCTCTCCTTGATACTGTGCATAGAGTGGTGTTTCTTGTAAATCCCTTAGCCCTTGTGCGGTTTGATAACCCTCTCGGGTTTGGTCTTGTTCTAATGTAGCACTCTGTCGAAGCCATGCCTGCAATGATGGCTGAGTAGCTGGTTGGTCCTGGTAGTTGGACGTTGATTGTCGGGTAGAATGTGAGGTAGCGTCATACTCTTCTGAAAAGGGATTTGTCAACTTGCTAGGGGTGTAGGTGGCTCTTGGTACTTCGTCGGGGCCATAGGTCGATGCTCCCAGAACTGTTGCCTTTTCAACCTCCTCTGGGAGAATATGTTTGTATTCTCGCCCGTATCTGTCAACAAAAACAATATCCTTCCCCATAGCAGTTTCATAAGAAAATAAGTAAAGAACCTTGTCTTTGCTTAATTCGTTTGGGTAGGGTTCCTTGCATTGAAAGTAAGAGACTATTCCCTCGCTTTCATGCTTGTAAATCCCTACATTCTCATTATAGGTTGGGACCCTGGTTGTTTTCTTATCATACATAAAAAGCGCTCTAGGTCGATCAATGTTAGGAGGCGGTTCTTGGGTTTCTGAAACCATTTTCCCTTTTGTCACGTTATCCCCATATCTGTTGTAATCCTCAGGGTTACTCACTATCAGATAGTGGTTCCCCTTTTCGGCTTGGAATCTGTCTCCATCATCATAGACTCGAATTATCTCTAGTCTTTGAGCCGGTCTTTCTTCAATACAAATACACTTGAGTCCCCGATAGTCAGAATAAACTAAGGCTCCCCTCGAGTTAGTTCCTTCCAAGAAGATTATAGTGAACTTGGTTTCGTTTAAAGGATGTAGGGAGGTGCTCCCCCCTGGCATTGGTCCTTCATCCTTGAAACCTCCTGGCTGTTGACTCCCCATCATGAAGAAGGACTTTTCCGACGAAGTGTCAGTATCACTACCCTCTTCAATGATCGGTGCTAATGGGTCTTGTCTCGTCTGAGTTACACTCTCTTCGGTGGACGTTGTGCTTACTTGACTTTTGACACTTTTAGCTCCCGACTTAACAAAGGCTCCTGACCTTAAATACATAAGAATGAAAGTTGGGTTGCAAACTTAAATCTTACTTGGACTCCTTGTGCGGCTTTGTGATGATCTCCTTCTGGGATCTACACAAGGATGGTTAGTCTATTCACATGGGTTTTCCCTGAATTACCAAAAAATCTTTAAAGTATGTACAATAGCCACTTAGTCAGCCTTCTGGTGGTCCAATTTCAAATATGAAATGATGGATGGGATCTATATGGAGAGTATGTCCTAGCACTATAGTCACAAATTGCAAAATATGTCTGAATCACTACTTTCTTAGTCTATCGCGATAGACTGACAATTTGCTCAGCACAAGTCAATTCAAAATTGTGACTTCACCCTTGAGTTCCAGTTACCCTCTATAGCCTATCCCTCAAGTTTTATGAAGTTTGGACACTTGGGTTGAGTTTTGGTCCCATTTTAGTATTTTAGTCAGAGCCTGATTCTCTATCTGGGCCTTAGATTGACTTTCAGTGGTCTAAATGCCTTGAAATTTGGTGTGTATGCTGTATAGGCTCTGATAAAGCTCTCCCTAGGGGAAATTTCGAAGATATGGTCCTTAGCAGCAGTTTCCTTAGTCTATCGCAATAGACTGGCAATTTTCTCCATTTTTAGCATTTTTCTCAAGTTTTCTCCACAGCTGGTTCAACCTCTCCTTGTGTAGTGCATTGACAAATTTTGGCACTGTTTAGACATTTGGTCAAAGCCTTCTTGCCCTTGTCTCTGAATTCAGACTCTAAAACACTAGTTTTGAAGTTTTGTGGTCAAGATGGTGTTCAGTTTCACTCAATTTTTGTGAGTACCCTTGTATTGATGTGTTAAACCTGTGGTATAAAGGTTTTTTCCTTGTTGTTAGTCAATCACCACCTTCATCAGTCTATCACAATAGACTAGGCAGAGAGCAATGGGGATTTAATTTTTGTCTGTTTTTGCATAGTTGTGTTCCCTGTGCCCATATAAGTTTATCCCCCAAGTTTTATGAAGTTTGGACTTATTTTGACCTTAGACTCAAGCACTTCACAAATTTCACTCCTCTATGGTAATTCACAACTCAAATGCACTTGAAGTGATGCAAATTTGATGACACTTCATCTTAGACTTGTGAATATCAGTCGTACCACCTGACACAGTCAGTTTACCCTACGCTAATGGTTATATCTCTTCTTGGCCTCTTTAGATTCACTTAGTGTTTTCTTATGACAATCACCTGTTTCTTTTTGTTGGTTTTGGTCGCAATTTTTATGTTTTCTCAAGTGTTGGATCATAAATTTCAATGTCTACTTTTTTCACTCCCTTCAAGGGTATATGGTGTGGGTTTTGCTTTCAAGGCAAGCAAACAACCTTATTGTTGCTTCTTTTTGTTTGTTTTTTGCGTTTTTACAGCGTTTTTCTACTCTATTTCTACACAAGTATAACAAGCACTCAAAACCAAAAACCATAACTCCACATTATCCTACTTAACTAAATCTAACTAGTCGCAGACCCTCGGCAAGACACAGGCTTCCTGGCTATCCACTAGACCTCAGGATACTCTATCCTGGATCTTGTTCTAAAAGTTTAAGCTCTCTCTAGTCAAAACTAAAGTAAGCTAACCATCACACGAGTGACGTAGATCTCCCTACTTAAGGTCTTGTGTCCCCGGCAGCGGCGCCAATGTCTTAGGGCATAACTACTCCCCTATTCATACTCACAAGTGTTAGGAAATAAGACGTAGCTAAATAGATTTTTGAGTAGATTACTTAATGGAGAGAGATAGATTTCACACACAAGAGATTATAGAGTAGAGAGAGAGAGAGAGAGAGAGAGAGAGAGAGAGTACACAGGATATACGTGGTTCACCCAATGTGGGCTACATCCACGGGAAAGCAGCCACTCAATGGCTTTAGCACTTCAAAAGAAGAAGTAGTTTACAAAGGGATTAAACCCTTGATAGAGCTCCCGCCTTGCTTCACTCTCACCACCTCACACTCACCTTGTTGCATCAACTTCACACTCTAAAATGTGTGTAGAAACGGCCTCCTTTTATAGGCCAAAAGGGTTGCCCTCTCTTATGAGAGGCAGCCATGTGTAGCCGCCCTTGTGCGAATAAGTCCAAATCGGACCCTCCAATCCGCCCATGTGTGGCCGCCCTTGAGAAGACAAGTTCGCTTTTGAATTCGGCCACCGGCCACCAGCCATTGACTTCCGACCAGCGGCCATCGGCCATTGACTAGCAACCACCGGCCAACCGACCGGTTGTTTTCCGACTACTTTCCGGCCGCCGTCCGGCCATAATATTCCGGCGAAAAAAAAAGTCTCAGGACGATGGATTCTCCTCATAATGGGGGCCTTACAAATGTGCGCTTTTACCACAGAAAATTACAAGGGTAAATCAGGCTCCATACTTAACAACAAGCACGACACAGACAACATACTTATCATCCGATGACACGACTAACCCGTAGGTGCACATAGGCAATCTCGTTAGCCTATCAGGCTGAGACCAATCTACACATACGCACTTTTATGATGCATCAATCACTAACCCTAGTAGAATGCAACCCACTCTATCCCTAACCGCTCACAACACCGTTTACACTTCCAATGAACTCGGAATCGCATCAAACCTTCTAGGCACCATCCTCTCACTAGGATATACTTACCTATAAGTCTAATCTCACCAGATTTGAACCCTAGTTATCTCGAATACAGTAGCGATAGACTAATAGGTCATAATCCAAAAGTGGGCAAAACTTAAGTTCATGAGTATCTATGTGTAGCTAATCTCTTTCTCATTCCATAAAGCACTTGATTGTTGAAAACAGACACTCTTTGTGCTACTTACAAGCAAAACAAGCTCGAGGAAGGATCGATCGCGAACAGCTCAAAAATGTGAATGTGTGGCGTGGGCACGTAGCTCTCGGAGAGACTACCGCGATGGTGTAGTCACATCGTGAATCCGGTGAGGGAGAAGCGTGTAGCGAAGAGGATAAGACTCTCTCTCTCTCTCTCTCTCTCTCTCTCTCTCTCTCTCCTCTCTCTCTCTCTCCTCTCTCTCTCTCTCTCTCTCTCTCTCAGACTCGTACGACATAGGATTAATATTCAAAAACAATGTTCTTCAAAAATGGTTCTAAGGTGACTTTTATACTTTAGTCACCTTAGCTCAAAAATGTACATGGGGTTCTCTTACTCATTATTACAAAGTGGGAACAAATCTGAGTCCTGACTAACTGATTAATCTTTACATGACCCAGAAGAATGGATCAAAATGATAAGATGTCTTTGACATAAAATGAGAATTTGATATGCTTTACAAGATGGCCTCATTACAACAGTTGGACATATGGGGCTCCAACACATTGTCTGAAGAAATGGCATAACCACTGACCTAGACAAAGTCAAAGTCATAGTAGACCTACCCAGGCCTACTAATGCGAAACAAGTGCAATCCTTCATGGGACACTGCGGATATTATCAAAGGTTCATATATATGTATGCAGTCATTGCACAACCTCTATATCGTTTGCTAGTCAATTTCGATTGGAATGAGGAGTGTGAAAATTCATTCCAAAAGTTGAAGGAAAACCTTGTATCAACACCTGTACTTAAAGCACCGGATTGGGAAAAGATATTCCATGTTCACATTGATGCTTCTGCATATGCAATTGGGAGTATTCTGGCTCAACCTGGAGACGAAACAATGGATTTTCCAGTTTGTTATGCAAGCCGACAGTTAAACAGTGCGGAAAAGAACTACACAACCATCGAAAGAGAGGGGTTAGGAATTATTTATGCTGTAAAGAAATTTTGGCATTATTTGCTCGCAAACAAATTTGTGTTCTTCACAAATCATCAAGCTCTTTTGTATTTGGTGAATAAACCATGCAATACAGGGAGAATTGTATGCTGGTTTATTATATTGCTATAGTTTGATTTCACAGTGGTGGTCAAAAAGGGTAAAACCCATCTACGAGAGGATCATCTTTCAAGGATACACAACGGGGAAGCTCCTGAAGGAGTAGATGATAACATACCAGATGCTTATCTTTTCAATATTGAAATGATACCCAAATGGTCTCAGGAAATTGTTAGCATTCTTTCCTTTGGAGGTAGGTTTGATAATACGGAATACAGATCCAAACAACAAACAATTCGACAAACAAAAACTTCCAGTTGATTGCAGGACGGTTGTATCATCTAGGATCGGACCAAATTCTACGATTATGTATAAATCCGGAAGAATTCGAGTGTTACCTTGAAGAGGCTCATATCCAGGATTGTGAATTTCATTGTTCAATAGTGAAAACACACCAGAGACTGAAACAGTTAGGGGTTTATTGGCCAACTATGTACGCAGACACACATGCATATGTTAAAAATTGTACTATATGTAGTGCAAAAAGACCAGTGGATCACGCGATATTGTTTCAGGTAAACACTGCACCTGCATGGAGTCAATTTATCATTGTTTTAGGTAAACATTGCACCTGCATGGAGTCAATATATCATTGATTTCTTAACCACAAGGACGTTTCCTGAAAACATAACAAGAGCACGAAAAAGGGCTATAGAGCTGGAGGCTCGTGACTTTCAGTTAATTGGGAACCAACTCTATAAGCGAGGAAAGGACAATCAACTTAGAATCTGTGCAAGTGAAAGTGAATACTTGCCGATTCTAGAACATGCACATAGCGGAATAAGTGGAAGACATTTTTCGGACGATAAGACGGCAAAAATTGTCTTAACCGCAGGAATATGGTGGCCTACATTGCATATGGATGCTGAAGAGTTTGTAAAGCGTTGTGACTCATGTCAGTGCACCAAAGTGCTGATAAAGAGAGATGAGATGCCACTATGGCCAATGATGGGAGCAAGGGCATTTGCAAAATGGGGCATTGATTTTGTGGGGCCTATTTCACCCACTGCATATCGCACCCATACCCAATATATCATTGTGGCTATGGACTATCTCACAAAGTGGGCAGAAGCCAAGGCAACACAAAAAGAAGATGCACGGACCACTGCACAATTTTTGTATGAGAATGTTTTTGTACGATACGGTTTACCAATAGAAATTGTCAGTGATCGTGGAACACATTTTCTTAATGAAGTCATTGAATATCTGCTAGAGGAATTCATGGTCATACATAGGAAATCTGCTCCATACCATCCACAAGCAAATGGACAAGCTGAGGCCACCAATAAAACACTATGCACGGTTCTCACTAAAATTGTGTCAGAGTCAAGAACAAATTGGGATCAGCAGCTACACTCAACACTATGGGCACACAGGGTAGCTTACAAAACATCGATAGGAACGACACCGTACAACATGGTGTTTGGCCTAAATGCTATATTACCCATAGAGTTTTTAATTCCAACTCTACGAGTAGCGAAACGCCTAGAATGGACAGAGCATGAGCTCTCTTCAAGAATAGATGATCTTGAAAAGCTAGATGAACTCCGCTTGAGAGCTGTAGCTTCAATCTATGCTAAAAAGAGAAGACAAGAAGAGTTTTTTGACAAGCATGTGCGCACTAAAGAGTTCAAAACGGGTGATTATGTACTTGTTTATACTTTGAAGCAACATGCCAAGAAACTTAAAAAGCGAGGGATGGGAACCTTTGTGATTAGTAATCTATCACAAAGCGGAGCTGTCAAGCTTGCTACATTAGTAGGTGAAGAAATGCCAAACTGGATTAGTGGATGTCGATTGAAGAAATATCATTTACCACTAACACAAGATATGCTTCAACAAATTCATCAAGGAAAACAACAAATAAAATAGAAACAGAGAGTACGAGAAGAAGCTCAAGCAGAAGCAAAAGAACGCATTGCAAAATGAAGACTTCTGCGACAACAACAACAAGGTGGAGCACCATTGCGAATCAATGCCATTTGACTAACGAAGTTTGATGAAGACACAGTGGAGCCAATAATTGCAGTCGAAGTGGGTAGCAATAAAGTTGAATCGACGGCATTGCTTGATTCTGGAGCTCAATCAAATTTGATCTCTTACAATTATACCAACAGCTCAAGTCCATAGGTCAACTTCATCCTACTCCACAAGTGCTGGAAAGTAGTACATCACATTCGTTGAAAACATTGGGCTGGACTATATTGCATGTACAAGTACATCAATATATTTACCCACACAAATTTCATATAGTCGAGGATGAAAGCACACAACACCCCATGTTCTTGGGACAACCTTGGCAAAAATAGTACAATGTGCAGATAGATTGGAATGCGAATGCAGTCAAAATTCAGCATGCACGAGAACAACATGTGATAGCCTTTGCTCAGCAACCCCGGAATAATCAGCTGCCAGCAATGCAATCACTGGAAAAAGAGTCAAAAGCAAGGGTGCCACCAAAGAACAACATAATACCCAAGGCTAACAAACAGGAAACAACCAGCATTGTCCACTACAAGTATGACAAGTCACCAACCGCAATGCAAAAATCGAGGTTACCAAAACCAGAGAAACAAGTATGGATGCGGAAGGATAGAAATGACATGGCAGACAGAAAACACAAAAACGGAAGAATTCAACCGAAGCAGATAGTTTAACAAAAAACCAAGGGCATAAAACAGATATGGATCCCAAAGAAAATGCTCAACAACAACTCAAATGCAAATCGCATTTGGATACCAAAACAAAAGCAAAAGGAACTCCCTTCAATACAAGCAACAACGGCAGGCAGACAATTGTATTTGCAACCGACAAATCGACTTATGTGGATGCCAATAAGCAACAAAACAGTGGCAACCAAGGAAGTAACAAGAAACCTACAAAAATCGGCCAAAACAAGCTACCAATGGAAAGCAAAGGAGATAAGGTCAACGGCCAATTTCGCCAAGCCAATTCTCTCCAAAGAGACAACTACGGCCATATCAACAGTAGTGAGACAGCACAAGCGACTTTTGCAAGAAATACAATTAAACAAAGAGCAGTAGAGTTACAACTGTTACTTGCAAAGAAAACAAGAAACCTCGACGGCGAATGCCAATAAGCATCTTGCTTATACCCTTCTCTTGCACAACATTAATTTTTCCATGCATTGACCGAGTATGCATAAAATAGGGCCACATTACACGGCCAAGCATTCGCACAATTTTTTCAACCTATGCATGGCACATACTCCGAGGCGATACCTTGTCGTTCAGGATGACTCCGGCTAGGAGGGGGGGAGGCATTCTCAAATGCGGAACCAATAGCAGAAAGAGCAAAAAAGTGCATGATTTTTGACTATTTTTAAGGGTTGTTGTTTGATTGCAAATTTTTTTGGACTAACCCAAGTACAAATACCCTTATACAGCATGAATCTACAGGTATATGGGGCCAAATGCCAAATCAAGCCCCTAGGTGTGTGTATATAAGTAGAAATAGCCATTTTTCGGGCAAAATATTGGTAAAACGGAGAAATCCGGCCATAAAAATTGCATGCGAGTGTATATAATTTTTTGCGGTGATGTTATTAATTTATTATGATTTTTGGGGATTTTCTGGGTTTGATTTGCTATTTTCCTTTTAATTTTGCTAATTTTCGGCAGAAAAACTTCAAAAATACAAAAAGCAGGTGAAAAACGATCGTAATGAAAAACAAAAAATATGGGGATGATCAGTGACTATAAGAAAACCTATGGTACAGTGGGGGTGCAATTATGAGACTGGAGCGAAAAGCGTGTTTTGACCAGATTTTGACCGAAATGCCAAATCTCTGGTAAACAGGGCAAACGGAGTCCAAATCACGAAATTTTTGAGCCTAAACCGCATCTCGCAAGAAGTTGGGAGCACATGTCAAATTTTATGAAAAGTGGTTCGGGGACCTCCATTAATATAAGAAATTTTCACCTCATTTTTAGCTCATTTTCACTATTGTCCTTTGAGAGAGAGCTTCTGCCACCTAGAGCGAGCGGAACTTCCAACAGCTTCTACGACGCGCATGACTACCTGACAGGCTTCAGACATGAGAGGATCTATGGCAGCAGCAAAGTCACCGGCAAAGAAGAAAAGGATGACCAAAAAGGATTACTTGGAAGAAGTAGAGCCCTTCGTCATACCAGAAGGAACTCTAAAGCCAACCAGCACATGGATCCAAAAAGATCCTCTAGAGTCCAATGATCTAAAGATTTACCAAGGCGTGTTCAAAGACACCGAAGGAAACATGATAGAGCTACCAATGCTACCACGGGAATTCAATGAGTTCGTCAGAAGCAAGATGGCAGAGTATCTGGAGAAGATTGATCTCCACAATTATTTTGAAGCGGTGCCGGCAGGTATTGACATAAAAAGAGTAATTTGTGACAACAATAAAAGAAGATGGAGTGGCCCGAGTTACAGATCTGCAGGGCAAGCCAGGCACTGAGATTCTAATCACAGAAAGAGTAGTGGCAGCTGCACTAGACCTCTCCAACGAGGGGGATAGTGTAACCAAAAGAAGAGACGAAGTAAAGGTGTACACTGAAAAGAAATCCAACTATACCTTTGAAGATATTGCCAACCCCAAAGTGGCAATCATGAGTCAGCTGTACAATCAATATTTCCATATGTGTACAAAACGGCCACAAAAGTACAGGATGCTGCTTGCAGCAATTGCCACAACATTCACCTGGGCAATGCAGAAAAGCAAGCCGAAAGTAATCAATTATGCAGCTTATGTACATGATAATCTGGTGAAGATGGGCAACAAGAACCCCACATACATCGTGCCGGGTGAGCTAATCACGAAGGTGATTTATGGAGCATTGCACGCCAAGGGGAGATGGCCTGACCCTCCATCACAGAACGACTGGTTGAGGCTCAAGGAAGATAAGGAAGACGAACAGCCAAAAGCACCAAGGGTGACAACCTGTTTGAAACGCCGATTAGAAACCGTGCAAGAAGAGCAACCAGAGTTGAAGAAGGGAAAGAAGGAATCTGCCCAAGTGCTAGTAAAAGAGACAAAATCACACAAAGCGGCACGGCTAGAGCGGCTGATGGAAAGCTTCAGGGCAGAAAGAGCCCTCAAAGAAGATTTAGACGAGCTATGGAAGCCATCTCTAGAAGCAATGTCGGGATCATCCCGAAGGGTGCACAAAGACAAATTTGATGATTACATTAAGAATTTTGAGATTCTGGATGCCACAGCAGAGAATATCCCACATGTACCCTTTACAGAAGAGGAAGTGGAGCAAGTCCGACGGAAACTGCTAGAAGAGTAGGAAGGCCAAGAGAGAGAAAGGAAGACAAAGGCGGACAGAGATTTCAAGAAAAAGCCGACAACTCCACCGGCCAGCCCTGAGTCCCAGCCCACCGCCCTCTCCACCTCCTCGTAGCCCTCCACAAGAAGAGAAAGAGGAGCAAGACAAACCAGAAGACCAAGAAGAATCAAAGCAAGAACAAAGCCAAGAGCAAGAACCAAAGGAAGAGGCTGGGCCTAAAAGTGAGAAGCCGGAGCCAAATGAAGCAAGATATAACACATTTCTAGACCTGCTAGCTGCCGGATATACAAAGGAAGAGGCTGCCACAGTCGCATTCGACTTGGCATGCACGGGGCCCAAAGAGAAAATGCAAAGCCTACGGTTAGTAGAGCTAATGGAGATGGCCACTGATACAGTGGACCTGCACCCTCCCACAAATGATTGGGATGTGGTGATGACAAAGCTAACCGGGCTAAGAGCACAGTCAATGGCCTCAGAAAGTGAAATGGCAACTCTCAAAGCCACTGAAGTGCAGATAAAGCTGGAAGTTGACACTTTACAAAAACAAAGCCAAAGGAAGATAGAGAGAGAAGCATAGCTACAAGCCAGTCTGGCAAAGGCATTCCAAAGATGCCAGGAAATGGAAAGAGAAAATCAGGCAGTAGCTCAAAGACTGCAAGGAGCCGAAGAGGAGTATAGACAACTCAGTAAGTCATTGACATATGCAGAGAGGGAAAGGGATAACCTAACCCTACAACTTGTTGAGGAGTCCAAGGAAGTTGAGGCCATGGGAAATGCCAAAGAAAAGGCATAAATAGACCAGGAGGCTAGCTAGGATGAGGTCCTTGAGCTCAAGGACCAGCTTAAAGTTAAAGACCAAACCATCCAGCGGCTACGGGCATCTCCTGCCAGAGTCAGAGCTACTAGCTCGACTCACACCACTACAGAGAGCTAGATCTATGAAGAACAGATGAAAGAGCTTCAGAAAGAGTTGACTTTAGAGAAAAAGCAAAGGTTGATGATGGCAGAAGGGTCGGTGGTTATGCAAACACGCATGGAAGAAGAGCAGAAAGAAATGCAAGATGAGATAGAAAATATCAAGAGAAAGCTCGAGGAGGCGGAGAAGATAAACGACGAGTTGAACGACCTCCTCATGAACATGGGAGAAGAAGCTGAAGCAAAGAAACAGACACTACAAAAGCAGATAGAAGAGCTGAGAGGACAGCAGGCGGAAGAGCAGGCAAGCACAGGGACAGCAGCCATGGAAGGCATAGACCTAGAGAATGTGGCAGATCCTATGGACACACCGATGCAAGAGGAAATCCTAGTAGGACCCTCTCAAGAGCCACAAGATCTGACACAAGAAGAGGAAGAGAAGCTGACACAAGAAGAGGAAGAGAAGCTGCGCAAGGCCATAGAGGCAGAAATCAGAGAAACGGCCAAGGAAGCCTTGGAATGGGAGAAGAGGGTTTTTAAATCCATGACCATTCAGAAGATAGATGCCAGCAACCTCCGGCGTGAATGGCTACAACCTTCTCTCCCATATCCTTTGCTAAAGTACGAAGCCACCACCATCAACAAGAGAATCAGAGAAGAGCCAACACTGCCACTCTACACGGCAGACATCTCCCAGCCTGAAGGGTCAAAGCTGATAGTCGACTCCCAACCCAGGTGGAGAAAGGCATGGCTGACGAAGTATCCACAATACCTAATCCATTTGGTAGAGGCACCCAAAATCATCAGAGATAACCTAAGCTTCTGCCCTCTACCAAGGATGCGGACGTGGAAGGCCCAGGAGATACTACATAGAAGCCAACCCACTTGGCTGAACTATTCGAAGTTGCCAGACTTGAAGGCAGGCGAGAAAATAAGTGTTGAATACATGGTGAAAACCCTAACGGGCGCCATCAAATTGTTCACTGGCTCGCATGACCTTTCTTGCATAATGATGAGGAAGATCTGCAAAACCCTTTTGGCAGTCTTCGAGACATTCAAACCGGGCCAGGTGACAGACAATATCTCATGTTTCCCTCATGGTGTGCGTGAATCCTATTGGTTGGCCACCCAAGGAATGATAATTTAGGAGATTTAATTAATTGATTTTGAATTTATCAAGTCCTCTCTCTCAAAGGGGAAATGGGGACACTTGTCCTAAGGCTACCCTTGCTGCTTGTAATGCCTCCTGCTTGTGATTGGCTAGGCCTGGAGGGGTCCAATGAGCTTCAAGCATGAGCTACAAGGGGGGGTCGACCCAAGCAAGCTAGGGGGTTACTTAGGGGGTATACTCACCCACACACACTCTCATGGTGTGCTATGCAAGGTGCAAGAGCTCCATCTCCTTCTCCAAGCTCCTTGAGAAGTTGAGAGCCCACACCAACACTCTTGGCTATGGAATGCAAATCCAACCAAGAGCTATGCTTCAATGCTTAAGCTTTCCATCTTATCCATCTTCATTACTATGCTATTATGTATGATAAGCAAAAAGAGTGATGATAAGTGAGTATTAGAAGCTGGACACACCCTACGAAAAATGACGGCTCGACAGATTATCATTTTTTTGTAATTATTCATTTATTGAGAAAACTCGACATTTCACCTTGTAAATATTGGGCTTACAGAAGTTTTCAGATTGTATCCCAGTTTTGACATTTAGATTGAGTAGATGGTTAATTTGGAACTTTAGGGTTTGAGAATTGTAAGGTATTTATACCACTTTTTGACCTTAATGAAAAACCTTTTGTCATTCTAAAAAAAAGTTTGGAAGTTTGTGAGTGAGCGTACTGTGTACGAGAGAGAGAGTGTGAGATTCATCTTGATGCTACGTGTGCACCGGTGGTCGGAATCGAGTGCGGAGAAGTGCAACGTGTTGCCCTCAATGAGAGCTACGCACCGATACCCACATTGCGCGTGTACGGTCCGGTTTGGCGAGCTTCATCTATGAGCTTCATCTGGTGATTCAGGGAGCATACGTTGTCCGATTTTGCATTGCAGCATATCCACGCATTCACATTGAGTAGAGCTACATATTAGGCACTTTAGATTTCTGAAACGAAGACCTGCAAATTTCGGCTAGACATCCTACGTGATTTTGCACCGGGTGTTTTGGGTTGGGGTTTTGGTTCATAGACCTTAGGGAGAGCGACCTATTGGTGTTAGTAAGGTCTCCTTCATGTTCTGTGGTGTTTTGAGATTGTTTGACGGGTGTTCGGTTCTAGAAAGCGTTGTAGGAAGTTTCCTCTTACGCACTCCTGAAGGCTGTGACTTAGACATTGGGCAGAGACCTCTGTAGGAATTAGTTAGGAGTCGGTCGAGTGTAGGTTGACACCCTATGCTTGCTTCCACGCGCTTGTGGGTCGAGCTTTGTCCTTAGCTGACAAATCTTGTTAGGTGAGTTCTCGCTATGCTGACGTCCGTCGCGGCGTATCCGTCCAACAGTGAGGAACTATTTCTTTCTCCTATGGAATACTTCTTCTTCCTCTTTCCTACCTTCATTCCCTGCTAGCTCTCTCCACCTTCTAAGGTGTTTGAGGTCTCGAGACTGAGGCTTGGGATAGTCAATGCTTTCCACAAGTTTATGCTATGCTTATTTCAAGAAGGCTAATGGTTTATTGCAAGTAGATTAATTGTATTGCAAGGTAGATTAATTGTTGATTTTAACACAAGTTGATGCATAAATGTTAACATCTTCATGCACCCAAATGATTTAGGGAACACAAGGATTGATAATCCTCACAAGTTCTTGATTGGTTTCAAGCTAAGATTGATTGTTGCTATTAAGCAAAAGCTTGGTGTATGAAGCTTCCATCTTCATACCGCCAAAGAGGTCTCAAGGAACACAAAGATTGTATTGTACCAAGCCTCTCTTAATGAGAGAATCTATAATACAAATGCCTTTTGGAGGAGGGGGCGGCTCCACATAAATCCGGTCCTCAATTGTTGTCATATTCTCTAAACTCTCTCTCTTGCAAAAGTATTGCTCATGCCTAGTTAATTAAGTTCTATGATTAAGTTGCTACTACCAATTAAGTTCACCCTCTATGCTCTCAAAGTTGCTCACTCTAATTCTCTTAATTCCACTATTCTCTAAGTTCAAAGGCCATTTCCATTACATTGGTATTAGAGCATTTGGTTTCTCTTTTCTTGCTTAAGAAGAGAGGTCATTAAGTGGCCTTTAAATGGTTGATGTTGTTAATTATATTAGGGTAAGTGGAACTGAGATCTATTATCCGTTTTGTTGAGCCCACTATGTGGGATATGGTGCACACCTTCGGAGCTTTGGACTTAATAATGGAGTCTTTTTAGACTTGCCTATGGCTTTACTATTATTGAGCCATAAGAAGTCCAAAAGGAGCTAGCCCTCGGAAACTCTCCTATGTTAGACCTACTCCTCTACTCTCTATAATTAATCACTTCGAGCCATGGGTGTAGATACTTAAGAGCCGATTTTCAAAGGCTAAGAGGAGTGGCAACTAAGGTTTTGAATTGCCAAAGCATACACTAACTACATAAATAAATTTTGTTAACATGGCTGACAATAATCAAGAGAGTAGAACGAACATTGCTAATGATGATGCTCCCATGTTTATCAATTGTCTTGTTTCTAAACTGCAACAGGCTATGGGAAACCTAGCCCTACAAGGTGAAGTTTTCCAACAACTTCATAGTTATGGGATTCTCCAAACTCCCCCAAAAGAGAGAGCACCTGAGAAGTCTCTTCAAGAGATTTCCAAGAGAGGTCTCTCTACGGTGAGAGAAGAGGAGAACCCATACGAAGCGCTTAAATGTTTACTAGCGGGCTTACCTCCATCCAAGAAGAGAGGTGAAGTCTCTACTATAGAGCCTTCACCAAGGTAAGGAGAAAGAAGTGAGTCTCCCAATATTTCCTAAGACGTGGCTCCAAAGAAGACGGCATCCTCAACAATCTCCAACTCCCCCCAAGAGGGAAAGATCGCCGCAAAAGTCCTCTTCCTCGTTATCACAAAAAGGAAGAGAGGTACCAAAAGAAGGAAAAGGAGAGAAAGAGGTCACCCTCCTCTCCATCTTCATCACCTTCCTCATATTCCAATGAAGGTAGTGGCTCTTCTCTCAAAGAGCCCAAGAGGAAAGGCCATCGCAAGTCCTATCTGGTATGGAAAAGGTCCAAGAAGCTAAAGAAGTTCAAGGAGGGAGGAAAGAACACCACTTTCCTTACCTATGATGGCACCTTTAGTGCTACAGACAAGATCTTGGCCTTTATCCAACAGTTTGATGTGGCCTTTGGTGATGAGGAGTCCTCTAAACTACGTCAGGTATCTATGTATTTCTAGAGCTCCGCTCGTCAATGGTGGGCTAGCCTACGAGCCCAAAGAAAAGCTCCAAGGACATCGAAGGCTTTAAGAGCCTCCATCATGAAACAATTTCTCGCAAGCAACACTAAAGACAATGTCCTCACGGAATGGAAAAGCTTGAAACTCTCTCCCTATGAGTCTATCCAGAAGTATGTAGATAAGTTTTGGGATTTACTTGTCAAAGTCACTGTCTACAAAAAGGTAGACTTTGGGGAGCAAAAGCAACAATTCTGTGCGGGTCTTTTTGAAGAGATGTCCAAGTATATTAACTTGCAAAGGCCTAGTACCATATTGGGAGTCATACACCATACTATGGTTGCCTCTCAAATCAATTTCCAACAAAGGGTTAAGAGAAACTCTAAGCCCATGGAAGTGAAGGACCAAAATGAGCGTAGAGGGAGGAATAATGCTCAAACTTCCTCCAAAGGCAACTCTAGCAACACCGATAACAAAGCTAAGGAGAAAGGAGTCTACAAAGGTAAGAATAGACTCTCTCCAACAAAGCTCGAGTGTTATCGTAAGGATAACAAATGCTACAAGTGTGGACAGCAAGGGAATGTCTATCGTGCTTGTCCCTAAAGAAATGCACGCAACGAGCCTTGAGTTTCTATGCTGGAAACTCCAAAAGAGGATTCTCATAGCAAAAGGATTTTGTTTTTCCTATGCTAGGAGATATGTACATACATGTTTATGAGTCGGGTAGCATCCTATCCCTTGTAAATATGCATGCTTTTCACAAGTTAATGAAATCTATATTTTTATATACATGATTTTTGTTAGAAAGTCTGTAAATGAATTTAATGTTTCAACCAGTAACAATAAAAAAGATGGGAATCAAGAGGAATTAGAGTTGTCTAAATTCCTAAATGGATTCCAAAACGTTTTTATTGATGATACCCCCATGAGCTGTCTCCACAATGAGGGGAAAATGACCATGCAATGGAGCTTCTACCACGAAGCTCACTGCCTAATAAGCCTCCTTATTGAGCTTTATAAGCTCCACAAGAGGAGTTCAAAAGGCAATAGCATGAACTGGTAAGTTTTGAGAGAGATTAGGCTTTCCTCTAACCAAAAGAAAAGTGAAATTTTCAAGAGATTCGATAATTAGGTCATTATCTCTAAAGGTGGTATTTGTATGGATCCACAAAAGGTAGAGGTAATAAAAAGATGGCCTAATCCAAGGAGTCTACATGAGTTGCGACTCTCTAAAGGTATGAGTGCATACTAGAGATGCTTCATAGGAAAAATTCATGCTTATAGCAGGTCCGATACATGACTTAACAAAAAAGAACGTTAAGTATACATGGAGTGCAAAGAGAGAAAAATACTTTTGAAAAGTTCAAAGAGAAACTTATCTCTCAACTTATGCTTACACTACGGGATCTCTCAAATCTATTTGAGGTCCAATATAATTCCTGGATGATTTCCTTCGAGCAAAACTTTGCTTCAAGAAGGGAATACCATAGCATACAAGATTCAAAGACTCAAATCCAATGAGCGAATGTTGGACATATACAAAAGGAGCTACGAGCTGTTTTACATGCAGTAGACACATGGAAGTACTTCTTGAGGACTCCATCCATGATGCAAACCAAGCTATCCAACAAACAAATGAGGTGGGTGAGTTTCTTTTTGCAATTTAATTTTTACATTGCTCACATTGCTGGCAAGCACAATCATGTAGCTGATGCACTTTCACGATGGCCAAGGGTAGATAGGGTATCAATAGCAACTTACAATGAACTATCTTTTATGTTAGTTAAATATGCTTCTATCATATCCCTAAACCAGACTTTAGGGATATGATAATAACCTTTACAAATGGAAGAAAAAAGAACCACTCATGTTAGAGGATGGTTATCTTCCATACCTCAATAGGCTATATCTTCCTCACTTCCCATGCTCGTCCCATATGCGGGGCAAAGAGGAATTTGAATTTACTCTGCTAGGAGTAAAAGCATACTTGGCTTACCAAGAAACAAGAACATACAAGAGTATGTTTCAAAATGTGTGGTATACCAAAAGATGAAGTATGATAGAGGGACCATGGCTTGCCAACATCTAATTGTGTCGGATAGAAATCCTACCATGACCACTAATTTTTGATAGAGTCTCTATCAGAACTAGAGTAACCCTCTTATGTCTGTCTACTATTCCAACGAATGGCCAAAGGGAAAATAACAAAACTAATGATCCTTGATCTACTAAAATCTTGTGATTCGAAGTAGATCAATGCTCAAAATGGGAGAAGTACATACCCTAACAACAGTATGTCTCTAATAACGTGAACATACTTCTAAGGGAAAAGTACCTTTCGAGGCTAAAGACGGAAGATCAAAACTCCCTTGTAGCTTAAGGTACTTGGGAAGATCTTCATTGCAAAGGAGTATAGCCGAGATCAAAATGAATTTATTTAGAAGATTAAACAAGCTATATCCATCTATTAGCTAGGCAAAACAGGATCCTTCCATTAGGCACAAAAGAGCCTTATCGTTTAAAGAAAAAGAAATTTTTTTGGGTCTTACTAAACTTCCCCAAGGCTCATCTAAGGAAAATTACACACAAGAATCCTACGGACTATTAAAGGTATTATGCTAACTTAGCACAAAGATACTATGGCCCCTTCTAAACTTTCAAGCCCATCCATAAGATGGCTTATCAATTAAAGTTGCCCAACTACTGGCTCATATATATCATGTTTCATGAGAGCCTATTTGAGCCTTATTAAGGAGAGCCACCAATAAAGGCCATAAATGAAGACCCACCAAAGATCGAGGATGAAGCAAACGAGCTCCAATCCTTCGACAAGAACACAAGGTATTAAGAAATGGTAAGATTACTGACAGTATCTTATTTAAGTTAAGAATTATCCTTTCAAAGATGCTAAATGCATGCAAAGAACATAGCTTAAGGATAATATGAACCTTGTTAATGATGCTTCCAATGACACAGAATAGTAAGCAAATGTAAAAGAAATGCATTTTAAATGATCAATGTTTTTGTCTTATAACACTCTCTTTTTATGTATTATGCACAAATTTTAAGAAGTATGCATACTTAGGATCATGTTTGTGGTGACTACATCTCCCAAACACCAAGTAGAACTTGTCACTCTACTTTGGAAGTAAGATATGGACTAAAGAGCAGACATGCATGCGGCAGACAACAGTGTCTCTCAAGCACCAAGTGGATTAGTCATCCACTCTGGAATGATTTTGTAGGGTAAAAATGGATCCTCTACCCGCTAAGACCAATGGACTAATGGGTGAGACTTTACCATCTCTACCTCATAGTCGAGGACGACTATGATTTCAAGAGAGAGGTAATGTCATAAAAACTAATATCTAACCAACCCAACGATTTTCTCATATCAAACTGATCACTTAATGTGGGAGAATAAACGGGAACAAGGGTTAAAATATTGAGATGTGCTTATAGATCTATCTCAACACGGGGCCAATAGAAAAGGGGCCCAAATGAGAGATGGTCTATCAAAGAGCAAGGCTAACCAATGGAGCATAAGACCTTAGGGTTAGCTTCATTGAAGACCTCCAATAGTGTGTGTAAAAGTCCTTTGACTTTAGGTAAGCTAGGGTTGAGCTTGAGGCAGGATCCCGACCCAACTCGAGGTGCTTATCCTACTTGTCATGCTTGATGACTAAGGTGCTTGAGGTGCTTGATGATTGAGGTGCTTGAGATGCTTGATGATTGAGATGCTTGAGGTGCTTGACATGCTTGAGATGCTTGGGCTGTACTTGAGGTGAGAACCCATCCCAAGCTTAAAGTGCTTAAGGGCCAAGCTTGTGGTGGGAACTAGGCCTATGCATGAGGGGCTTGAGGTGTCAAAAAGTCAAATATTCAATCCCTACAAGGAGGGGGTGAGCCCTACAAAGAAAGCACAAGGGACACTTGTCAAGTTCCTCCTCATGTTTCCCTCATGGTGTGCCTGAAGCCTATTGGTTGGCCACCCAAGGGGTCCAATGATAATTTAGGAGATTTAAATTAATTGATTTTGAATTTATCAAGTCCTCTCTCTCAAAGGGGAAATGGGGACACTTGTCCTAAGGCTACCCTTGCTGCTTGTAATGCCTCATGCTTGTGATTGGCTAGGCCTGGAGGGGTCCAATGAGCTTCAAGCATGAGCTACAAGGGGGGGTCGACCCAAGAAATCTAGGGGGTTGCTTAGGGGGTATACTCACCCACACACACTCACAAATACTCTCATGGTGTGCTATGCAAGGTGCAAGAGCTCGATCTCCTTCTCCAAGCTCCTTGAGAAGTTGAGAGCCCACACCAACACTCTTGGCTATGGAATGCAAATCCAACCAAGAGCTATGCTTCAATGCTTAAGCTTTCCATCTTCTCCATCTTCATTACTATGCTATTATGTATGCTAAGCAAAAAGAGTGATGCTAAGTGAGGAAATATTTCTTTCTCCTATGGAATACTTCTTCTTCCTCTTCCCTACCCTCATTCCGTGCTAGCTCTCTCCACCTTCGAAGGTGTTTGAGGTCTTGGGACTGAGGCTTGGGATAGTCAATGCTTTCCACAAGTTTATGTTATGCTTATTTCAAGAAGGCTATATAATTTATTGCAAGTAGATTAATTACTTCATGCAAGTAGATTAATTGTTGCTTTAAACACAAGTTGAGCATAAAAGTTTACATCTTCATGCACCCAAATGATTTAGGGAACACAAGGATTGATAATCCTCAGAAGCTCTTGATTGGTTTCAAGCTAAGATTGATTGTTGCTATTAAGCAAAAGCTTGGTGTATGAAGCTTCCATCTTCATACCGCCAAAGAGGTCTCAAGGAACACAAAGATTGTATTGTACCAAGTCTCTCTTAATGAGAGAATCTATGATACAAATGCCTTTTGGAGGGGGGACCGGCTCCACATAAATCTGGTCCTCAATTGCTGTCATATTCTCTAAACTCTCTCTCTTGCAAAAGTATTGCTCATGCCTAGTTAATTAAGTTCTATGATTAAGTTGCTACTACCAATTAAGTTCACCCTCTATGCTCTCAAAGTTGCTCACTCTAATTCTCTTAATTCCGCTATTCTCTAAGTTCAAAGGCCATTTCCATTACATTGATCAATAGAGTTGGTAATGAGCAAGATGCAGGTGGCTAGAGGGTTTCCACACATGGCCTTTAATCCCAAGTCCAAGGTCTATTCTATTTTTGACGTATATTTTTTGACAATACAATTAACAAGCCAAATTTATTTTTGACTTAAAGACTAAGTTGAATTCCAAGTCAAAACTCACTTAGAGTGCTGCTTGATGGTCGTACAAAGTTGAAATACTATGGGGTTTCCCTCAAAATATCAAACACTCTTTCCTTCTGTGCTTGATATTGCAACAAGGTCCGTGACTAGAGCTAAAGCAAAAAGTTTAGAGTGAATGATAGATGGTGTTATGAATGCATCTTGAGCTAAAAGAGACTGGGAGGAGGTATCCACAATTAACAAGAATGTGTTACTTGATTATAAAGTGATCTTGATTGAAAGACTTAATTCTTGATTAACAAACTTCATTAAAAAAGTTGGATTACAAAACTTGGCGTTTTAAACAAGGCTTCATTACGAGAACATGGCTAGATAATAAGAAAATAACTAGAAGAGGAAGACAAAAATATGACAAGAACATGGTTAGATAGAGAGTCAAGAATTAGAAGATGACTTACCTTGCAGGAGCCTCACAATTGGTGTTGGAAAAAATGAGGGGCTTGCAGCCCAAGACCTCTATCTATATTAAAGTCTAGGGAGGTTAATAATTCTCTAGGTTCTTCCTTCTAGAACCTTCTAGTCACATAGTTCTTTTAGAACATTCCAAACTCTTCAAGATGCTTCTTGGACCTTCTATCGATTCTTCTTCATGCTTTTAGAATCCTTTAGAACCAGATCCTTTTAGGTGCTTTTAGACCTTCTGGATCCTTCTAGATTCTTCTAAATGTTTTAAGAATCTTCTAGCTTCTATATATTTCTAGAATGTTCCACTACCTTCTAAATTGTTCTAGTGTTTTTAGAAACTTGGAGATTCTTCTTCAAGTTTTTAGAGCTTTCTAGAACTCTTCTAAGAGCTTACATCCGTGACTGTACCCCCTCCTCTAGCAATGAGTTTCACGAGGGTGTGCTTGTCCATCTTGATGTAGGATAGGCTTCAATAAATATTGTTGATGAAACAAAATTTGGCAAGTTCTCGACGGAGGTTAGATGCAAGCCCCCATGTTCATTCGCTTGCATCATAATATTTCTAATGTATAAAGTATTGAATTCTTTCACAAGAGACTTTGGAGTTAAGGATTTTCTTGACTTCATATTCTTCATGACCATTGACCTCTTTGGGCAGTGGTGGATGTGAGTATCTCCTAGAAGTCTTAGACTGATGACAACGCTCCAACACTAAAACATGGAAGACTGAATGAATCTTCACAAACTTTGGTAACTAGAGACAATATGTGACTGGATTCACTTGGCCAATTATCTTGAATGGTCCAAGCCTTTCATAATCTAGATTTTGGGAAGGGGGGAATGAAAATAGATCATGGTGGAGAAGACACACTCAGTCCCCAATCTTGTATGATCGATCTTACAGTCGGTGTTTATCATCATTACTTTGATACCTCTGTTGAGCCTCTCTTATATTCTTTGTCAATTCTTTATGAATGCTCTGTAATCATGTGGCTAAATCAATGGCAGTTGGATTCTTCACTTGGTGATTCATGGGGACATCAATTCGTGGGTCCTTATCATAACTGGAAAAGATTGGGTATGTTATTTTGAGGCATGAATAATGTTTTTGTAGGAAAACTTAGCAAGGGCTAGCAATTCTACTGGTAGTTGATTGTGCATCGGAGATACTGCTCTAGAACTTGATTCACCCTCTCCATTTCTCCATCATTGTGTGGATGATTGGCTGAAGAGAGGTCAATCTTTACTCCTAGAATCTTGAACAATCCTCTGAGAAATCTTGATATGAATTGTGGCCCTCGATCTAAGACAATGTCATCTAGAAGTCCATGATAGTGATAGGTATTCTCGAGGAAAATATTTGTTGTCCCTTCTTTAGTGATTGACTTGATTGTTGGGATGAAATGTGCCATTTTGGTGAGTCTATCAACAACCACCAAAATTGCATCATAGGGTGTAATGAAATCCATGGAGATAGGGGCTTACTAGGGATGGGGAAGGGCTAAAGTAATCCATGGGGTTGATGATGTGGAGCCTTGACCCTATTGCAATTGTCACATGTGCGTATATATTCTTTGACAAACTTCCACATTTGAGGCCACCAAAAATCATGTGTGATAAGCTCAATTGTCTTGTTTACTCTAGAATGACCTGCCATAGGGGAATCCTGTCCCTCTGGAAGTATTCACAATCTTAGCTCGATTCATGGTACATGTAGAAGTCCCTTATAGTACAAAAATCCATCAACTTTTACAAAGTCATGTAAAATTATTTCTTCCCCTTGTTGGAGTTTGAGATTGATGTCACAAAAGCAAGGGGTTCATTTGCAAAAATTTCTTCACCTTGAGAAGGAAGGCAAACTCATATGGGGCCATGCTAGTCAGTGCAAAATGTTTGAACTAATTTGGCTTCAAAAGCAACAACTCTTGGAGATCATAGGCATGGTCTCCCTTCTTAGGTGCAAAATAGGATCTTTGTGATAAAGCCTCTGTTTTACCTTGTTTGTTTCTAGGTTGATAACAAATAACAAAGTCAAATCTAGATCAGGAGTTACTCCATCTAGCTTTATGGCGATTGAGGACTTGATATGTCATGAAGTACTCCATATTCTTGCGATCTATATATACCATGACTTTGTGGGGTGCTCCTTCAAGAATATGGAGAGAATCGAGCACCAATGTTGGAGTGGTCTCTGATAAAGATCCACTTATAAAAATTGGCAGAACCCAAGTGTCACCATCTATGTGGTAGTTATGTGTGTGAATACGCTTGGACCTTTGGGGCACTTTTTCCCTCAGTAGGAGGTTTTTTCCCCCATGCATTGTACATATGCCCATCACTCTAGGGATAACTTATCTTTCTATTTGCACACTAAGAAACTCTTTGTTGTGTGCCTTGAGCTTCTTTATCTTCTCAAAGTTGTGTGTGTATCCCTACAACGAGCATCTAGTCTCTAGCGTCTCTAACACCCCCTGCTCACTTTCTTTGAATTGAATGAGCTTTGGTGATCGTGAGTAGGCCAACTAATACTTTGGGTAAGTTTATAGAGCTTGGTGTGCTCAAAGATTTGGTTTAGGCTCATTTTGGCTCTAGGTTTTCACCACAGACAGAGCTACACATGCAATTTTGTCCTTTTCTGCAAAATTTCTATAAGTGAATTTTTTTGTAGAATATGTCCCTTATAATCCTCTTTGGGTGCTATATAGCACATGTTATTTATGCTTTATTTTTCCTCTTTCGAAGCAGTTTTCACATCAGGTGTAGTCACTCATCACGGTTGACAACAACACAGATGTTTTCAAGATGTTTTTTGTTGAGGGAAAATAGGATGGGGATAACTACCCACTATGGGCTTACATGATGACACGTGTTCTTGTGTCAAAGGACATATGGAATTGATGTAAGTTTTCCCTTTGTGGATACAGGCTGGGTTGAGGATGTTGTAGGTTCTAGCAAGTTTGTTGATGCTAGAGTTGTTCTGCCTATGGCTCAACAATCTTGTCGAAATCTAACAGATGTGCAGGCTCATGCATTGATTGAATTATTTGTGAAGCACACTATCACTCCTCACATTTGCTTAGCAAAATAAACAAAACTGGCTTGGGATACTCTGGTTGGTCTTTATGCAAGTTGCAATGAGGCTAAAATTGCATTGTTGCATAAAGAGCTAAAGTCAAAGATTATGCAAGAGAATGATGACATGGACACTTTTCTTGCTAGTATCAAGGATATCAATGAACAACTCATTTTTGTAGGTAAGTTATTTTTGATAATTCAATCATGTGGACTATTCTCGATGCGTTGCTAGACTCTTACCAAAATTTTGCTAGTACTTGGAGACTTGCAAATGAAGCCAAGAAAGAAAGAGGTTGGATCTACTACTAGTGAAACTTTTGTAGAATCTTCTAGAAATGGAGATTATGATGTTGATGTAGATGTAGAGTGGGAATTTAGTGCAAAGCGTACTTACCCGAGGGATTCACTCTATATACAAAATAGGACGCCACCTACGAGCAGACAATTTTGATAAAACCCCTATATATGACTCATATTAGGGAATATTAGCCCCCTTTTTACGCTTATACAACAATCAATGCAGAAAAATATCATACCCCTATCTTACATATAAAATTTAGGTCTCACATGATCTAGTTGAGTAAAACTCGCCAAAGAGCATGCAACATAGTGACTGGCAACGTACTAAGGAATCACTTCTGTTGATAACTAGATGTACCCTCAATGTGTCTTAGTTTGAATTTCAAACTATGTGCTCGTTTAACCTGCACTCTAGCTACTCGTCTAATTCTGACCCATCTAAATTACTCAAAAAACATGGTTATAAAGTTTTGTTAGGTTCTCCATGTAAATTTTCATCTTTCATCCCTCAACCAATGACTTATATTCACAAAACAAGCAATTGATACAAAGTAGTGTTAGTTCTTGCATGTATCTTTGTAGCTATTGACCACATGTTTGAGGGAAGACTCTTTTGGGAAGCCATGATTTTGAAACACAAAACCTTCCTCTCGTTTTTCCCTTTTCTCACTTTTGATACCCCCTCCCTTATTTGTAATCTTGGGAGATAAATTATTGGGGGCGTGCCCCTAACTTATACGCTTATGTAACTTGTAAAACCCCCCCTTCTCTTGCACTTACATGGTGCAATAAGTTTTCCATGGTGAATCCCTCGGGTGTACTTATTAACCTTCTTTTCATGTTGCATGTACATGTTAGTTGCTACAGAGTCACATGTTTGGTATTTTGATAGTGGTATAGAGCCCCATGTTTGGTTATCACACAAGTGTCCACCACATGAGTGGTTTTTGTTTCATGTTTGATAGTTCATGTATATCATGGTTGAGCAAGAAGCAACCTACTGTGGCCACTTCTAGTTGTGAAGCTAAGTATATGGAAATCTTCATAGCTATGGTTGATTGTGCATGACTGAGATGCCTTATGGCTAATTTGGGTATTGGATAGGACACTACCAATATCATCTACACTAATAGTTAGAGTGCATTGGCACTCGTGAGGAACCCAATTTTCATGCTTATGCAAAGTACATTGAGGTGCATTATCACGATGTCAAGGAGAGACTCTTAGCAGGAGAGATCAGCTTGGCTTATGTGCCAACATAGGACAACCTTCCATATTTATTTACAAAGGCATTGTCTCATAAGAAGTTTGAAGCTTTTCACAAAGCTTTGGACTTGCTTCCCTTTGTGGATTGATCATATCCTTAGGGCATGGCACGTCCTTGTATACTATGTGCTGGCTCTCGTTCACCGCACTAGTCCCAAAGGAGGATTTGTTACCACTTATGTGGTAGTGATGTGTGAGAACACACTTAGGGCCGTCGGGACACTTTTTCACTCACTAGGAGGTTTTTCCCCCCATGCAATGTATATACGTCCATCACTCTAGGGCTACCTTATCTTTCTATTTGTGCACTTTGCAACACGCTCTCTATTGTGTGCCTTGAACTTCTTTGTCTTCTTGAAGTTGTGTGTGCATCCCTGCAACCCTAACTCCAACACCAAGAAGCATTGAACATCTCATATAAAGGTGGGGCATCCCACTAGAGAGGTGTGTACATCCCTTCAACCCTAATTCCAGCACCAAGAAGCACTAAACATCTCATATAGAGGTGGGGCCTCCAATTGGAGAACGGTCTTAATCTTATTTGGGTCCATTGAAATTACACTCTCAAAGATGAGATAGCCCTAGAACTCCACCTCTCTTCACTAAAAAAAATAGTTCTCTGGTTTTTCATACAAGCCCGTCTCTTGTAATTTTTGAAGAACAATACAAACATGATTCTCATGTTCTTCTTGATTTCTTATTATCATCAAAATATCATCTAGGTATACAAAATCATCCAGATACTGACAAAAATAATCATCCATCAAGTGTGGAGCATTTGTAAGTCCAAATGGCATGAGAGTTTTACAAAACACCGAGAAAATTTTTCCAAACAAAAAAATTATTGAGCGAGCCATACACCTAATCAACCAAAAGATTGATTAAGAAACATGACTTGTCCACATGTTTACAAGAGGAAGATGGTGTAGAGAACATAATTTTTAATTTATGCTCGTATTGCCCTTGAAGAGATGTTGCAAGATCATGATATGAAACCCAATTATCAAGCGTGCTTTGAGGAGAGTAAAGACTACTTGTACTAACTAATGTGCATGTTGACATTGAAAAGATTCTCTTGCATGATAAACTAGAAGCCATGTCTCCAAAAGATTGCAATATAAAATCAAATTCATAATAAAGTATTTTTAAAAATTATTTTTCCAATTTTTAGTGAAATATAAACTAAAAATAGAAATTACAACTTTTGATCCCACTGTTGTATTATGTTGTAACACAAGGAAAGAAAAGCGAACGTGACCTAAAACCTCAAAAGGTATTTTGTGTCAAATAATAGAGTTTTTATTATCATAATACTATGTGAGAGAGATAAATATCGATAATTTTGATCTGTCATTGCATTTGAAATGCCCATAGATCTAAGAAAAGATGATGTCATTGAGCTGTCCCAAAAACTTGAAAGTAAATATTCACATATTTTATTATGAATAAAACAGCTTCAAAAAAGCTTTGAACCAATCTAAATTTTTATATTTGTTAGAATATGACAATTTTGACCACATCATCCAGAATGCCCAAAAACCCTAGAAATGATTGTCCATATGTCTCATTTTGACACCCAAAGACGGGGTTTCGAACCAAAAAAAGGTCTCCAGGTGTCAGAATGAGGCATATTGACAATCGTTTCTATGATTTTTGGCCATTTCGGACGCAATGGTGTGGTCAAAGTTGACAAATTTTAAGAGCTATAAAAATATAGATCAGTCCAAAAAAAGTATTTTGAATCTTTTTACTTCATTTTCAAGTCAAAACTTTGTCTCTAAACTCATAATGAGACGTATGGATATTTACTTTTAAGATTTTGGGACAGCTTAAATACAATGATATAGTGAAAATGATTAAACTGTATATCTCTCATTTTGTCAATTCACATCTACATGCTCGGTCTCGTGAGCATGGTAGAGCTCACTAGCAAAGGAGACACATCCCGTCTCTTGCTCAATGCATGCCAACAAAAAAATTTGAGACCATGCCATCTCAAACCTCAAATACATGCATAGGATATACCAAGCCATTGTGAGCTCCTCTAGCAATCTGCAATGCATGTGGAAAGACCATTGTTTGAGCAATATCTGACACCCACAATCTACAAATTGTCTCATTGAGATCAAACTCTGTCTTAGATGAGGAACATAGCACACATCTCAAAGCGTATAGGATGCACTACTAGTAGGTAATGAAAATCAAACATCTCGTGCACTTGCAATGTCAAACACTGAACTATCGGCCTAGTGCACACGACCAAAGATCCCACTAGAGAAAGTAATAATCTACTCACGATTTGGTGTGATGTGGAAAACAACATCATCTAGAAACCAATAGGAAGGAGTGACACCTCTCAAAGACATGTAAGCAAGAGGAGTGCTAAAGGTAAATGTGACATCACCATCACTGGCATAGGAAGTTGCCTCTCTAGCATGTGTCAAAACCATAGCTACATCTCACATAGATCTCTGTCACTGTCTCATACATCTGAAACAACAACACCTAATAATCCTTGTGTGACCAAAATGCCAACATCGCATATATTGACAACTACAAGACCGCCGTCTCTCATGAGTCATCACTGTCAACTCTGAACTATCACACACGATGGATGTCATATCACTGAATATCACATATGCAAAAAAGGTGTATGGTAAACTATGGCAAGAAATTCTAGGAGAAAACCAATAGAGTCTCCCCTATAAATTGAGCAAGGGAATGGGAACCGAGAGAGATTTTGAGGGAGATTTTTTAAAGCCTTATACTTTAGAAATGTTTGCATTAAAAAAGCTTTCCACGCCGTGTGTGGAGAGAGATCTTTGGAGGGATCTTTCTTTGTTATTTGCCATTCCAATTGAACCTTGATACTACAGTACTTGTAAACTAGAAACTATAATGCTTTGAACACAGGGGAAGTAGAAGAAGACACAAGGCACCGTATTAAATCACAAAATTCTCCAAATAGAATTACAATATTAATTCAGTATCACAATATCTCTAATCATGAATTCTCCCAAAAAGAATTACTCCATTAAATCTACATTTACAATTACATTTATGCACTAGGGGATGTGATCAAAACAATTCAAGTACTTTTTTTTGAATGTCGTACAATGACAATTGAATACACAAAGCAAATCTCCACTTGTCACCTTGCTCTGATGGATAAACATATTGTGGTTTTAACCCAGGCCAGAGTAGCGAAGGAAGATGAAGTAAATCTGCTTGTAAGCTATATATGATTTGCTTTGTGCTACTCATTCTGCAAAGTCTTTACATGTACACATTGGGCTACTTGTAATATGGACTTCATAATTGTTCCCTCGAACTTGTCAAGAAGATGTATCCACCATGAAATTTTCATGCATGCATGTCTTCACGACAGTGTGCTACACAATCCGTGCTTCCATAGTTACTGGCGATTCAATTCTCTTGGAAGCATGAATTGATACTCTTGGCCAATAACGCACATTGCTTGTTTTTGTTACTGCATTCTTCTTCATTATGAAGCCTCCTATCTCTAATGCCAACAACTGTGAAGGATTCATGTTTGTTCCTTTTTCCACTGGCCATATACTGGGAACTCTTGCAGGGCATTGTGTTATTGTGTTATAGATCTGCCACATGTGATCCACGTTGTCATTGTAAAACCACATGAATTGTGCCTTTGAACTAGTACCGTGTGCATTATCATCCCCTCTTTCCCATGTTCAAATGCCCCAAAATGATGGTGCAACAAAACAGGCTTGGGGTATTCTGGATGGTCTTTATGCAAGTCGTAATGAGGCTAAAATTGCATTGTTGCACAAAGCGCTGGAATCGAAGATTATGCATGAGGAAGATGACATGAACATTTTCCTTGCTGGTGTCAAGGATATCAATGAGCAACTTATTTCTGCGGGTGAAGTCATTTCAGACAGTTCCCTTGTTCAGACTGCTCTTGATGCCTTGCCAGATCTTACAGACTTTTGCTAGTACTTTCAGACTTAAGACCCAAGGAAATCTTGAAGTTGTCAAGTTTGATGCAGCATGCATGTTGCTGTTGCAAGAGACACTTTCCCAAAAAAATAGGACTAGATAGCATGCAGTTGAACAGGCCTTTGTTGCTGCTCAAAGAAAAGGTGGTAACATTAATGCAACCACTTCCCATGGTTATTTTGCGAGTGGAAAATCATATGTTCCTAATGCTTTTGTTGGCAGCAATTCGTCTGGAAATTTTGGTGCTAAGGGAAAAAAGAAGATGTATTTCCATTATTGTAAAGCTAATGATCACTTGATCAAGCAATGTCCTAAGTTGAAGGCCAAAGAGGCTAAGAAGAAAGAGGGTGGCTCCACTGCAAATGCTGGTTCCACTATAAATGCAGTTATTGTTGAGTCTTCTCTGAAAGGAGACTGTGATACTGATATTGATGCAAAATGGGCTTTTAGTGCAGAGTGTACCTATAATCTTGTTGTCCATGATGCATGCATGTCAGTTGCTACAGATTGACATGTGTGGTATTTTGACAGTGGTGCTACAAAGCACATTACCTCACATTGTGATTTGTTCACCTCTCTTGAGTTTGTCCCTCAAGGGAGTTCAATTACTTGTGCCAACAATGCCTCTTATCCGATTTGTGGAGTTGCAAAAATTGTGCTTACTGCTGCAAATGGCAGTTCTTTCACACTTGTTGATGCACTTTATGTACCTAGGATCAAGAAGAATCTTTTGTCTGTATCTACACTTGCTAGACTTGGTCTTGTAGTCAAATTTTGGGATGACAGATGTATTGTACATGACCTTAGTTTCAGTGATGAAATTGTTGCATCTGGCATTTTATGTCGTGGGATGTATAAGCTCATTTGTATGACAAGTGTGGTCAGAATTTTGCAAATGCAATTGTGGATTCAAAGGCTATTTTAGATGCAAAACATTGGCATGCACGTTTTGGTCATCTGAATTTTGCTAGTTTGCTGCGTTTGCCGAAATCTGATATGGTTGCTTCTTTGCCGCCTCTTGAAGCACCTGTCAAACATGTTTCTGAAGGCTGTATTTTGGGTAAGGTGCAGCGTTCGAAGTTTCCAAAGGATGGTTCAGTTAGGGCCACATGTAGGTTGCAGCTTGCGCATAACGATGTTTATGGGCCCATACAAACCCCGTCCTTGGGTTTTTACCTTTACTTCGTGACTTTTATTGATGATTACTCCAGGCATGCATGGGTGTATCCGCTTAAGGCAAATTTCGAAGTGTTTATGTGCTTCAAATTTTTTTTGTCTATGGCTGAAAATGTCTCGAAATGTACTATGGGCACCCTCCGTTCCGATTGAGGGGGGGAGTATATGTCTCATGCATCTAATGCATTTCTCGCTAGTCGTGGGATAAAACACCAATGTACAGTGCCTTATACGCCTCAACAAAATGGTGTTGCTTAGAGAAAAAATAGGTCACTTACGAAAATGGCACGATGTATGGTCAAAATTCAAGCTTTGCCGCATTTGTTTTGGCTTGAGGCCATCATGTGTGCCACTTATGTACTTAACATGTGTCCTACAAAAGCTTTGCATTCTATTACTCCATATGAAGCATGGCATTATAAAAAGCCTTCTATTGAGCACATCCGTGTTTTTGACTATTTGGCATATGCTTTGGTGCCACAAACATAGCACAACAAATTGGATGATAAGACTGTGAAATGTATTTTTGTTGGTTATAGTGTTGAAAGCAAAGGTTGCAGGTTGTATCATCCGCAAACAAAGTGTATTTTCACGAGATGTAGTGTTTGTAGAAGATTCTGTTTAGCCCTTGTTGTCATGTACTAGAGACAATAATGTAAGCTCAGAGAACATTTATGATACTTTGTTGCATCTTTTCAGTGGAGGAAGTTCAAATGTAAATTCCAATGAGGCAAATGTACAACCTATGGGGGTTTCTAAAAATGTTACATATCAGCCTATTTCTGATGCAGATGTACATGATGTACTTGATGAGGAAAGGGCTAAAAATGAGCAGGCTAGAGGTATGCCAAAAGGGCTGGTGCACACATTGCGTGATAGTAAATTGGATGTAGCTTTGTCTAGTCGCACTTGTTCAGGCTCTCGCCATGCATCTTATGCATCAGATTGTTATGCTTTGGCTATGTCTAACTTACATGATGTTGAGGAACCTCTATCTTTTGATGAAGCACAAAATTCAAAAAGTTGGATGGCTGCCATGCAATCTATATATGATGCATTTATAGAAAATGACACATGGACTTTATGTGATTTGCCTCCTGGCAAAAAGGCCATTGGTACAAAGTGGGTTTACAAGTTGAAACGCAAGCCGGATGGTGAGATTGATCGCTATAAGGCTCGACTTGTTGCAAAGGGTTATGCACAGCAAAAAGGCATAGACTATGGAGAGACTTTTGCTCCCACTTATCGTATGACCACTTTGCATTTTCTATGTGCATTGTCAGCTCATTTTGGTTGGGATGTACATCAATCAGACATTGTTACTGCTTTCTTGAATGGTGAGATATTTTAGGAAGTTTATGTAACGCAGCCTCACGGTTTTGTCAAGAAAGGACAAGAGGATAAGGTGTGCAAATGTAACAAAGCTTTGTGTGGGTTGAAACAATTTCCTCGTGCTTGGTATGAGAAGGTTGACACACATTTGGTCAAACGAGGCTTTTGTAACAGTCCAACAGAAAGCACGTTGTATGTAAAGCGTGAGGGTGATGTACTTCTTATTGTGGTTCTTTATGTAGATGATTTGGTGATCACTGGACCAAATGAGAGACATTTTTTTGAATTTAAGCTTGATTTGAATGCTACTTTCAAGATGAAAGATTTGGGGTTTTTGCATCCTACTTGGGTATACAGTTTCAGATATGTGATGGTGGTATTGACTTGTATCAAAAAAGTTACATAGAGACATTTCTATATAAGTTTGAACTTGAGGATTGTAAACCTATTGCCACTTCCATGGAAACAGGTTTGAAATTGAGTATTCATGATGCTGGTGATCCTGCAGATGTCACTGTTTACCAAACTGTTGTTGGCTACCTCATTTATGTATGCAGCACGAGGCCAAATATTCAATTTGCAGTCTCATAAGTCAACAAATTTATGCATAGCCTAGGGTCTAAACATTGGCAGGCTGTTAAGAGGATTTTTTGCTACTTGAGTGGCACTTTACATCTTGTCTTGTTTTATCCCAGGGGGGATCATTGCCGCCAGACTAACTTGCTTTTTTGGACTCAGATTGGGCTAGTTTTTTGACACATGAGTGTCCACAAGTGGTTTTTGTTTCATGCTTGGCAGCTCATTCATATCATGGTTGAGCAAGAAGCAACCTACTATGGCCACTTCCAATTGTGAGGCTGAGTACAGGGAAGTCTTCACAGCAGCTACAGTTGATTGTGTTTGGCTCAGACGCCTTATGGTTGATTTGGGTGTTGGACGGGACACTTCTTCCAACACTCTCTACACTGATAGTCAGAGTGCGTTGGCAGTTGTAAGGAACCCAGTTTTTCATGCTCACTCAAAGCACATTGAGGTGCATTACCACTATGTCAGGGAGAGGCTCTCAGTAGGCGAGATCAGCTTGGCTTATGTGCGAACACATGACAACCTTGTAGATCTTTTCACAAAGGCATTGTCTCGTGATAAGTTTGAAGCTTTCCGCAAAGATTTGGGCTTACTCCCCTTTGCGGACCGATCATGTCCTTAGGGAATGGCATTTCCCTTTACTCTACGTGCCAGCTCTCATTCACCGCATCACTCTAGGGGGGTTTTGTACCATATACATGTGGTAGTGATGTGGTAGGGAATGGCATTTCCCTTTACTCTACGTGCCAGCTCTCATTCACCGCATCACTCTAGGGGGGTTTTGTACCATATACATGTGGTAGTGATGTGTGTGAACACATTTAGGACTGTCGGGGCATTTTTTCCCTCTTTAGGAGGTTTTTTCCCCCGTGCATTGTATATACGCCCATCATTCTAGGGCTATCTATCTTTATATTTCACAGTAAGTAATACACTCTCGGTTTTGTGCCTTGAGCTTTCTTCATCTTCTCCAAGCTGTGTGTGTTTTCCTGCAACCTTAATTCCAACATCAGCACCACCTACAATCCATGTAGTGCTTGCTTCTCTCATCCAGTGTTTAAACATGAGATTAATCTCACATACATGCATGTCAACAAAGATTAATTGAGGCAAGTTTGGAGACAATTGGAAAAAACTGTCAACACCTTTGCGTATGGATCAATGGTTGCATCTCTTCCAATATAGAGAGGAGATCATTGCTATTTAGTTGCTCCCCATTTTCTCAAACCACCGTTCCCATTACCATTTGTTTTGCAAGATTCAATTATAAATGCTTAGGTCCAATCGTAGGTGTTTCATACACCACACAGGACACGAGCTCTCTCGTTTATAGAATTGTTGATCGCAAAACTCCCTTTGCGACGGGTGATTATGCCTTCCAATGTGGATGAATAATTGGGTCCAATTGAATTTGGCAAGCAAGTAATAGACAACATGTGAACATTCTCAAAGAAATATTGGGCTTTGTCCACAATGAAAGCATCAAAGCATTCCGTTTTCGGAGCTCAACATACCAATTGATGAAATCGATGTTTGCAACTTCCCTGTCCAGTAAGTTTCATTTGGCCTTCTGTTCATTGCATTGATTGAGCACAAGCTATTTTTGCAAATGAGATGTCCGTCACATTTACTTCTCTTGATCAAAGGTGGGTACCTCATTCTAGAATGAACATGCTTAACCCAACAATGGCCATCATACTTCTGATCCATTCCTAACATTTTGGGGACACCATCCGGCACTGCAGCCAAATCATAAACACAATCTCCATTGTACACCCGGGGAGTTTCATCTACCTTTTTTTAAAATTGAACATCTAGAAGGAATTCGACTCAACTTTATGTACTCGAGGCTATTTAGCATAATGAACTCCAAAGTACCTTGTGTTTTTTCTACCTAGCTTGACCCCGAGCGTATTTTTCTATTTTTCTTTTCTTCTCCTCGCCAATCATCATCTATTGCTTGCTAAAAAACAGAAAATGATGATGTTTATTGTCCGAGTCAACATAAAAAATTCTTTCTTTTTCATCAGTGGAGCTATCAGACAACTCAACTATCGCCACACTTGATTTTGATGACATATCCACTCCCTTGTTTACAGCCAACAAAAACTTTGTAGACAAGGTTGAATCCAATACAAATTGAAATTGATGACCCAATGCCACACCATCTTCCACCTTAGTCTGAATCTCACCATCCGGAGTGCAAATGATGTCAAACATCTCACTGCTACTACCACCCCCATAATTGGTTGGATTCACCATGGCAAAACTTGTTGGGCAATCGAGCAAGAAAGGTTCACCAGTAACAATATTCAAGAATAGATTGACCTTGCTTGAAGAAGAGGATGCCATCATTCATTGAATTCTTCAAAGCTTAATGGCTGTCTAGATATATGTAAGCCGTCACCCGAGCCTATATTTATAGGCAATCGACACAATCAAATACATATGCTGAAGCTCTATCAATGTTACTCTAGTTACAAGTATTTCTTAGAGAAAACCTTGCTGGTCAAGCACCAAACTAATTTCAATTCCTCATCTTTCCTACACCACTATCATTCTAAATCTTTCTCTATTTTTCTTTTTCAGTACACTTTTTAACTTTCATTGTGTCCCTTTCTCTCTACCCTTTCACTATTCTTATACCTCTATCATCACTCTCCCCATCCAGCTCCTGCCATTTCTCATTCTCTCTCACTGTCTCGCTACCTACCTGCTCGCACCTTTCGATGTCACTCTCCCTCTTTTTCTATACCGCTTTATTATCCCTCTCTCTCTCTCTCTCCATTTATCTTTCTCTCTCTATACCTCCCTCGATTCGAATGGCTAATGGAGATTAAGTTTGAGGATTTTAATGGCTAATCAAGTTTAGAATAAGATTAGGATGGATTATGGGGGTTAAGGTTGAGGATTCGAATGGCTAATGATGGCTTAGAAGCTTTAGCTGGGTTTAAGGAATCGGCTCAGAGAGCTTAGAGAGGTTTGGCTTATGGGGGTTAGGATTAGCTTGATTAAGAGCACAATTAAGCTATACACCTTGTCTTAAGAGGTTAAGAGGCTCGGCTTATGGGGTTAGAGAGTAGGTTCATGAGAGCTTATGAGATTAAGCTTGAGGATTCGAATAGGTTTTGGATGGCATATGAGGTTAAAAGTAGATTAGTGATGGCTTAAGGGCTTTGAATGAAGCTTAAGATCTTTTTATGAGAGCTTAAGAGCTTTTTAATCTTCTCCCGGATAGAGAGAGCTTAATGAAATGAGGAGGAGCTCATGAAAGGAGAAGAGCATTAAAAAAAAATGAGCACACGAGACCTTTTGCTTACCCTCCCCTCTCTTTTATACCATGCATGTCTTTTTACTTGCTAAAAAAGGCTAGACACCCATTAGTGACGTCGCTAATGGGTCCCCCCTTTTGGTGATGTGGCAGGCAAAATCGACTAGTGCGGAATCCGTCGAGACCAGTGCCAAAACTAAACGTGCTAGTGAGCTGATGCTTTCATGTTTCATACGCGTCGACGTTCCGGCACCGGAGTGCGCTATGCGACTTCATCTTCGTCCTCATGCACAGCTGCAGTTCACGCCATGGCTCCTTTCTTGGCTTCACACCCTATTAAAAATAGGGTGGCCATTGTCTTTAGGCTTTTGGTTAAATTGGGCGGGCACTTTAGCTTTACTTTGGGCGGCCTTATGCCCTTGGCCATTTCAAGAAGGGCATCACATTTGGCATAGCTATCGAGCAGTGCCTTGCTAAGCTTCCCTCGGTCTCTAAACTTTATTAAGGTCCCACATTAAGCATACATACCGACCAAGGCATCACCCGCATTCATTGCATTCCGAAAGACGAAATTTTTGACAGAGAACTCAACAAGAACTTTTTGTGCCTTCATAACAGCACCACATTTGGCATACATATCGGCTAAGGCTTTGCCAAGCACGACAACTTCCTTCAGCAGTCCTATCCAACAATCTCTTCAAGGAATCTGTCACCTTGGGGTAAATCCCTCAATCAATGCATTCCAAAACCCGGACGGAAGACAAACACTTCGAGATGGCACTCCAACCGAGTGGACCAAACTAGTGCAGACCTGGTCCCCCAATAAATCTTAAACGGTCAATAACTTGGCAACCGTAAATCCAATCACTGATCTGAAAAGTCCGATGCGCTCCACAAAGTGAGCACTTCAGCCCGACGCATTCATTTCATTTTTGTCCCCTCAGCTACAGTTGCCCAATCCGGCTCGGATCTGCAATCAACTTGAACTTTAAACTGCCATAACTTCTTCACCGTAGCTCCAATCGACGAGCCGTAAAGACAGGCTGGTAGAGCACATCAACCACTGGAGTTCTAGGGCACAATACCCCATCCATGTTCACTTCAAGCATAACACTTTTTAGCATCATTAAGGAATGTTTTGGCCCTTTCAGCCGCATTTGACGTACATTCAACATTAAACTTGACCTGTTACCAGGCCTTAATCACTGTTCTCATTAATCATGTAAGCTTCAAACAAACTTGATGTGTATTTTTCTGGCATCTTTCTTTGCATGGGAGCGGAGCTGCACGACATCGTTATTTCCCCCTCGTCTATCTCTATCAATCTCTCTTTATTTTCCCCTTATCTCTCTCCCCCTATTACCCTATCTCTATCTCCATATTTTTCCTCTCCACCTCCCTCTTTCCCTCCCTATATCTCTCCTTGTGTTCTCCTCTCTATCTTTTTCTTTCTCTCTCCCTATTATTTAAGCAATCACTCTCTCCACATTATTACCTAACATTGTCTCTCCCTCTCTCTCACCCTCCCTCCATCTTGTTCTCTCTCACTTGATTTTAATGGAAGTAAAGCGCTCACTTCCATTAAAATCAAGTGACAGAGAGCAAGATGGCGGGAGGGTGAGAGAGAGGGAGAGACAGTGTTTGCTTCAAAAAAGCCTATAGAGGTCCTTTTCTTGCATGTAAAACCCTTCTCCCTAAATGTCCCAAGCTCCATGTCATTCCAAGCTCTCCCTCTCTCCAAGCTTTATCAACCTCTCCATGGCGTCCTCTCGCCATATCTCGCTTTCCCTCCCTATGCCAATGACTGCTAGCACTCGTTGCTAGATGAGGTGAATTGTCTGCTAAATTTCCAAAAAACTTTCAGAGACTTGTTGAAAATGCATGGACAAGCCCTATTGCTTGACCAATAATGAGCGCTAGCGCTTGGCAATGACTGGAGAACAACCAAAAGAGAGAGAGAGAGAGGGAGGGTTGAGACTTATCTTATGGAGAGAGATAAGGACATTTCCTATATAAAGAAAAGGGAAGCTGATTATTTTTATTCGATTTTGGAGCTTTGGTTGACAAGTGCCTAAGGTGAGTCTTTCTCTCTTGCTCTCACGCATACACACTAACAGAAGGGCTGGCGACTAATGCAATAGATGGGCGCTAGTGCTTGGCTTAGTTGGAGCCTGGAGAGAGAGAGAGAGAGAGAGAGAGAGAGAGAGAGAGAGAGAGAGAGAGAGAGAGAGAGAGAGAGAGAGAGAGAGAGAGAGAGAGAGAGAGAGAGAGACAGAGAGAGAGAGAGAGAGAGAGAGAGAGAGAGCGTTTGATGCTAGGAGAGATTTTTTTAAAGCAAAGTGTGTGTGTGTGTGTGTGTGTGTGTGTGTGTGTGTGTGTGTGTGTGAGAGAGAGAGAGAGAGAGAGAGAGAGAGAGAGAGAGAGAGAGAGATCGCAATAGGGAGACATAGAGAGAAAGAGAAGGCTACTTCCTATGGAAGAAGTGAACAATCAATGCTTGGTCAATGTTGAGCGCTAGCGCTTGGCAATCATTGGAGAACGTGTGTTGTAGAGAGAGAGAGAGAAGAAGAAGAAGAAAGAGAGGGAGATTCCAATGTTTGGCAGAAAAACTCTAGTAGCAACGCCTATATGAATAGAATGGCTTGCAATTTTCTTTACTCAATTTTGGAGGATTGGTTTGACAATTTCCTCAAGTGAGTCTCGATCTTGTGCACACACACAAACGCAAGGGATGTGGACAATGCACAGGAAGAGCGCTAGCGCTTGGAGGTATGACTCTATGAAATATGGGCGCTAGCACTTGGAGGGAGCATAGCCTAGAGAGAGAGAGAGAGAGAGAGAGAGAGAGAGAGAGAGAGAGAGAGTGAGAGAGAGAGAGAGAGAGAGAGAGGATTGGATGGTATGATTGTTAACGCTATAAAATATGGGTGCTAAAGCTAGGAGGGAGTACAACCTAGAGAGAGAGAGAGAGAGAGAGAGAGAGAGAGAGAGAGAGAGAGAGAGAGAGAGAGACAGAGAGAGAGAGAGAGTTTAATCTATTTACAATATACATAACACATGAGACAAACTAAAAAGACCAATGTCTATAGTCCATAGTACAAAATCATGTATTCCTTTCGACTGAATATCCAAACAAATACATCACAGTATCAGGCCATATTAGGGAAAGAAGGTCCTGATTAGTGTTACAGTATCAGTGTACAACATTATATCCTCTCAAATTGCTAGCAGCCAAGGAAAGGACACCCTTACCTGCATCCACAGTAAGAAAACAAACTATTCGTTAGTTTTCAAACCGCATAACAAGTAACTGGGGTGACCTAGTTGTCATCCATGTCACCTAGGTACTAACAAAGAAGAAAAGCATGCTGCTAAAATTATAGTGATGTGTAACCGCCTTCTCAAAGACCATGAATTCTAAAAACTATAATCTCTTGTTTGTTTATAAAACAAATCCTCAAAGTGTTAGGCTCAATTATCTGATCTGTACAATCCGTATCCTAATGCGAAGTTATAAAGCAATATTCCTTTAGTCAAATGCGAAATAAAGCCTCAAATTTTTCCAATTTGGCATAGAATACCACCTAAAAAAGATCTTATTCCCATAAACCAACCCGCTATCTTAAAATTCATTTAGAAATCTTATTTTAGTAAGTTAATGAACCATTGAAGTTCCAGTATAACTTAAACCATCACTTGATCTGCAAAAATCAATTTTCAAGTTAGTTGTTATCATTCGTAACCAGGCAATAGCCTCGGAAAGCCAAGCAAGCCATATTAGAGTGATCTCATAGATTAGGCCGAAAGAGAGCCCGTATAAACCGGATTACAAGAGATATCATACCGACCAGAAATTAGGCCAAAAAACACCTGCTTACTAACGTTAAATCATAGCCAGGTTCAAGAAGAGCCCATAAATACCATGTAGATGAGAAAATGATACTCATAAACGGTTAGAATAACCTTAATAGCTTGGATAAACCAAACCTTAAACAGAGCTAAATAAAGTACGTTAATCTCAGATGAGGCACATTCCATCAATCAAGCACCAGCAAAATACATATGTACATTTACCATAGTCTAATGTTGGTAAACCGTGCATCAGGTATGATCAACTGCACCAAACAACTAGTTAAAAAGCATATATCAGTTTCCAATACCTCCCGGCCCATCATCCCCTCTGAAAAAAACACAACACCCATGATTGGGATTAGCAGTAGGCATCTCCAACTGGTATACATCATCTAAAGGAAAACCTGTGCTAAATGAAGAATCCAGCTAAGTAAACCTATACTAGGCCTGAAAAAAGCCCGTATATACAAATTATCCCAATTTCTAGCATGTAAAATACATCTATGATTATTTTGTGTGTAAGCAAAGTATCCTGTCATTAATCCCAACAAAAGGGAAGATTATCATAAAGAGATAAGCTCGCAAACAGGTCCTCAAGTCAGATCAATTATGAGTTATTGTTAATGATATAAAAAACCATATTAGTTTGTAGTAAAATATGGGCCATCAGCCTTTCTAGTCAAAACCATGCTAAGGGTCAGTAGTAGGCAACCCCAACCAAGAATATATCATTGAAAGGCCACCTGATGTCATTTATTTCCATATCTACACAGAGAACAGCAAAAAGAATATATATATAAAATCATAAAAGGCCGAAAGACAGCCCGTTAGGACCACCTACTATAATTATCAGTACCAAAGCTTAACCCATGATCATTCTATAAGTTTTAGCAAAGTTTTTGTTGGTACAATCGAAAACCACAGACAGAGCAATAGTAAGAGATTAGCCAGCCTCTAGGCCTCAACTCAACCAAAAATCTGTGTTCTAGCTAATGGTTACTAATACCATTTTAAACCCCTCATAACGTTTGCAAAGATCATAAAAACCACCCATTGAGAGAGCAAGAGCATATTATGCCTTATTGAAAAAAAGACCAAAGCCTAAGGTGTTTTGAAGTAATAAAATCTGACTCACCTCTATAGATTCCACTGTGATTTTCTTGCTTGGGGGCATAATTTTGAAGACAACGAAGTAGCAGATTGTACACAGAGAGTAACTATGTAGAGTATGCACACAAGGAAATACACACCCACCCTTGCTGAATGAAAACCAAGTGAGCATATAGCTCACCTTATAAAGCAGTGCCAACTCCGCATATCCTGCTCGTAGCTGGCTATAGAGCCTATATATTGAAGGGCAGCTCACGGCAGCAGCAGGGTTGTATTGATTGCCCACCATTCCGGCACGGTAGAGAACGGCACTCTAGCCTCATGAACCCCTAAGAATAGTGCGTGAGGGGGGATGCATTCACCACAGTCACGTATCGATAGAACTATCAAACCACCCTCGCCGAACAAGGCATTACAAATAGGGTTATTCCCTTTTAATTCCCATCAAAATTGGCCCAATATTACAACCATTTTAAGTGGTAGCTCATGCATTCCCCCCATGTGGTGGGGTATGGAGTAATCCTTTTAAGTCCAGTGGTAGTATTCCCCTGATTTAAGAAAGTATGGTAAAATTCCATTAATTTAGAGTTATGAGATATGTCCATGTTTTACAAGGGTTAAGCAAACGAGAGGTTTACAATGTGGTAGATACGATACAAAGTCCAATCTAATAGAGAGAGAGTATAAAACCGGGAAGAAAACCACCTCACCACGTCCTCGGAGCCCACACAGGATGGCCTATATCCGGGAAGAAGGTCCACCGCGGCAGAGCCTTCATTGAACTACACCATACCCCCACAATTCCGCGTGGCGTTACAGCTAAAGATTGCCCAAAATAGTGTGCGTCAGACTGGGGCGAAACCCTTCATTCCAAACCATTATTGCATTCAAGTCTCACCCGTCACGCCTGACCACAGTAAACCAGCTAAAAAAACAATAATGAAAAAAAACGTATAATGAAAAAAAGTCCTTTACAAGGCTACTTTAACCAAGAGGCCTTTCCCGCCTAATCAACCAATGCCGTGGTTGGAAGCTCTATGAGAGCAAGATCTCAAACAGGTGAGATATTTTTTGTAGTCAATGATTGCCAAGGGTGAAAGCAAACCCCAGGACAACACTATGGATGAAGAGTCTCATATCCTCTAGAAGGATAAAGAGAGAGAGATAGAGAGAGAGAGAGAGAGAGATAAAGAGAGAGAGAGAGAGATAGAGAGAGAGAGAGACCCTCTCTTTATTTTTCTATCACACACATACACATTCAGATGCAGGGAGGGTGCTAGCGCCTGATGTTTTAAAAAAATGGAGAGAGAGAGAGAGAGAGAGAGAGAGAGAGAGAGAGAGAGAGAGAGAGAGAGAGAGAGAGAGAGGATTTGAGGTAGAGAGGTAAGGAGCAAAATTGGATGGGAGAGTGCGAGTGTAATGAAATTAAGCTAATAACAATTATTGTTTCGGAATTAAAATGATAGCAATGAGCATTTCATTAAGAGAATTCCTAATGAAGGTAGAGAGGAAGTGCTTGATTAAAGATAGCAACATAAACATTACACCTAGTTAGCTTGGCATGAACAATACTTGTAAAAGAGCGAGAATTAGAGAAATTGACAACAATTGAAGACCGGATTTACTTGGAGCTGGTTCCCCCTCCAAAAGGCTTTTGTATTATACGGGAAGAGAGACTTGGTACAATACATTCTTTGTGTTCCTTGAGACCTATGAAGATGGAAAACTTCATGCACCAATACTATGCCCAAAACAATTATCTTAAAATATAATATCTAACTTTACCAAATGATTTTCTCATATTAAACTGATCATTGAATATTGGAAGATAAAGGGGAACAGGAGTTAGGATATAGATATGTGCTTCTAGACCTATCTCAACAAGGGACCAAAATGAGAAATGGTTGCATTTCAATAGGGGTTTAAAAGGAAATGGTCTACCAAAGAGCAATGTGAAATAAGTGCTTCTAGATTTACCTCAACAAGGAACCAAGAGGAGAGATGATTACATCTCAATAGGGCTCCAAAAGGTGGTAGTGTATCAAAGAGCAACGTACATTTAATGGAGCTTAAAAGACCTTAGGGTAAGCTTCATTAAAGACTTCCAAAAGTTAGTTGTTAAAAAGTCCTTTGACCTTAGGCAAGCTAGGGTTGACCTTGAGGTGGGAATCCTACCCAAGCATGAGGTGCTAAGGTGCTTAAGGTGTTTGTGGGAACCTTGCCCAAGCTTGAGGTTCTTCTAATGCTTAAATGACTAAGGTGCTTGAAGTGTTCAGTTCAAAAATGATCTCTCAAGAGACATGAACCATTTAAATGCTTAAATGACTAGGTGCTTGACGTGTTCGATTCAAACATGATATCTTAAGAAGCATAAAAGACACATGTCAAGATCCTCCCCATGTGGCCCTCATGATGTGCTTGAATCCTATTGGATAGGCTTTAAAGGGTTCCAATGAGAATTTAGTTGCATAAAAATAAATAATTAAGTTCTTTCTCTTAGAGAGGAAAAAGAGGACACGTGTCCAAATGATATAATTAAATAACACGAGAGAGAGAGAGAGAGAGAGAGAGAGAGAGAGAGGTGGGCCAAGCATGAGAGGGGGTATACTCTACAACACGCACACACATACACTCTCTCTCATTGTGTGAAGTGAAAAATGCAAGAGCTCCACCTCCTTCTTCAAGCTTGTTGAGAAGTTGAGAGCCTACACCAACACTCTTGGCTATGGAATGCAAATCCAACCAAGAGCCATGCTTCAATGCTTAAGCTTGTCATCTTCTTCATCTTCATTACTATGCTATTATGCTATGCTAAGCAAGAAGAGTGATGATAAGTGAGGAACTATTTTTTTCTCCTATGAATGATTCTTCTTCCTCTTCCCTACCCTCATTCCTTGCTAGCTCTCTCCACCTTCAAAGGTGTTTAAGGCCTTGGGACTAAGGCTTGGGATAGTTAATGCTTTTTGCAAAGTTTATGCTATGCTCGTGATGCATGAAGCTTTCCATCTTCATTGCATCAACTAGGTCACAAGGAACACAAATATTGTATTGTACCAAGTCTCTCTTCATGGTAATACAAACGCCTTTTGGAAGGGGGACCGGCTCCAAGTAAATCGTCCTCAACTATTGTCATGTTCTCTAATACTCTCTCTCTTGCAAAAGTATTGTTCATGCCAAGTTAATAAGTACTATGTTTATGCTACTACCATCAATTAAGTTCACCCTCTATGTTCTCAAAGTAATCTCACAAAAATGCTCACTCTAATTCTCTTAATTCCTCTATTCTCAAAGTTCATAGGCCATTACCATTTTATTGTTATCAGAGCATTTGGTTTCTCTTTTCTTGCTTAATAAGAAAGGTCCTTAAGTAGCCTATTAATGGTTGATTTTGTTAATTATATTAGGGTAAGTGGGACTGGGATCTATTATCGGTTTTGTTGAGCCCACTATGTGGGATATGGTGTATATCTCGAAAGCTTTGGTCTTAATAATGGGGTCTTTTTAGAGTTGCCTACATATTTACCATTATTGAGCCATAAGAGGTCCAAAAGGAGCTATCCCTTGACAATTCTGCTATGTAAGACCCACCCCACTACTCTCTATAATTAACCAATTTCAGCCATGGGTGTAGATACTTAAAGTGCTTATTTTCAAAGGCTAAGAGGAGTAACAACTAAGGTTTTGAATTGCCAAAGAATACACTAAGTAAATACATAGGTATAATTAGCATGGTTGACAATAACCAAGAGAGTAGAATGAACATTGTACTTGATTTTTCACATGAAGGTGCTAATGATGATGCCACCATGTTTATCAATTATCTTGTTACTAGGTTGCATCAAGCTATGGGTAACCCTACTTTGTAAGCCAAAGTTACTCAACAACTTCGTGCTTATGGGATTTCCCTTCCTCTCCAAGAGGAGAGAGATCTTAGGAGGCCTCTTGATGAGACCCCCAAAAGAAGACTCTCTTCCATACGAGAAGAGGAATCCAAAGAACAAGAAAGTAATGAATCCCTAAGTTCCTCTGAAGATGTGGTTCCACAAAGATGACGGTCTAGATGATCGCCAATGTTGGGGTATAAAGCCCAATGTGGTCGCCCAGGTAAGTGGGCGGGCCGCCAGGTATGTACACATATTCTTTTGTTAAAACCTAATAAGAACTCACTATGCTCAACACATTACAGTAGAGCGAGTTCACCATATCATCGTGCTCTTCTTCTTGCACTCTCTCTCTCGTCGCACTTCCGCTCGTACTCCTTCAACTGGTATCAGAGCTCAGATCGAGGCTCGAGGCAGCACTGTAGGAGGCTAGAGTCACCAGCTCAGATTGGGGTGAAATTTGACAGGCGAAGACACGGCCCCAAATCCTGTGGGAGATCCCGAAGGACTTGGTGTTCTCAGAATTTCATTCTGAGGTCATCTCGGCCACCGTTCGGCTTCGACAAAGGTCTGCGCAGGCCATTTTTGACTACGTGGTCTCGACGGGTGCAGATCCGACTCTGCAAATTTGGGGTTTTCGGCCTATGACTGTAGGTGCTGAGGATATCAACACTCCCAGAGTGTTGATTTGTGGCTGTCTACACATCGAAGGACGGCTCACAATTCTTGGAGGCGTGTCACATACGACACGGGCGCATCTACACACAGACTGTAGGCGACATCCACTAGTTCATCAGGTAGCTTGTGTTTGCTGCTTGATATTCCAGATTTCATCCTGAAATTGCAGGTACTTCCACATGGGATGTATTGTCAGAGATGATGTATGTTTGTTGAGGGTTTGCTGGCTGTGAGTCACGTAGCAAACAACCGCCGCAGCGGTTACAGCATATAGTGGGAAATTTGTCGATGTATGACTTTGTGGGAAGTCTATGTACTGTCAGATTTACTGCAGCCTTTGTTGAGGGTCGAGTGAGGTTTTATAGAGCTGGGGGATTCTCGAATGTTGAGATCCTTTCGGTGATACAGGTCTTGGAGCGATCCCTCGAGCACCCTTAGATAGGCAACTAGGATGTATTGACTGTGAGTTAGACAGTTGGGATTGCATCTTTGCTTTACTGCCGTTGAGGCATTGTTGCAGTCTATGCTTACAGGACAATGACAAGACAGTCAGAGACAGTACAGGTGTAGGACAGGTTTACCCGCAGCTTACAGTGTCAGAGAGACAGTGTTTTTTGAGCTGTTTTTGAGTACACCAGAGCCATTTTACAAAGGAGACTCTGCCGAAATTTATGCAGAATCTGAAGCTTTCTTGGTTCATTTGACAGGTTGATATTGGTTCAGAGGTCAGTTTACAGGGGAAACTATGCTGAATTTTTCCCAGGAAAGTAAACCATTGTGAAGTGTAGCTATGGCTGGATCACAGGACACTGCTCTTTACAATATCAAGAAGCTGGATGGAACCAATTTCCCATTGTGGAAGCAGCAGATTTGGCACGTGTTGGTACAAAAGAAGCAGATAAAACCTATAAAGCTCAAGCGGATAAAACCAAAAGATATGGACGAAGATGAATGGAGCAAAATGGATGAATTGGCACTTTCTATCATTATGCTGACTTTGGCAGAAAGCGTTTACTTCAATGTAGCAGACGAGATGTAGGCTTATCAAGCATGGTTAAATCTGAGTGATCTTTATGAGAAGCAGAGTGCGACTTCACAGGTATACTAGCTTAAGAAGCTTGTTGACTTGAAGATGAAAGAAGGGACACCTATGTCCAATCATCTGAATGAATTCAACACAATCTACACTCAGTTGTCAGCTCAAGGTGTCAAGTTTGATGAACCTGTTAGAGCTATGTTCCTGTTGATCACATTGCCGAAAAGTTGGGACACTTTTCGCACAGCTTTGAGTAATTCTGCACCTCCAGATGGTTTGAACATAGCAGGTGTAGAAGGAAGTCTGCTTACTGAAGAAACCAATAGAAAGACAATGGACAAAGGCAAAGGAACAGCCTTAGTTGTCAGGGGAAGGACCAAAGAAAAGTACAAAGGTGGAAAGAGGAATCAGTCTCGTAGCAAGTCCCGCAGTGCTAAAGGCAAGAGTGACATAGAATGCTACCATTGTGGCAAGAAGGGTCACATGAAAAGAGACTGCAGAGAATGGAAAGCAGAAAAAGGCAAAGAGAAAGCTGAAGACCATGGTGAGAAGAACAAGTCCTCAGTGAAGATTCAAGAAATAAATGTGACAAACATTGTTGCAAAGGATGACAGTCTAGTGTCAGGAGACATCTACTTCTTGAAGAATACAATGGACTCAGCTCTTCTTACAGCATTTGATGGAAATGCACTGAGTGGCTGGATTATAGACTCACGGGCATCACTTCATGTGTCTCCAAACAAGGAGTGGTTTACCTCTTATGTGACCACTAAAGATCATGTTCGGCTAGGCAATGGGCAGACATGTGAGATCTTAGGTGTTGGAGATGTTCAATTGAAGTTTCACAATGGCTCTTCTTTCACGCTGAAGAATGTGAGACATGTTCCCGCAATTACAAAGAGCTTGATCAACACAGGTTTCCTTGATGATGCTGGCTACGTCACCACTTTTGGACAGAACATGTGGAAGATATCCAAGGGTTCTATGACAGTAGCACATGGAGTAAAGTCTGGAGAACTTTACATGATTTATGTATCAAATGTCTCTAAAAATGTAATCAATGTAACCGAGCAGCCGAATGTTTCTTTGTGGCATAGCCGGTTAGGACATATGTCCAAGAAGGGAATGGAAATCTTGTCTCGTTCTGGTTATTTGCTTGGCTTTTCATTTAATGATTTTGAATTCTGTGAACATTGTCTGTATGGTAAGCAAACACAACAGCCACATAAGCATAGAAGCAGTAGAAGAGATACACAGTTGGCACTTGTTCATAGTGATTTGTGTGGACCTATGCCTAACCTATCTCTAGGGGGAGCTTCTTACTTTATGACATTTATAGATGATTACTCGAGGAAAGTATGGGTTTACTTTCTCAAGCACAAGGATGAAGTGTTTAGTGCTTTCAAAACGTTTGTGACACTTGTGGAGAATCAGAGTGGCAAGAAGCTTAAATGCTTACGCACTGACAATGGTGGAGAGTATGTTTCAAAGGCCTTTCACGACTTTTGCGAGTCAAAAGGTATAAAACGTGAACTTACTGCTCCTTACAATCCTCCTCAAAATGGTGTTGCTGAGAGGATGAATAGGACCATACAAGAGAAGGTCAGAAGTATGTTGTCTAATGCACAGCTGCCTAATGGGTTTTGGGCTGAAGCTGTATCAACAGCTGTTCATCTTGTAAATAGATCTCCTAGCAAGGTTTTGCAGAAGGATTCAGTGCCAGAGATGGTATGGTCAGGCAAAATGCCCTCATACAAGCATCTTAGAGTCTTTGGTTGTGAAGCATATACTCACGTTCCAAAGGAATTTAGGAACAAACTGGAGCCAAAAAGTAGAAAGTGCATCTTTCTAGGCTATGGTAATTCTGGTGAGATGGGGTACAGACTTTGGGATCCCGAATCCAGAAAGGTTGTCCGCAGCAATGATGTTCACTTTAATGAATCCAAATATTATTCTAAACCAGAGAGGGTTGAGGAGATTAGAAGAGTTGTCTTCCAAGAAGATGGACCTGCACGTGCAAGACAAAATGTCAGGGATCAAGAGGAGCAAGGACAGGATAGAGTGGAACCACAGGTTGTGGCTGAGCTTGAGCCACCTATTGTGCGTAGATCTGGACGTGTCACGCGACCTCCTGATAGGTTTGTTCCATCTATGAACTATGCCATGTTGACTGATTGCAATGAGCCTTCATGTTACAAGGAAGTAGTGCAAATGAAGGACTCCGGGAATTGGCAATTGGCCATGCAGTCAGAGATGACAGCTCTGCATAAAAACAAGACATGGAAGCTAGTTAAATTACCACAGGGCAAAAAGGCTCTACCTTGTAAATGGGTTTACAGGTATAAGATCACCGCTCATGATAGTCAGTCAAAGTACAAAGCAAGGCTTGTTTCCAAGGGCTTTAAGCAAGAACAAGGCATTGACTTTGATGAAGTCTTCTCTCCGGTGGTCAAGATGACTACATTGAGATGCTTTCTTGCATTGGTTGCCATATTAGATTTGGTGTTGCACCAAATGAATGTCAAGACAGCGTTCTTGCATGGTGATTTAGATGTGGAAGTTTACATGCAGCAGCCAGAAGGGTTTGTTGAGAAAGGCAAGGAAGATTGGGTATGCCAGTTGTTAAAGAGTCTTTATGGCTTAAAACAATCACCGAGGGCATGGTACCATAAATTCCACAAGTTTATGCTTTCTCAAGGCTACAAACGTAGTGAGTTCGATCATTGTCTATATACAAAGAAGGCTAAGGATGGTAGTTGGCTGATCCTTATTTTGTATGTGGATGACATGTTGATTGCTGGCAAGCACTTGGAAGAAATTTCAGCTTTGAAGTCAAAGATGGCAAAATCGTTTGACATGAAAGACATGGGTGAGGCAAGTCATATACTTGGTATGCGCATTGAGAGAGAAAGATCAAAGAAGTTGATTTGGTTATCTCAAACAGAGTATATTGACAAGGTTTTGCAACGTTTCAATATGGAGAAGGGAAAGGCATTGAGTGTTCCATTGCCACCATATGTGAAACTTAGCAAACAAGATTGTCCTGTGTCTGAGGAAGAACAAGCTGAAATGGATAAGATTCCATATGCGTCTGCAGTGGGTAGTTTGATGTATGCAATGATTGCTACTTGCCCAGACATTGCATTTGCAGTGGGAGTAGTAAGTCGATACATGTCAAACCCAGGCAAGAAACATTGGGAGGCAGTGAAAGGAATATTGAGATACCTGAAAGCTACAAAGAGTATGCGTATATGCTATGGGAGTCAGGAGCTAAGTGTAAAGGGTTTTACAGACTCAGATTATGCAAGTGACTTAGACAACCGAAGGTCTAAGTCAGGGTATGTCTTTACATTAGTTGGTGGAGCAGTATCATGGCGTTCTAGATTACAAGATTGTGTTACTCAGTCTACTATAGAGGCTGAATATGTTGCAGCATCAGAGGCATGCAAAGAATCAATTTGTCTTAATCGACTAGTAACAGATTTGGGAATCAAAGAAGAGATGCCTGTGTTATATTGTGATAGTCAAAGTGCTATACAATTGGCTCGCAATCCAGTTTATCACTCAAAGACAAAGCATGTGGATGTGAAGTATCATTTCATTAGGGAAATTCTCGAGGATAAGCAACTTCAGCTTGTCAAAGTTCACACCACAGAAAATCCTGCTGATCTACTTACAAAAGGACTTCCCTCAGAGAGCTTTACACATTTTCGCAAGCAGTTAGGTGTAGGGTAGTACATCACTTCTCTACATCTCTTGTATATTAGCTTGTATGGTAGCTTCTCTCACACTTAAAGTACCACATTGGACTTTAAGTGGGAGGTTGTTGGGGTATAAAGCCCAATGTGGTCGCCCAGGTAAGTGGGCGGGCCGCCAGGTATGTACACATATTCTTTTGTTAAAATCTAATAAGAACTCACTATGCTCTACACATTACAGTAGAGCGAGTTCACCATATCGTTGTGCTCTTCTTCTCGCACTCTCTCTCTCGTCACACTTCCGCTCGTACTCCTTCAGCCAACTCCTCCCATGAGGAAATGGTCAACACAAAGTCCTCCTCCTCGTCACTCCAAAAGGAAAGAGAGGAAACAAAGGAAGAAAAGGTCAAGAAAGAGGTCACCCTCTTCTCCTTCTTCTTCACCTTCCTCCTTTTCTGACGAAAGCTATGGCTATTCTCCTAGAGAATACAAGAGGGGAGAACATCGCAAATCATACGCTGCATGGCAAAGATCACAAAAGCTCAAGAAGTTTAAATAGGGAGAAAAGAGTATCTCTTTTCTCACCTATGATGGCACCTTTGGTGCCACCGACAAATTATTGGCCTTCATCCAATAATTTGATGTGGCCTTTGGAGACGAGGGCTTCATGAAGTCCTCCAAGTTACACCATGTAGCTATGCACTTTCAGAAATCTTCTTGTCAATGGTGGGCTAGCCTTCGTGGCAACGGTGAAGCCCCAAAGACATGGAAAACTCTACAAGTTTTCATAATGAAGCATTTCCTTGCAAGAGATGCCAAGGACAATATGCCCATCGAATGGCCAAGTTTGAAGATACTCTTCCACGAGTCTATCCACAAATATGTAGACAAGTTTCGGATCTACATCTCAAAGCTACAGTCTTTCAAAGGATAGACTTTGCCGAACAAAAGCAACAATTTTGTGCAAGATTACCTAAAGAAATGGTCGAGTATGTCAACTCACAACGGCCTAGCACTATCACCGACATCCACCACATTATGGTTGCTTCAAGGATCAATTTCCAACAAGGGGTGAGAAGAAATTTCAAGCCCATGGAAAACAAGGATCGAAATGAAGCTAATGGGAAGAGCAATGCTTAAAACTCTTCCCAAGGCAACACCAACACCAACAACAACAAGGCCAAGGAGAAAGGAGCTTACAAAGGTAAAAATAAGCTCTCTCCCAAATAATTAGAGGCCTTTCGTAAAGACCATAAATGATTTAAGTGTGGAGAGCAAGGACATGGTTATCGTTCTTGCCCCAAAAGAAATGTACGTAGTGAGACTCGTAGAGCTTCCACCATCGAAGCTCCAAAAGAGGATGCTCATTGCAAAGGATCATCTCTCTCCTATGCTTGGGGAAAAGTAAGGGAGCATGATGCCTTCATCTTGTTTGATCCTAGCTCTACTCACAACTTTATATCAATGGAGTTGGCCACTAAGCTGGGCATTCAAGCTTCAAGATGGGAGATACTGTAACTGCCAATGGATATTTTAAGGGACAGCAAGCTTCTGTTACTCCCTTGATTGGGAGGTTGAGGCTTCATGTCCAAAGCTACATCGACAAAGAAGATTTTTTAATCTCTCCTCTCCAACATGAGGATGTTATCCTAGGGGAACCATGGTTCAATCGCATGGCTACCAACATGAAGTTCCCTGAAAGGAGAATCTATTTCGCCTATAGGGAAAAGAGGATGCACATAGATGATAATGAATCGGGGAACACCATATCCCTGTTAAATACGCTTGCTTTCGATAAGTCAATGAAAAAATTTATTTTTGTGTATATTATTTTTGTTAGAGAATCTGTAAATGATTCTAATGTTTTCACAAGTAGCAATAAAGGGAATCAAGAGGAATTAGAGTTGTCAAATTTCCTAAATGGATTCCAAGATGTTTTCATTGATGACATCCCTAGTGAGCTACCTCCAAAACGAGGGGATGACGACCATGCAATAAAGATTCTACTAGGAAGCTCACCACCTAATAAACCTCCTTATTGAGTTTCACAAGCTCAACAAGAGGAGATCATGAGGCAAGTGCATGAATTGGTGGAAAAAGTGATGGTGAGGCCTAGCTCCTCTCCATTATGTCCACCATTACTTTTAGTGCAAAAGAAAGATGGCACATATCACATGTGTGTCGACTATAGAGCACTAAATAAGATCACTATCAAAAACAGATTTCCCATGCCTCTGATAGAAGATCTATTTGATAAGCTACAAGGCTCTACCTACTTTAGTAGGATTGACCTTAAAATTGGATATCATCAAATACGGATAGTGGATGAAGATATCCTAAAGACCATGTTTTGTACAACGTTTGGTCTTTATGAGTATCTAGTCATGCCTTTTGGCTTGACCAATGCACCATCCACATTCAATTATTTGATGGAGAAAATATTTAGACCCTACCACAAGTTCAATGGAGTGTTCTTTGATGATATCATTATGTACTTCAAGTCCTTGGAGGAACACAAGTAACATCTCCAAGTGATTTTTCAAGCATTGAGGGAGAACAAGTTTTTTCTCAACCAAAAGAAAAGCGAATTTTTCCTTCACGAGATTCAATATTTAGGTCACATTATCTCTCAAGATGGTATCCGTAAGGATCCATCAAAGTTGGAGGTAATAAAATCATGGCCTAATCCAAGGAATCTACATGAGCTAAGAAGCTTTATTGGTATGTGTGCATACTATAGACGCTTCATAGCAAAATTCTCTCAAATAGTAAGATCATTGCATGACTTAACAAAGAGGAACGTTAAGTACTCATGGACTGCTAAAGAACAAAATGCTTATGACAAGCTCAAAGAGAAGCTTACCTCTCAACGAGTCCTTATGCTTTCGGATCTCTCAAAGTCATTTGAGGTCAATGTTGTTAGGATTTGGATCGTGCTAGCTATGGTGGATGAAAGAGAAACATGGTGCAAGTGTGTGAGTGTGTGTAAGCAAGGTTATCACTCAAGTGAATTAGGTTCCAAGATAGATTAGCTTGGACTCATAAACACAATCTTGAGTATTGACTTAGCTTAGCACAAGCTCACCATAGACAAGCATGTAGTGCAAAATGAGTTGTTGTTTTTTGATTCAAGAGATGAGCTTTAAGTAGCTCTACAGCCTTGCTCCACAGTATGTGGGATAAATCCACTCTCCTCTCCTTGACTCACACCTTAGGACAAAGCTCACACTTTACAATCCTCCCCTTGAGGTTTAGACTAAGACAAGATATTGAAGATGCATGATCCACACAGGCTAACAAAATCCACATAGGATGCTGATATCCACGCAGGATGGTAAAAATCCACACAAGCACAATCCACAAAGGATGGTGATGTCCACAAAGGATGATAAGCTGGTATCCACACAGGAAAAAAGTCCTCCCCTACAAGTAGAGAGTCTGCATCTTCAAAATGGGTCTTCCCAAACGCTACCTTCGTCTTCGTCCTTTTTGTCTTCTACTATGTGAGTTGATCCTCTGTCAGGTCTCTTGCCTTCATTGCTTCTGCTATTGCTTCTACTTTTGCTGCTTTCTCCACTGCTACTACCTCCACTTGAGTAGCACCGAGAAGGAGGATGTCCTTTCCTACCACATTTGTTGCAAGGTTTGTTTGTGTAGCAATCTTTTGCTACGTGTCCCATTCTTCCACATTCATAACACTTTCTTCCGTTTGTTGATGTTGATGGCGAATATCTTCCCCTTGAAGATGTTGCGATGAAAACTCCTCCTGATGGGGTAAGTGAACCTCTTTGCTTTCTATCTTCTGCTTGGAATGAGTTGATGACATCTTGGAATGGTTTTGCTGGTTCTTTTTCTTCAAGAATTGTGACTAAGTGGTCATAAGAAGGTGGAAGTGCACTTAAAAGTATGGCCACTTTTTCATCTTCTGGTACTTCAACTTGGATGTAAGTGAGCTGCATGACAATGCTCTTACGCTTGTTCACTAGGCTAGCAATGTCCTCCCCTTGAAGCATAGTAACTTTGTAAAGCTGTCTTTTAAGACTAACTTTGCTTCTTTTGGCTCTAGCTCCAAAATTACTTTTTAGGACATGCCAGGCTTCATGTGCATGCTTACATTCATCTATGAAATGCACATAGTTATCATGCAAAGAAGTGATGATAATTCCCAATGCTTGTTCGTCTTTGGCCAAATTTTGTGTACTTGCTATGAGTGTAGATGCCCTAGTGTGCACTCCATCGGGTTCGGCTTGTTGCTCGAGGGCAGTGCTAATGACAGACCACAAACATTTTTTCATAAGGTAGCCTCTTAACTTCGTTTGCCAAGTGTGAAATCCCTCCCCATTGAATTTCTCTATTCCCTTGTCCCCCATTTGTGCCAATAGAGGGGTCTTAGCTTTGGAGACTCTCCTAGCCAGTGTCTGCCTCTTTACACAAGCAATCGATGACAGAAAATTTATTTGCAAAAGTTTTGTGCTTGGTTGCAAGATTTGAAATTTTAATATCTTCTTAATGAAATGTGAAGTACCTCTTCACTCAAGGTGAAGTCACCCTTCACATACACGTTTGAGTTAATTTATTGGATGTCAATGCATGGATGCTAGTGCAATGGGTACAATTGGGGGTCTTTCCAGTTGAAGAGACTCTCTTCAAGGCAGTGTCTACCCAATCTTTGCAAATGGATACAAGGGTTGTGTGCTTACAATATAGGCTTCAACAATCAATTGCAATCCTTTGAGTTTGCATATAACAACTCTAACTCAGTGAGAGTCAATAGTGAATCAAGTTGGCATGCTGTGCCTTTAATGAACATAAATCTTGTGAGCTGAAATGTTGACCACGGGAAGGAGCTCTTTGGAGCCTGTGCACAGAGTGGGAGCACCCCCTTGTGGGAAGGTAGGAGCTTTTGAAGCTCAGATGTCGTAAGGCAGGGCTGCCTAAGGGAATGCGCGCCTGTGAGGGGGTGAGCTTATAAAGTTGAAGGATTTAAGGCTCTTGAAGCCAGCGTCGTGGGAAGGGGGGCCCGACAGGGTCGGGTAAGCTTGGCAAGGTGGGGGTAGGCGAGCATGAACATCGGGCAGCGGGCAGAAGCGCGGGCAGATAGGCAGCGCGCCGGGCAGTTGGCAGGAAAAAACAGGCGTGCGCGCGTGGGAAAGCCCTCTTGCGGACCCGCCAGGGCTGTAAAAGCCAAATTTTAATTGAACTTTCGGATCCGCCCACTCCCCCCCACAATAGGCAGCGCTTTGACCTCAAGACCTCCAGCCGAGAATAGCTTTCCTATTTTGGGCTAGCCAACAAACCCACAAGCTTGGTTGTGGAAAAGCTTCGAAAGAGGAGATGTTAAGCTCAACTCAGCAGGCAGTTTCCCACACAAACTCACACACACACACCTATTTTTAGGCAAGATTGGGGATAGCTTTAATGGAGTTCTCGGGCTCAGTTTGCAGAGCTTGAAGGCTCTATGGAGAGCTTGCGTCGAGTACTTCGAGATGAGGTTAATTTTGTTAGGCAATTGCAAAAATGGAGAAATTAATTGGAGGTGCAAATCACTAGAAAATTGACACAAAAGTGACTTAGAAATGCAAAAATTGGATGCTAATCTTCTCCCTAATCAAACCTATTTATCCATGGAGGGTAGTGGCCTCTTGGGTGTGCCAAGGACATGCCCACACACAACTAGATTAAGGCCTAATTAGTGAGATGCAACTAGTCATGAAGAGTGTTAATGGGCCGTGATAATGAAATGCTAATCCATCTAATGGAGATGCTAATGATTAACACACACTAAAGCATAATGAAAATCCTAACTAGCACACCATGGCTCTGATACCAAATGTAGGATTTGGATCGTGCTAGCTATGGTGGATGAAAGAGAAACATGGTGCAAGTGTGTGAGTGTGTGTGTGTGTAAGCAAGGTTGTCACTCAAGTGAATTAGGTTCCAAGATAGATTAGCTTGGACTCATAAACACAATCTTGAGTATTGACTTAGCTTAGCACAAGCTCACCATAGACAAGCATGTAGTGCAAAATGAGTTGTTGTTTTTTGATTCAAGAGATGAGCTTTAAGTAGCTCTACAGCCTTGCTCCACAGTATGTGGGATAAATCCACTCTCCTCTCCTTGACTCACACCTTAGGACAAAGCTCACACTTTACAAATGTGATGCTTGTGGTGATTGCCTTGGAGCAGTTTTGCTTCAAGAAGGGCATGCCATAGCATATGAGATCCGAAGGCTCAATGCCAATGAACGGGTTTTGGACATATATGAAAAAGAGCTTTTAGTTGTTCTACATGCTCTAGACACATAGAAGCACTATCTCTTGGGGGCTCCATTCATCCTAGGAATGGATCACAAAGCCTCAAGAACTTCAAGACACAAACCAAGCTTTCCGACAAACTAATGAGGTGGGCAAAATTTCTTTTGCAATTTAATTTCATATTTCTCATGCACATTGCTAACAAGCACAATCAAGTGGTCGATGCACTTTCACAATGGCCAAGGATAAATGTGGTGTCTATAGCAACTCACAATGATCTATCTTTTATGATAGATGAGTATGTTACTGACTTAGACTTTAAGTATGTAATTACAGCCTTTGTATTAGGGAAGAAAAAAAAGAACCATTCACCTTGAAGTATGGTTATCTTCCAAACGAAAATAAGTTATGTGTTACTCACCCATACAATAAGAAATTCATGTATGAATCCCATGCTTCTCCTTATGGGGGGCAAAAAGAGATTCCATAATCTACTCTTCGAGGAGTAGAAATGTATTTCTGTTGGCCTATCATGAAAAGTATACAAGAGTATGTTTCAAAATGCATGGTATACCAAAAATTGAAATTTGATCGAGGGAAGAAACTTGGATTGTTTTAGTGGACATGCTTAGCAAGAAAACATACTCTATGCCCATCAAAAAGACTATTAAGGAACATCAAACGGCAACCCTCTTTAGATCTCAAATTTTCAAGTATCATGGCTTGCCAACATCCATAGTGTCAGACAAAGATCCTATAATGACCAGTAATTTCTAGAAGGGTCTCTTTGAGAATCTAGGAAGTAGATTAAAGTTCTCTTTCAACCTATCATCCACCAAAGTGAAATAATTAATCTAGTGATTCTTGAATCTACTAAAAGTCTATGTCATGGAAGTAGATCAACGTTATCAATGAGAGAAGTACCTACCTCGTATAGAGTATGCGTACAATGACATTGTGAATACTTTTATGGGAAAGCACCTTTCGCAGTTAAAGAGGGAAGATCCAAAAGTCCCTTACTATTTGAAGTACATGGGAAGATCTTCGCTGCTGCTGATGAATATAGCCGAGACTCACAAGAATCTTTTCCAAAGATTAAAGAGGTTATATCCATCTCAAAGCAAAGGCAAAAATGCATGTTGCTAATAAGCACATAATAGCCTTAGCCTTTAAGGAAAATGATTGGGTCTTGCTAAAGTTTCTCAAGGCTCATCTAAGGCATACTATGGCAAGAATCCTACAGGCCACCAAGAGTATTATGCTAAACTAGCAAAACGATACTATGGTCCTTTTTAAATTCTTAAGCCAATCAATGAGACGGCTTATCAATTAAATTTGACCAACCATTGGCTCATGCACAATGTTTTCCATGAGAGCTTACTTAAGCCTTACAAAGGAGTGCAACCAAAAGAAGCAATAGTTGCAAAACCTCCAAAAATCAAAGATCAAGAAGAAGTACTTCAATCTGAGTCCATCCTATGACATGAAGACAAGGTATTAAGAAACGGTAAGATTATGTGACGATATATTATTAAGTTTAAGGATTATCCTTCTAAAGATGCTAAAGGGATGCAAGGAACCTAACTTAAGGATAATATGAACCTTGTCAATGCTACAATAGAGTAAGCAAATGAAAATGTATTTTAAATGAACAATGTTTTTGTCTTATAAGACTCATTCTCTTTGTTTTATTGTGCACAAAGTACTAGAAGTATTCATGCTTAGGATCATGTTTGTGGTGACGACGTCTCCCTAACACCAAGTAGAACTTGTCACTCTACTTTGGGAGTATGATATGGACTAAAGAGCAGACATGCTTACGGCAGCTAAGTCTCTTGAGCACCAAATGGATTAGTCATCCATTTTGGAATGATTTTGTAGGGTAAGAAGGGACCCTCTACCCGCTAAGAAACATGGAATAATGACTAGGCTTTATCTTCTCTACCTCATAGTCTATGACAACTATGATTTCAAGAGAGAGGTAATGTCATAAAATATAATATATAATCTTACCAAATGATTTTCTCATATTAAACTGATCATTTAATATGGGAAGATAAAAGGGAAACAAGAGTTAGAATATAGATATGTGCTTATAGAGCCTATCTCAACAGGGGCCCAAAAGGAGAAATGGTTGCATCTCAATAGGGATCCAAAAGGAGACGGACTACCAAAGAGCAATGTGCAATAACTGCTTCTAGATTTACCTCAGCAAAAGGGACCAAGAGGAGAGATGGCTACATCTCAATAGGGGTCCAAAAGGAGATATTCTATCAAAAAGCAAGGTTTATCTAATGGAGCTTAAAAGATCTTAGGGTAAGCTTCATTAAAGACCTCCCAAAAGTTAGTGTTAAAAAGTCCTTTGACCTTAGGCAAGCTAGGGTTGACCTTGAGGTGGGAATCCTACCCAAGTATGATGTGCTAAGGTGCTTAAGGTGTTTGTGGGAAACTTGCCCAAGCTTGAGGTGCTTCTCATGCTTAAATGACTAAGGTACTTGAAGTGTTCAATTCAAAAATGATCTCTCAAGAGACATAAACGATTTACATGCTTAAATGACTAGGGGCTTATGATATCTTAAGAAGAATAAAAGACACATGTCAAGATCCTCCACATGTGGCCCTCATGATGTGCTTGAATTCTATTGGATAGGCTTTAAAGGGGTCTAATGAGAATTTAGATGCAAAGAAGTCAATGATTAAGTTCTTTCTCTCAAAGAGGAAAAAGAGGATACATGTCCAAATGATATAATTAAATCTACCCTACCCTCATTCCCCACTAGCTCTCTCCACCTTCGAAGGTGTTTGAGGCCTTGGAACTAAGGCTTCGGATAATTAATTCTTTTTGCAAAGTTTATGTTATGCTCGTGATGCATGAAGCTTTCCATCTTCATTGCATCACCTAGATCACAAGGAACACAAAGATTGTATTGTACCAAGTCTCTGTTGATGGGAGAATCTATAATACAAACGCCTTTTGGAGGGGGGACGGCTCCAAGTAAATCCGGTCCTCAACTATTGTCATGTTCTCTAATACTCTCTCTCTCTTGCAAAAATATTGTTCATACCAAGCTAATTAAGTACTATGTTTATGTTGCTACCATCAATTAAGTTCAACCTCTATGTTCTCAAAGTAATCTCACAAAAATGCTCACTTTAGTTCTATTAATTCCGATATTCTCAAAGTTCATAGGCCATTTCCATTACAACAATAATTAAACTTACTTGCAATAGCATAAACTTGTCCTCGACATCAATCCAAAGACCCCAAACACCTTCAAAGGTGAAGAGATATGGCAAGGAGTGAGGAAAGTGAAGAGGAAGAAGACAAAGAAATATTCCCCTCACATATCATCAATGTAGATCATAGCTTAGCATAGTAATGGAGATTTGAAAAGATGACGAGCATGCTTTGAAGCTTGACTCTTGCTTGGATTTGCATTCCATAGCCAAGAGGTGTTGGTGTAGGCTATCTACTTCTCAAGCTTGGAGAAGGAGACCATTTCTTGCTTAGCACACAATGAGAGAATGTGTGTGTGGGCTAGTGGGGTGAGAGAGAGAGAGAGAGAGAGAGAGAGAGAGAGAGAGTGACCCTCCTTGATTACACTAGCTCAAAGCCCATTGGCCCAAGCTTGGGGCTAACCAATGGAAGGACTAGGTCAAATCAAGCAAGGGTGTAGCACCCCTTTGAGAGAGAGCTTGATTTATTAAATAGTTGTTGTTAAATTCTTATTGGCTCTCTAGGTCAACTGGCCAATAGGAATTAAACTTGCACAAGGTCTTCTCAATTCTCATTGGACCCCTTGGTAGACTATTCAATAGAAAAAAAGTAGGTCCTAATTCTTATTGGTCCTTTTTAGGGGCTTTTCCATAAAGTTTAAGCTTAATTCTCATTGGACCTTTCCATAAGCCATCCAATAGAATTTAAGCTTAATTGGGGGTAACGGCTAGGGACTTTACATGTGTCCTTTATGCCTCATGTGGAAGGGCGACTCTTGGGGTGTGTGTGTGTATTCTCTCTCAAGCTCCTATATGTAGGGCTCGCCCCCTCCTTTGTAGGACTAGTTGTTGACTTTTGGGCTCAAGCACCTCAAGTTTGCCAAAGTCTTACCTAAAGGTTCTAAGCCTAAGAACTTTTTATCACTCACATTTGGAGGCTTTAATGAAGCTTAACCTAAGGTCTTTTAAAGCTCCATTAGGTGCATATTTCTCCTTGGTAGACCTCTCTCCATTTGGACCTTTATTGAGATGAGCTTATCTCTCCTCTTAGTCCCCTGCTGAGCATGGGTCTAACAACACATATCTGTATCCTAACTCTTGTTCCCATTTATTTCCCCATATTAAATGACCAACTCAATATGAGAAAATCATTTGGGATAGGTAGATATTAGATTTTATGACAGGGAGAGAGATAGAGGGATTTGGAGTAGGTGTGTGAGAGAGAGAGGGTTGAATAAGTGAGAAATGGTGACATGTTGAGAAAACAAGAGATTAAAATGAGATGGTTGCTAGGGATGGAGGTAGGGAATATGGGATAGAGAAAGGGAAGGTCAGAGGTGGTACAAGGCTGAGAGGGAGAAAAATAAAGGAAGAAAAAATGATAATTTTTTTTTAAAAATTCGCAGATCAAGCAAAGCATTTGTGCTATACTTTTGTGGTAAGACTAAAGATGGCCAAGAAATTTGATGTGGGCGCTTATGTTGAATTCATTTACAATGGAGAAGCGATTGGTGTGGGTTAGATAGAGAAGACTTTGAACCTGGCTAAGCTTCATGCAAGTAGATTACCATTTGGTTGCTTTTCTGTTACAATGTTAGAAGTATATGATGGCAAGGATTCTCCTCTATCTCATGTTCCTTCCACGAATGAGGAAATACTACTCTAAAGAAGGCGGGAAAAAGTCTTGTTGCATGACCTAAAAGTGATTTGGTAATTTTTGGATTCATCTCGATAGAGGCTTTGCAATGATATCCTTTGAGTGTAAAGTGTTAAATGTGTAGCTACTGTGGGTTTACTTGTTGAATGATCATTGCTATACCTCTTGTTATATAGCAGGTTACCAATACAACAAGGAAGGAACCACAAGAAATGTCACCGTCCACTATTGTCTCTCTCTCCAAGAGCCAACCAGTTAGTGCAATCCCATCTCCATCTGTATCATCAACATAAAAATCTAAAAAAGCAGCAAAAGGCAAGATAAAGGTGCAAGAAGGGACATCATCTAGGTTTGTAGTTGATGTTGTCCACTCAAACGAGGATATCAATGACGAGGTGGAGGTAGACATGATAGCAGGGGCAAATGCCGGAGGAGAATTTCAAATTAATGAGGATGTCACAGTACGTCAGGATATGTCATCCAAGCATCTTGGAAATTTGAAGGTAAATGAGAGCTTATGTATTTAAAGCATGCAGTACCTTTTTCAAAGTATGGGATTTAACATTATTTAGATAATGCAGATAGAGCATGAAACTCCGTTGCCTTGGGTTCCTCTATGCCAATTGCTGAAATTGGATAAAGGAAGACAAGTTAGTTGGGATCCCAAGCGCCTGCAAAACCATTGGCCAATACCTTTTTGTTGGAGGGATATTATGAGCCCAAGGGATGCTTCATATGATCGATCGATGCACCGGGCCATCCCAACATCAATGTTGACGACGCTATCATGCAAACATGGGATCCCTTGTGGTAGATGGCTAATGAAGAGTCCGAGGCGGAAATCAAAGATACACGTTGGGGTGACCTGTGCGGCAAAATGTTATATACATGGCCATCCCAGCATCAATGTTGACGACGCTATCATGCAAACATGGGATCCCTTGTGGTAGATGGCTAATGAAGAGTCCGAGGCGGAAATCAAAGATACACGTTGGGGTGACCTGTGCGGCAAAATGTTACATACATGGGATGGCAACCATAGGCTAGCCGCTTGGATGGAAGTTCTTAAACAGAGTAAGTATTTTCTTCTGTCTTGTTAACTTAATTGCACGTTTTAGGTAGAAGTAATATGAGACCTTTCCTATGGTTAGAGGTGCTACCTACAAAAAAGATGTCCATTTTGCATCCAAGGGTTCGTATAGAACTAGTGGCGGTAGACTCTTCAAATGAGGCTGACATGTTGAGCATTGTGATGCGTATAAACAAGTAAGTTCTTTTGAGACTGTTCAATTCTGTAGCTAGCTTTGGAATCAGATAATCTTATCATTCTTGGCCTCTCAGTCAGGTCTAGATTGAATGAGACAGGATATGTTGCAACCTCCTACACGGACATGTTATGGATGGTATGGGCAATGGGGCTTGCTTCGAAGGGGGAAATCATGGAGAAACTTCCGTGTGTGGTCTACATCTGGATGCAGGCAGACATTGAAAAGAAGGTAGGGAGGAAAGCATGGTATAATGTGCCTGTGGCTCTGATGTCACAGCTTCTTCATCCCGTGAATGGCATTGTAGTTTTCAAATAGTAATTAGCATTAATTTTTATATCTCAAAAAAGATATTTATCAATAGTGCCATATGTGCAAGAAAAATACACCCTGACCTTGAAAAAGATAATTGCAGAGAAGGATGAAATGCTTCCCTCGAAGTTTCATTCTTTGAAACAAATGCACCATCCAAAAAAATTACAAAACAGGCGTTGGCCATCGTTGATCCAGCCCTAGGAGATGATTGGTGGAGGTATATTATTTCAACCTCCCATGTGATATAGAAACATATGTTGCTGGTAGAATTTGGAATTGATCCCTGTGGGCATCAATGCAGGACATTGCGCACAATCGAGTGGACCAGCCATCCAAAATGGTTGATGGAGGAAAGATTGTATGGGTTGGCGTGTGCGGATCTTTCCCCTGTCAAAAAAACAATTATTCTCTGTGCGATGGCTTCTACTGATCAAGCAACTGTTAAGAGTTCGAACATCCCACAGACTGGTGAGTACATTTACTCTTAGCATTGTCACTCTCTCTAGATTGACGGGGAATTTAATTGACATATCTGATGTTTTCTTGACAAAGGAGAATCAGTTGTCTTTCGAAAGTGGTTGCGGGCCGAGGTTTTCTAATCGTCGGTTGCAAAAAAGGTGGAGAACGTGGACAACAACATCTGGAGCATACATTTGAAATCGTTGCCAGGTCTTGACCTTGATTCGTTCCTTGATGGTGCCAAGTTAACACATAGAGGAAAGACCTTCACTAATGAGCTGGCTCTAATGAAAAAGGGATCACAATCAGAGATGGCCAAAGCATACATCATGACATTCTGGTGGTATATTGTACTCCTAGGATTGATGAAATTCTAGTGGTATTGTATGAGAAGGATTGCAACTGTCGTGTTTGCATTCACTTTTGTTGATGGTTCTTGCTTATGACATTTCAGTGCTCTTGTATGACATGCTTGACAGACTGTATGCTATAAAGAGGCAACAAATGTATTAGCGGGAATTGTTGTGTCCAATTGGCTACGATGTATTTGCCGGAATTGTTGTGTTCAAATCATTGTTGTGTATTTGCAAGAATTGTTGTGTTCAATTGGCTGCTAGATTGTGACAGAAGCAAATGCATCTGATACATGACAAGTGACATGTTGATATGTTTCGTATGATCTACGATGTCAATATGTTGGCACTTTGTTTGCTCAATTTTGTTGAGTTTAACATTTGATGGCTTTGGCAAGTTATGGACAGATGACTTGAATGGACGACCTCATGTGCGTGAAAAGCGGAACAAGGTTGACATCTCGTCGAATGACAAATGAAATGGTGCAGATGAACGATTACTTTGTTATTCCATTCGTAATCGTTTGTTGCACTTTTTGAGAATGTAGAGCCGAACGAAACATCCACTCAGCCTTAGTTCATTGAATCCTCATTGTCAACCATATGCATCAGCATAGCTTGCCTAGATCACATGACAATCACTCCTTGATTATAGCAAAATCACTCCGTGATGATATCATATGATGATCATGCTGTGATCACAACTGATCACATCCGCAATCCAACGGCATAGATGAGCGTCGCCGGCCTTTTGATAGGGACCATTGATCCCTAATGGGTCCCATCCTAACTGTGGCAGTGCTCGGGCATCGTTTTCCATTGAATCCCCATAGTCAAACGCACGAGCCCCCCCCCCCCCCCCCCGCGGGCCGGCCCTCCCCCCCGGGCCCGTCTTCTCTCGCGCACGCCCTTCATCCACACAGACATCAGAGATGTCGTTTGAGGCGGTCGCTCTGGACCTCGGTATTTTTCCTTGACCTGCAGGCTCACATCCGCAACTGCTGTGACAATGGGGAGCTTAGCCTCCGTGTTCAGGAGCTGGCCAAAGATCTCATGGACAGGCTTCAGTCTGCAGAATTTTTCTACATTTAGTGGTCTGACTCATGCTCATTTTTCAAGAGCAGACATCAAGAGTCTAGCCTTGACGATCAGACAGAGAACTTCATTGCTGCTTTGAGTGATGGTTCCATCCTTGAGCAAGCTGAACGAAATCTACAGAGCCTTTTGAATCAAATTGTAGTGGTAGGGAAAATGCTCCAAGTTGTCCGCACAACATGCAGTGAGAATGTGGGGCTCCCCTTGTCAGAAGAGGGCTTACGTAGTGGAACAGCTGTTTTGGAATTCTTGAATGCAAGCCAGGGGCAAGATTTCAGAGTGATTGCCATCCATGGCCAGAGAGGATCGGATGCAACTACCCTTTTGAACCATATCTGGCAGAATGTCTCAGAGCAAACGCCTTTCTGTGCTCGTGCCTATGTGCAGATTGGTTGTGAATCCACCCTTTTTACAATCTGCAAATACCAATCTAATATTGTGTGGCAGCTTGACGGCCAAAACAAGGATTTTTCGAGTAAAGAATATGGAAAAGAAATCCTGAATGAACTTTTTGAAGAAATGAAAACCCAAAACCGGCCATTCTTTCTTGCTATGGACGATGTGTGCGAGGTGGAGGACTTGCAAAACATCCTTCCTCACAGGCTGGGGAGGGAAAATTTACCTTCTTCTACTTGCATAGCTCTCACTTGCAGCAATGGCAGAGTTGTTGAAGCTCTTCTAAGGATTTGCAACCTCCAAGAACACGATTGTTTGCGAGTATGTATGCTTGAATCTCCATACATTGAACTTGAAGAGGGTAAACGATTGTTTGCCAAATGTGCTGGCATGCAGCATGGTGGTTCCGATCATCAAGAATTACTTGATGCACTGGTGCCTTTATGTGCCGGCCTTCCCCTCGCTATTACTGTCCTTGGAAAAGTCTTTGCTGATGAGCGCAAGCGAAAGAGGAGGGAATGGCATCGGATAGTGCAGGAATTGGCCACCTTTGATGATAAGGACGATGGAGACACCCTTCCAGTGAGGAAGGCATTGCAGCTTAGCTTTGATAGCTTAGGGGAGTCATGCAAAATAGCTTTTCTGGACATAGTGAGTACGTTTCATGGATGGTGGTGGGAAAGGGTGGAAAGAATTGTGGATTCTAACATCTTGAGGGACCTTGTAAGTAGCTTCCTTATCTTCAAAGTGGATGCTTACTCAATGTACAACCAGAGCACTTTGAGAGAGGGATACGATCTTCTACCTCATTCTGATTGTAAGGGGTTTGTTGCAATGCATGACCTGACATTCCGATTTGGGGAGAGTTTACTTCGTTCAGTAAGTAATCATTACAATGCCTTGAAACAAGTAATGAAATTGTTTTGCTTTATGTGTAGGTTTTTACATTGTCAGTGCACTTGATTTGCAAGTTATTTAATTTATTTTATGTAGGGCACGCTTGGGTATAAGCAGTATGTGATGCGTCCTCTTGATGAGCTTCAAGGTCTCAAAGTCAGTGAACTTAGGCATCTTATCTTGTCGAGCGATTCTCTTGATCAGAAATTGCTGCAAGATGCAAGAAATTTGCAGATGCTAGTTCTTTTGTCCCATGATGGAAATGACAGGAATCAAGCACCATCATCTGGTGAGCCTGGAACTAGATCTACAGATGCGGCAGAACGCTTCTTCCAAGCTACACATTTTAAGGAGACAAGTGAGCCTGGAACTAGATCTACAGATGCGGCAGAACGCTTCTTCCAAGCTACACATTTTAAGGAGACAAACGACACCAGGCAACTTTGCATTCTACTACTCGTGAGCCAGTCGATCAAGGAGATGAAGGTGCTGGCCATTGATTGCTTTTTTAAAGTAGTTAACTAGTTGAGAACTTCACTCTACTCCATAAACGAAAGGTGTTGTACTCCAAGTCGCAAACCACTTTGTTCAAGACAAATGGCGTGGTGTGCAGCCAAAGATGATGGTATTGGCCCAGCATGTAGAAGCTATAACATTTGCATATAGCTCTCTCTCTCTCTCACACGCACACACACACACACACACACACACACACACACACACCTTCCTGTTTTTTTTGCAAGGGCTTGATATCCTTTGCAGTCCCGAAGGCATTACATCGGCCTGTAGGCATAAAAAAATAGACGGAACTGGTTGTCAAAAAACCCCTTAAATATCCAATGACAATGAACCGAATGGAAAAACTACCAACGATACAGAGACACAAAAATGGGTGATACATGAAAGGCTATCAACGGGGGAGGAATGGACGACTGTAGCAGAGAGCTGAATCAAATCCTCTGATGCAGCCTCCGTCAATGCTGTGTAGTCCTCCACAATCATGGGCTCTGGATCTCTCTAGCTTGGTCGCTCGATCGATCAGCGTGCCTCTGGTGTGAGGAAAATGTGAGCTCTGCTGTGATATAAGCTGCTCCTCCGGCTGCCTTGTCCACTCTAAAGAAGTTTGTGATCCATCTCTGAGACTGGTTAGCCTCTCCTCTCATCAAGCTCTCTCTGTGTCTGTGCAGCTCGAGCAAAAACAGTCCCAGACATCTCTGGTCCTTATACCCCATGACTCTAGAGAGTGGTGTAAAGCCCTCTCTAGAGAGAGAGAGAGAGAGAGAGAGAGAGAGAGAGAGTTGGAATTTTAACCGTTATGACCTTTGTAGTGGGTGCAGTTTTTGCATGGAGTTCGCGAACTGATGTTGCAGGGGTGTGGTGACTTGGTTCAACTCCCAGACACTCCGCTCCGCCAATTGGAAAGCTTGCACATCATTGACTGTCCAGAGTTGCAAGGTTTCTCCACGTCATGCGTAAAAGAGTGGTGGTGCCTCAAAAGCTTGACGGTAGCGCAGTGCCCCAAACTCACCTTAATGGCTGCTGAACTTGGCAGCTTACCCGCACTCAAAGAAATCCGCGTCTTTGAATGCAATGGTCTACTTGAATTTCCTTCTCTAAGGAACTCGAATGGACTCTCTTCTTTGATGCTACAATGCTGTTCTCGCTTAGAGGCCCTGGGGGACTTGGTTTGCCAGCTGCAATCTTTAACCCTCCATTACCTACCAGTTCTTCGAATGTTTAACCTCATGGGTGCCAGCGTGACCGCACTCACATCCCTGACTATAAAAGATTGTCAGGCTCTTGAGAATCTGCCAGCGGCAGCACTCAATGCCTCCTCACTTAAAAGGTTGGAAATATCTTCGTGTGGGCGCCTGGTGACGCTGCTTCCAGATGTAGAGATTGGCAACATGACCTCCTTGACAGAGGTAATAGTTGAGTATTGCTCAGAGGTAAGAAGGCTACCCGCAGGCATACTAAATGCATCATCACTTGAAAAGTTAAAAATACAGTTTTGTGGGAGCCTGGTGGACCTGATACCACATGGAGAAGTCTCCAACATGACCTCCTTGAAGGAATTATCAATTGGGCAGTGTCCAAGTCTGTCAAGGCTTCTGGCAGACATATTCAAGAAAGCCTCCTCGCTACAGAAATTGCAGATAAGGTGCAATCTGGGGCTTGTGACTCTGCCAGCAGAATTATGCATGCTCACCTCGTTGGTCGAGTTGGATCTTATGTGGTGTGAGGAGTTGGTGGAGCTTCCACAGCAAATAGGAAGTTTGTGCTCTTTGAAGATTCTGAATCTTGGGGAATGCAGCAGTCTTCAAAGGCTTCCCGACTCCACCTCCAGCCTCGTGTCGCTTGAGCAACTCTGTCTCGATCACTGCAACAGCCTAATGGAGGTCCCACAACAGTTAGGAGGCTTGAGCTCCTTTAAGGAATTGGTGCTGAGAGAGGCACTCCCAGATCCTAGCAAACTGCTTAGCTCCTTCTGCAGCATCACGTCTCTTGAGAGGCTGTATTTGCATCGGTGTCAGCATCTTGTGCAGCTCCCAGAGCTGGAGGCAGGCTTGCACCGCTTGATTCTATTGCATCTCTACAGATGTGAAAAGCTAGTGAAGATCCCGGACTCCTTTGTCAGTAATATTCTTTCGCTTGAGAGCTTGATGGTGGATTGTTGTAACAGTCTAACAGATCTTCCGAAGCAAATAGGTGATCTTCGCTCCTTAAAGGAGTTGGTTATAAAAAGCGGCAAGAAGCTAGAGAAGCTACCTGACTCCATTTGCAACATTGCATCACTGGAGAGGTTGGTGATTGATGGGTATCTGAGTCTTAAGGAGTTTCCTGAACAAATACATAAGCTGTGCTCCTTGAAGGAATTAACTGTGAGACGATTCAAAGACCTAATAAAGCTCCCTAGCTCCATATGCAACATTGCATCACTTGAGAAACTGACGATCGTCGATTGTAAGAATTTGATGGAGCTACCTGAGCAAATAGGTGATCTCTCCTCTTTGAAGCTATTAAGTCTGCAAAGATGCATGAAGATAGAGAAGCTTCCTGGCTCCATTTGCAACATTGCATCGCTTGAGAAATTGTCGATCAATGGGTGTGAGAGTTTAATGGAGCTCCCGGAGCAAATAGGTAACCTCTCCTCCTTAAAGGAAATAAATCTGGCTAGGCTGAAGCTAAAGGAGCTCCCTGAGTCTATTTGCAACATCACCTCATTAAAGGTTCTGGAATTGAATGATTGGGAAGGTGTAAGGGAGTTCGCTCGAGGCTTGAAGGCCCTGAGAGAAATCACCTCATCAAATATTTGCTCTGAAGTGCTAAACTCCATCTGCAATATCTCGTCGCTCCAGACGCTGTCTGTGATAAATTTCAAGAGTGAACTGGTGGAGCTCCCCGAGCAGATATCGCGCTTGTGTGCCCTAAGAGCTCTGAAGCTGGATGGATGCAGGAAGCTGAGAAAGCTTCCAGACTCCATTTGCAGTATTGGATCACTCCAGTGTTTGTCTTTGGAGAGTTGTAGGAGTCTAGAGGAGCTCCCACCACATATGGGAGACTTGTCCTCTTTACAGATATTGAATTTGCTCGGTTGTCGCGAACTTAGGCAGATCCCTGACTCCATTTACAGCCTCCGTTCACTTTGCATTCATCATGAACCGAACAAGCGGCTATGTTTGGAGCAGAACAGGTTCAAAGGCAGGGCAGGTATTCGATAGGTCTTTTATGTCACAAATGCTGTGTGGCTGTGTGAGGCCTCCAAGAAAAATGAACGAAGGAAAGCCTCATGTAGGTATTTCACTGGTTTTCTTCTTCAACCTGGATGGGCATCTTCAGTGGCAGTAATTTTGGTTATCCTCTTCCCTCCCGCTGTAGTCGCCTGCCATTGTATCTTTTGATTCTGTCTTGGTTTCTCACTTGTGTCCCATACCTTCTTGGGTGGTTTTCCTCTTAGCAGGAGTTTGAAGGTGCAGAGGCTTGGCTGGATACCCTCTCTCTTCTCCTCCTTCCCCCTACATTTGTGTACTAGTTGCCAGGGCACTTTTTACCCTCACTAGGAGGGGTTTTTTCCCCTTGGCATATTTTGAGTTTTTAAAAATGTTTTTGGCCACTAGCCTTTGTAAGTGCCTACGGGCATCCTTGTAGCAAATTTTGATTTCTCCTTGGGGTAGGCACCATTGTTGGGCTCTCCAAGAAGAGTAAAGTAATAGAGGACTAGCCATGCTTTTCTCAAAAGAAAAAACCAAGATGGTTCCTTGTGTAGGGATTCTAAAGAAATGGCTCGTCTTGACCAAGTGTTGGCATCATTGGCAAATAGGTTGTACTCTCTCTCGCTCTGCATGTGCGCTCGCCAGAGAGAGAGAGAGAGAGAGAGAGAGAGAGAGAGAGAGCGCAACAACTTCAAAGAATAAGAGGTCTACTCGTTTACAAAGCACCATTGTGTGTCAAATTATCAAGGAGACAACCTCAAGTTGAGAGGTATCTAAATAAGAGAAAGGTAAGAAAAAAAAAATTTGTCCCCAAAGAGTTGGATTAATGGTAAGGCTTTGGTCTATTATGGATTGTGGGTTCAAACCCCCGTTGGGTCACACTCTAGAGGGACACCTTGTACTGACCAGGTGTTCACGTTGCTAGGGCTCTTGCCCTTGGACATTTGAGTGGATCATTGGAGGAGGAGATTCCTCGCTGGTTGTTACGAGTTCTCTCCGTTGTTCCCAGCACGTGGTGCATCAATTAGGTGGCCATGGTGATTCCTACGTGTGGCTCTTGCCCAATGGTATGTGGCCCTTGCTTGATCATGTAACATGGCTAATATTTGGAAGGAATAAGCACCTCCCCTGTGGGCCTATGGTGTGTCAGAAAAAAAAAGCACAGCATTTCGAAAAGACTTTGATCATGAAGAGTATAGAGATAGACAACCAATGATAGAGACATGAAAATCTCTGGAAAAGACATTTGATGCAATGAGAGCTCTTCGGACAAAGAAGAAGATATACCACGCCATGTTGAGTTGACCGTAAGAAGTCCCTGCTTTGGACCTTGTTATACAACATTTACAAAATTCAATTCAAAACAAGCAAATTGCTCCTTTTGAATTTGTAAAGAAAAAGAAAAATAAACCCTTTAATTTTTCATTAAGTTCGGGTTTAGGACTTATACATTGGTGATGTATGCTTTGTTGATCTTAGCATTTGAAAACATTACCAAATTGGTTAATAAGTTTAACAGCAATTGATTCAAAACAATCGACATACTTTGCGCTATTGACAATAGTATGGGGGATTAACTTCCCGAGAACACTCTTGCAATAATAGGCAATTGGCCCCTACTCAATGGGTCTATTGACTAATTTGAGTGTGGTGCCTCTAGGAATGGGTGAGCACATTTTTTAGAGGACTTATTAAAAAACAAAAACCTACTCATATCACAATAATAAACTTTGGCTTCACCTCTTTCTACACTTCGGAACCCTTCCCACTTTCGAAGAAACATTATTCTTTTTTCTCTATCTATTTCTTCAACACAATTTGATTGCATATATGTCACAAGAGTGTCCAATCTATTTTTAGTGTGTTACGAGTGGCTCGTCTTGACCTCATTATGAAGTCAATGGCAAGTAGGTTTCTCTCTCTCTCTCTCTCTCTCTCTCTCTCGGTACCATGATCTTTGAACATATATATGTTCTTTTGTGAATATTAAATCACAATGGCACACCCCTTAGTGTAAACAACCAGTCTTACAACTGCTTCAAGACCAGGTTCCTAGAATTCTCTTAGTTCATTCGTTGTATGATCGTGCTTGCTCCTATTGAGGGTTCTTCATGTGAGAATTATCAGGCCTTCCCCTTGCAAGCCCCTTTTTTTAGACACACCAAAGGGCCCACATGGGGAGATGCTTATCCCCTCCAAATATTATCCATGTTACATGGTCCGGGAAGGGCCTCGTACCATCGGGCAAGAGCCTACTATGAGCCCCCTCCAAAGATATGCTATGCAAGAAGCCTTCATTATGTGCCTCGATTCTCGCTTTCACTAAGCTTGTCACCATATATGACTCTCAGTTCTATTCTCAAGCTTTCAAGAACATACACGACTGGTTGCCCATAGCAAGTGCCAAGGACCTGAATATTTATAAAGGTTAGGAACTCCAATGCCCTCATGTAGTCTTGGTTTATTAGTTCTCTTTATATTTGAGAGAGAGAGAGAGAGAGAGAGAGAGAGAGAGTTGATGATGGTGCTATTTTGTTTTTTTGTTGTTGTTTGAACTTTATTTACCTTGCAACACATGGGGATGGTTGAGGGAGCATCATCTTCACAGGTCCTTTGCTATTTCTTCCTTGATGTGTCAATACTCACCTTGTTTTAGACTACAAGAACTTGCTTAAATTCATTTGTTGAAATCCATTAACATACTTTGAAATTGTCATTTATATGTCCATTTTTTTGAAAAAAAAATGTTAAGTGAACTACTACCTCGATCAGATTTCTATATTGGGACACTAATGTGGTGGACATCTGCTCGGTGAAAGTGGTGTTTTGATGATGGATAATGGTATGTGCATGGAGTCATTTGTAAAAAGTATGTGGTTTCCTACCTCTGACTTAGGTTCCAATTTTACTGACACTTGTTAGATTGGCATGCCTAATTACCATACATATTCTGGTTGTACACCGACCTTGAGACTTCAAACAAAAAAAAACCAAAAAGGGTTTCTACCATTTTTTAAATTCTTGTGATTGGGTAATCACTCTCGCACATATTTATACTAGGAATGCATGCTATAGCACCCTTACTCTTAAGTAAGCATTATAAGATAGATTGGTCCAAGAAAACATATACAATGTAATATTCTGTAGGCTTAGCCAATGGAACGGTTGTTTTGCAAGACAAACAAGCTATTATAAAGATGACTCTAAGAATGTCAATTGACACTAGCCAAACTAAGATTGATTTTGTAAACCAAACATTGGCTATAGCTAGAGCCACTTTAATCAATTGTAAATAGGATTGCACTAGACCATATCTCCCTTGCAAAGCAAAACCCCCTAATAACAAGTAAGCACTGGTAGATTAGGGATTTTTGTCTTTGATGTGACACCTGTGGTGAGATAGTCGTGTACTTGACTTCCCACATTCAACGGTCAAGGTTCTAACAATCTAGTTTTTGTGGATGGTGGTAGGTACCTTAATCTCACCTTAATCAATTACTAGGGGCTTCGAATATATGGAGTGAAGCATTTATTGGTAGTATGCAACTATAAATTATCAAAATTTTTTGGAAAAATAATCAAATGCTTTTCAAGCCTCAAATGATCTTCAATTCCAGATTGTGTTTTGGTTTTTCAATTTTGATTGTACAATGTCTTGAACACGCTGTCTTTAACACTTTATGTTGGCTTTAATATTTAACTATGAATACTGATCTAAAAGTTTCCATTTTAGTATGGTTCAATTTGAAGGGAATTCAAACATAAACACACACATATACTTCTCCCAGATTACCTTTGGTCAGATAATCACCATATGTTTATTACGATTTTTAGATATAAGTATTTATAATTTTATACCCTGGAACTCTAGGTTTAATTTCCATTAGAATTTGTAAAATAGTGTTGGGATACAAGCGTCTGTGCCTTTCCCAACCGCCCATGCTATGGGCGCCCGTCCACTGATACCTTATTCTTGTGTACATATACACAGAATAAGGGGCAGCTCATTAGTAGAGTTTTGCTCCACCCACACACTATGTACTCTCTCCTTCTCTCCTTCGCGCGTGCGCGCACGCGCACACACACACACACACACACACACACACACACACACACACACACACACACACACACACACACACACACACACACAACATCGTACACGCATGCATCCGTGCACACACACTCTTTAACTGGTATTGGAGCTTTGGCGACATGTGCACTACGGCTTCTTGGCGAGACGAAAGTGACAGAGCTCGACTATGGCAACTTGAGCTCGACAGCGGTGGATCCGGTTCGACGTCATTAGATTTGAGCTTAGACATGTATATTCAGCTTTTATAGAGCTTGTGTAGCAAGCCACTGCTGAATTTTTGCAGAGAAACAACAGGAACAAGAATTGTTGCAGCTCGTTTTTGTTGTTTTGGCTCTCGAAATAGTGTTTTTTGCATATCTTCGTCACACAGAGTCGGATGGATATGATCCAAGAATTTAGGTTGGGATTTTGGCACATTTTGGACGCAATGGTGATGTCCATTTTCTAAAAAAATTATCAGAATTACAGCAGGTGCAATAGCAGCAAGTTTATGCTTCGTTTTTTGATGAAAAACAGATATTTTTTGCATATTTCTCACACCCGGACTCGGATATATGTGATCCAAGTTTCTACCCTAGAGTTTTGACACGTTCCAGATGTGCTAGTTATAAAGAAAATTTTAAAATTTCAAGCACTGAATTTTTTGCAGCAGCTTGTCAACAATCTCAACATATCAAGTTTTGTAGTTTGATTCCTACATTGTAGAGAGTGATGCGGTTTGCATCTTTGGCTATGTATGGCACACATTGGTGCTATTTGAGAGAGCATTCACCTTGTTTTTTCATATGCAAATGATGCTTTGGGATATGACTTTTCGGATCTTTACACATACGAATGCGGTTTTATGGGCATTGTATGACTGTGTTGGGCATTCCAGAGAGCTTTTTTATCACAACTTTGTGCAGTTTCATGCTATGTATGCATTTTGTGGATACCACTTGAGCTATGTGTAGCTCGCAAGTAGTAGATTTATAGGTTTGCATTGCTTTTGGACAGATACACATCCATAGAGCCACTCATTCAGGAGTGAGTCAGTTTGTCAGGCTTTTGGCAGCATATGTAGACTATTTGTGGATCTGTTTACTGAGACACCGAGTATCTGTTTTTGTGCAATTTTTTGGTCAGATTTTTTTTTTGAGATTTTACTCAGTATAGAGGGGAAACTCTGCCGATTTTTTTTGAGATTCTCGCCATGGTTTATGCATATCCTCCGCTTGCTCTCCGATGGTTTAATGGTCGAGTTTATTCCACTTTGGCAGTTACTTGAAATTTTTTGGCTTGCGGTGTGCGTTGAGTTTTGGCTCATTTTGCAAAGGAAACTCTTTCCGTTTTTCCTTGTCTTCTTGTCATAAAAGTTTGTAGTGTTATGCCATCTTGTACAGTGGTTGATATACTCCCACTTTGATAGTGATCAAGTGTTTACTCTCACTTTGACGCTTGGACACATGTTTGATGTTCTTGTATCCACTCTCGCAGGGATGTGTTTATGGTATGCTCATAGTGGCTACAACTTCTCGTATGCAAAGTCTCACATGGATGAAAATTCCGATTGTGTGCCTCCTGCATATAGTTTGCATGTAGTCATTGGATACATGTTTGACGTGCTTACAGGTGCAGCTTCATAACAATATCTTTGGGATGCATTTGATCACGGCGTCTGCTCACTATTTGCGTATATGGCTATGCGCTTTATGCTAGATTGAGAGTTGTTAATCCCAATTTGATTCTACATTATCACTTGACACTTGTTGTACGCCAGCGGTGCATTTATACGCCCGTATAACAAAAATTTTCCGTATAAAACGTCAATATACGCCGTATCTCCGAATAATTACCGAATAGCCGTATAAAACATTTTTCGATCGATATATTTTTCGATTGAAAAGTATTTCGATCGAAAAATATATCGATAAAAAAAAAGTATATATATACAATCGTCGCCGTATTCGATCGAAAAGCATTGTGGACTTTCTTGGAGTTTAGAGAGCTTGGAGCTTCTGCGAGTTTGCCAGATAGAGACAACGACTTTGATTTACAACGGTTTTCAGGTATATTTTTAAAATTTTCAATAAATATTAACTTTTTTTTTGTGTTGTGCCAGACTTGTGTGGTGCAGTAGTTTCGACTCTCACCACAAAGTTGGCTTGCAGGTCATAGACCACTTCGTGGTGTGTAGCCATAGGCCCATATGGCTCACTCAAGAGGTGTATAGAATATAGTTTTCTTTCCCGTGGTGTGTAGTTACATAACTCACTCCAGGGAAGGCTTAGGGTAAATTTAGATTCTCACTCGTATGGTGTAGTAGTATATCTCTCACCATAGAGATGAGTTAGGATTAGAGGTTGACTCGTGGAGTGTAGTAGGCATGATGCTACACCTCTCACTTTAGAGTGGCCTATAAAATTTACAATCTTAAAGTAAATCATTATTGATTATTCTACATAGAAGCACAAAAATTAACGTTCGTCATTTTAAGAGTGTAGAGATGCATACTTTATGTCCTCTTTATCTTAATACGACTTTCGTTATTTTTGTGCTTCTATTTCTATAGTAACATCATTGTTCATCAGCAGATGACTTGGTGTTACTCTGAACGTAGATATATACAACAATTGATTTACATTTGAGATTGTTGAGCTGTTTGCTGATGGTTGTGTTGTGCGTGCCACACACTCCATTAGAAATAGCTTATAAAATTTACAATTTTAGATTAAGTTTTTCTGTCATATGTGTTACATAGAAACAAAAGCGTTACCACTCGTTATATTAAGAGTGAAGAGATGCATATTTTCATGCCCTCTTCATCTTAATGTGACATACTGGTTACTCGTGTGTTTCATATTCCAAAAGAACATCATTTTTCATCATTAAATGACTTGGTGTTGTTTTGGACGTAAACACATACGATAGGTAACTTACATCTGTAATTGTTAATTTATCCGCTGATAGTTGTGTTGTGAGTTCCACACACTTTATCAGGGATTAGATTGATAAAAACTATCAATCTATTTTACAACAACATCCAGGACTTGTGCTGAGAATATCTCACACTAGCTGAGTTGTTCACATATACAATTTTCCAACCCTTTAGATGTAATTTCTTTCATCATCTCACACTTCTGCACATAGCAGGGTCTAGTTCTTGTGCTGAGAGCATCTCACACTCCTGGCCTGTTTCTCTCTCTCTCTCTCTCTCTCTCTCTCTCTAAATTAATTTTCATGGTCGATTCGCACAATGTGGTTTGTAATCATAAGATCTTCTCTTTAATTTACAATAATTTAGTATTGTTTAATAAATTTGAATCATCATTTAATATATATATATATAGGGTTAACACTCATTATATAATAACTATGTTACTATGGTGTACAATCATTTCGTAATATTCTTAATTTATAATTTTGTCATACAGATATGGCAGACACGAAGCTAGCGAAACATCAACGGAAGTTCGTCTCCGAAGTGATTGTGAGACACTTCCATTACTCGTCAGAGGCAGACATTAGGCGTTGTTTAAACCCTATCGCTCCGAAGCATTTTTATCAGCTTACAGAGACTCTAACCAAGTCTGTGTTTGAGCAGCTTCAGGCAGAGTTTGCACCAGCTATTTTTGACATAGCCCTCCTGACATCAGGTGCTTTAGTAAACATGGTCAAACAAACCATTGAACATATCATGAAAACCTTTCAAGAACTGAAAAATCCTGCAATTACTTCCTTGCCAAACATAGCTGAGCGCATACATCTTGTGCAACAGCTTTACACGGCGTTCAAGAGCAAGGAAAAGTTAGAAAGAGCAGCAAAGCATGCAAGAGTGGAAGCCACCTCTTCTGAAGCTGCTGTTGAACCAGAAATCATTCTTAAAACAGAGCCTGCAACGTCATCCGTTGCTACATTAGACCTCTCTCAACTACCACCTATTTTACACCTTTTACCCGACATAGCCGTCTTCAATATCCAAGCTCCACAGCTAGGAGAGGGAAGATGGGCACATGTGAAGCGTGTGGGTGTCACACATCCCGCTTTCAAAGATCAAGTGTATGCTGCAAAAGTGTTCAAAGTACACTTACATGGGCCCACCATGGAGCAACAGGTTAAAGACGAAGCAACAATTTTGGATATTTCACATCGAGGTATTATCTACCCTCTTGCCATGGTGCGCCACGTGGAGCGACCAATGCTCATTTCACGATTTTGGAATGGCGGCCATGTGGAGCAATGGATCAAAGAATGCACTGCAGACGGCAGCCAACCTATCATCCGCGATTATGTACTCACTGCAGGAACAGTAGAGCTATTCCAGGAGAATATTTTGCAGATCATCAATGCTCTCCTCCAAACTCTAAAGTATATACATTCGCATAACTACCTCCACAATGATCTACACTCTCGGAATATGATGCTGCATTTTGGCGAAAAAGGTGTTTATGCCGGCATTGTGGATTGGGGTTCATGCACCAAAACAAATACCACAGCCGGTTTTCCTCCTCTACGCGATATGCAGATAGAAACTAGAAAAGAATATGAGAGAGATTATCCATGGGCAGCCCCCGAATGTATATCTAGTAATCCTCCCTCCTGGACCAAAGCTATGGATATTTATTCCATGTGTCATACATGTAAACGCATTTTGAAGTGCTGACCAGAGCCCCAAGAACAAAGCAAGAGACATTTTTTGAGTAATGTACTTGCTCATCTTGAAACCGGCAAGCGCCTAAACCCCAAAACCCGGCCTAACGCTTTTGACCTCTCCTTATGTCTAAATGGTGCCCATAGAGTGGGTTACAACATTGTAATGACATCTGGCTTACGACCAGCTGATGATTAATGAAAACACAAGTCTCATGCTTTCATCATTGTTTTACTTTTGGTGTCAGATTTAATTGTATGTTTAATTGAACAAAATATCTATGGTTGTCATTTGATATACTGTCCAATGTCAAATTAATTGAATGGGTATTTAAAAGTAATGACATGTTCACCTAATATGTAGATATGGAAGAAGAACTCAACCACGCTGAAGCTCAGGCAATTTTTAAAGAAGAACAAGTTAGATGTGGACAAGAAGATCTTTCTACTATTGCGAACATTGAAGAAGATGAATCTGAGCTGCAGGGCGAACCACTAACCCTTAAAGAGTGCAAAAAGCTTTGCCCTAATCACTTTGTACGCCATCAACTATTTCAAATAAGTGGCAATGCAAAAGATATAGCTCCATTAAAGCTCTCTGATTTGCAACATAAAGGACTGGCACGTGTATTGCTGCAAAGGTTTATACGACAAGAGAGATGCCTACCAAACACCAACCAAGTAGCAATTTACTTTATCCAACAATGCTATGTTCGATATGTTTTGCTGAAGAGAGTGGATTGGTCAGATTGTCTAGGCACCGCTGGCGTTGGACGTGGACGCATTGCAGAAAAGGTGGCAGCACGGAATGCAAATAATCCAATGCCTCCTCGCAAGCGTCCTATTGTTTTACTTCGTGAAGAGTTAGAAACACTGACTGAATTAGCCAGCCAAGGACAAGACCTTGCCAGCCAAGGAGAAACACCGGACATGCTTCGTGGCCGTGTTCGTGAGCTTGAAATAGAGTTAAGTGATGCACAAGCAAAGCTTCAACGATATGAATCATTGTATGGACCTTTGCCAGATGATACTACCACTTCACATAAAGATGGTGCTCAACCATCCCCTGAGCTAGGAATTACAGATTTTACCATAGACCAGTTTATAGAAAATCTATCAAACTCATAAGTCACTCACAAGCTTTTTGTAATCTCAAAATTATATCAAACTCTTTTCGATTGAGTAATTTCCCAGAACCTTGTTGTAATTTCAAACCTACATCGACTTTATGTAATTGTTATTCGACAAGATATTATCGGAAATTTATATTTGTGTGTGAGTAAATATGTGCGTATGAGAGAGAGAAAGAGAGGTTTTGATGTGAACGACAACGAGATACCACTTTCTTTCATCATATGCAAAAACTTGTTAAGTATTACAATGGTTCTCTCACAAATCATCTCCATCTTCAAAAACTACAACCATATCATCTACTTCGTCCATATCTGAGCATTCTAAAACTATCTCCCATTCCATATCATCTTCATCATCAACTTCTGCGGAAATAGCTTCATGCGTTTGGAAGACTCCATATTGCTTTTGAGCGGCTCTAGTTGCACTGTTTTGAGGCTTATAAATAAGTCTCATATTGCAAAAAACATACACCAAATCAGCAGCCCGTTTAGTATGAAGTCTGTTTCGCTTTTTCGTGTGCACAAAGTCGAATGCTGACCAATTTCGTTCACAACTTCCACTTGATGCAGCTACTGATAAAACTCTAACTGCAATGTGTTGCAACTCCACTTTCTCTCCACCATACTCCTTCCACCATAAAGGTGCACTTGTTTTGCCAATGGTATCTATATGCCATGGATCCTGAAACATACCAGTTATGTTGGCATAATCTACTCGCTGATGAAAAGCTGTTTTTCCATCTTCGTGCCCTAAGAGTTGGGAGCACACTGTTTTGAAGTCGGACATAACTTCTTTGTTGGCAGATTGCTGATGCATTTGAAACTTAGGATCCAATACAAAAGCCGCACCATGCAATGGCGTATGCAACTGCACCCAACGCTTGTTAACAATTGTAATCATGGTAGCTTTATCCTTTGCACCAAAACTGACATTTTCTCTTAGCTTGCGTATAGCCTCTGACATATACCAGTAGACCCGACCAAAAATAAAAGAATCTGTGTCAACTGCTCTCAAAAGATCTACAAATGGCTTAGACACAGTTACTATTCTTTCTACATTACGCCAAAAGACTGGCGAGTTTACTATTTGTGCACATCGACCAGCTGCTTCCTGATAACTTGGATACTTGCTGAGCCATCCATCCCATCTTCTGTCTGCTAAGGTTTCCATCAATGCAGGCTTCAACTCTTGCAAAGCAGCAAGAACATAGTATGCCGTAGCAAACCTTGTTGCGCAAAATATTTGCAGAGCTTTATTTGGTGACTTGGTTCGAAAAAGAGCATACGAAAATTGATGCTCTCTAATGAATTTCACCACATGATTTGCATCCAATAAAGTTTGCTTCACACATGCAATTTTACCAATATCTTTTAAAAGCAAATTTAAAGTGTGAGCTGCACATGGTACCCAAGAAATCTCCGGATACTTGACTTGAATAGCTCTTCCTGCTCCTTTGTAGTTGGCCGCATTATCTGTGACAATAGCAGTCACATTCTTTGGTCCACCTGCCTTTGCAATTGCACGCTCATACACCCCTGCTAGGTAGGTGATAGTCTTCTCTTTCAATGAGCTGTCAATTGCTTCCACGAACATAGCCCCTCTAGGGTTAATAAGCATTACATTGATTAAAGGTTTTTTCTGACAGTTAGTCCATCCATCCAATGCTATGGTGCATCCATATGCTGGAACAAACTCTAGGACTGTGCGTTTGAGAATGGCTTCAGTACTGTCTTTGACTTTATCAAGATATTCAGTTCGCATCTTGTTATAGTCAGGAAGCACAAATCCTTTTTTGGCTGTACTCATCAAAGCATCTTGAAATATTGGATTGCGCATAACATTGAACGATATGCCACACTCAACAAATGCTTGTGTCCATTTTAAATGCAACTCAAGTAACCATTGTTTACCTAATGCTTCAGGCATTGTCTGTCCATTGGATGATGCTCTGCCGGATTTGCTTGTGCTAGAAACTCCTCCTGATGTAGAAGCATGTCCATGAAGAGGGTTCAATTGAGAACTTTGTTCATTTACTTGAGTGGTACACACCTCGTCTGTTGCCTCATTGCATACAGATGATTCAATATTCGCATGAATATCTTTAGAAACATCACCTTTATGTTTAGCTGCAAGAATCAACTTTACTTTGCGAGAATACATGGCAAATTTTTCATGAATATCTTTTGGTGGTGCCCCGCACTTTTCAACATTGCCAGGGACTTTAAACAAATGCTCTTTAATTCTGGTTGCATTACCACTGAACTCGTGGCCACAAGATTTACATTTAAGTCGAGATGTATTTCTCCCAGCTTTCAACTCATGCACATAACTCCACTCTTGTCCTTTCACCATGATGCACAAAAATAGTTTGCCTTACTATAACGCGATGTATTAACAAATTCCACCATTATCACTTGATAAGTAGAACACAAACCGTAGATAATTTTTGAGGTATGAATTGGTGTTGGATAGGTAAGGCCATCTTCTTTCACATATTGACTAGATATAAGCAAACATTTATGGAAGATTGGTTCCATAAAAAACATGTTAACAATCTTACTTATATTAATATGTTATTATCTTCCTTTCTTTGCCAAAACTAAAGGGACTTTATGTATGTTGTTGAGCATGGATTTTAATTACAAATTCTCAAACATGTACATGTATTATTTATGAGATTTTTTCATCTAATTGTGCACTATTAGTTCAACCGCATAGTATGATGGTGTTATAAGCTTTTCGGGTCACCTAACATACTCAAAAGATTTTAAATCCATTACTTTTGTTCAATAATTAATCACTTTGGCACATATTTGCACTAGGAATGCATGCTATAGCACCCATACTCTTAAGTAAGCATTATAAGATAGATTGGTGTAGTGAAACACATACAGTGCAATATTATGTAGGCTGAGCCAATGGAACAATTGTTTTGCAGGACAAGCAAGATAATATAAGGATGATTGTTAGAATGTCAATTGACATTAGCAAAACTAAGACTGATTTTGTAAATTAAATATTGGATATAGCTAGAGCCACTTTAATCAAGACTTGTAAACATGATTGCACTAGACCATATCTCCCTTGCAAGGAAAACAACACTAATAACAAGTAATCACTTGTATGTTAGGGATGTTTGTCTTTGATGCGACATCAATATTATGTGGTGAGACAGTCATGTATTTGTCTTCCCACATTAAATGATGAATGCTCTAACAATCTTGTTGTTGTGGATGAGGCAAGTACCTCATCCCACCTTCATCAATTACTAGGGGCTTCAAATAGATGCAATAAGGCCTAATCAAGTTCTTTTCAAGCCTCAAGCGATCTTTGATTCTACTCTGTGTTTTGAATTTTCCAATTTTAATTATGCAAAGTCTTCAACACAATGTCTTTAACACTTTATACTAGCTTCCATGTTTATTTATGAATACTAATCTAAAAGTCTCAATTTGGGTATGGTTCAATTTGAATGGAATTTAATCATAAACACATACACACATAGAGAGAGAGAGAGAGAGAGAGAGAGAGAGAGAGAGAGAGAGAGAGAGAGAGAGAGAGAGAGAGAGAGAGAGAGAGAGAGATCTTTTGTTGAATTTTTCTCATTCCCTCGGGGGCTAATATCTTTTGGTCCTCTCATTGGGAAAAAAACCCAAAGGGGACGTGGGGAGGATGACCACAAGCAGAGAGAGAGAGAGAGAGAGAGAGAGAGAGAGAGAGAGAGAGAGAGAGAGAGAGAGAGAGAGAGAGAGAGAGAGAGAGAGAGAGAGAGAGAGAGAGAGAGAGAGAGAGAGAGAGAGAGAGAGAGAGAGAGAGAGAAGATAATGCAAAGCGTGGCTATCTTGCATGAGCATGTATATGGCCAAGTGGTTTAAACATTATCAATAGCTTGTTCTGATGACTGCGTGCATGCATTTGGCAGTTATTCATATGTGCTCAATAGTCGAATGATGTAATGTGGTTAGATACTTCATGTATCGAGGCATGTTGCGAGAAGCAAAAATAGTTTGAAGAGAGATATGTATTTTTAGTTTTGGTAGTATCAATATTGAAATCCAATTTGTTACAAAGGGGTTTGAATATTTCAAAGAAAATCTTGTAAAAATGGTCTCCGGGGACTATACAAAGTGACTAGCTGAATGTGATTGTGTTTGGTATCAAGAAAATGAGATGCCAAGAGCTTGAAATACTTTTCTTCCTAGAGAGTAGTAAGAGGAATGATAATATATTGTGAGGACGTGGCTTCCTTTTGCACCAAGAAGAGAGAAGTTTCCAAGAGAATTGTACTTGTTTTTATGCGATTGTGTTTCTTGCAAGCATAGAATCTGAGTTGATATCAAGATCTGTTGGCAAGTATTATGTGTGTTTGTATGTAATGTTTAGGGATTAAATAGTTGTGTATGAGTGACCAAAATATTGCAATTGATTTTCCAAGTATGTCTATTTTTTCTCTTTTTGTAAGCTATGTACACCAAACCATGGCCATGAATCTTTTTTGGATTGACAGCGAGGTTTTGCATAGTAAGTCATTGTGACGTGTATGGTTTGCACTAAATCGGGTTAAATTTTTTGTGTGATTGTGTTCCAATGATTTTTTACCTATCTGGAATTATTTTGCTACCATGAGTAATGATGATTTGTTCCTTGTGTGTGCATGTGTTTTGACTCGAATCTAGATCTTTGGTTGATTGCATGAGAGAAAAATTCAATTTAAATAATTGGATATGAGTTTCAAACGGTCGACATGAACTTTTCCTTTTCACCATTGACCAAACCATCTACAATGTCATGGTTGCCACAGCACATAGCTCGATTTTTATTCTTAGCTTTAACCTAGGAGTTTGTTGTAGGCATGTAGTTCTTGTGGTTTTATGGTATTGGAGTTTTTTTTGTTGCATGCTTTGTGTTTGATATGAGTTGCAATGAATATGTGTGGCTCTCCTAGAATCTTAAGGTTGATCGAGTCATCATTCATGTTTCCATTATTAGCTCACTAATCGGGCGAGTGTCTCCATGCCCTAGCCAGGTAGCTCATATTTCCAGATTGACAATTATGGTTGGTCATTGGAGCAATGCTACAATGGTACCCCCAACATTTTGCACCGTTTCCGGGGAGAGATGGTAGATGCTAGTGTAATTATGGCATAATCGGATAGGTTTCCTCACTAATTTCACTTGTGTGTTTGTGGATTTGTGGATTTTGGTGTGTGTGCACATGGCATTGTGTTTGATTTTTCCTAATTTGATACCATATATTACTAATTGTGCATCTACACACTCTAATTTCACACTAAAGCCTTTCTAATTTCACTACTTTTTTCTAACTTACACACTAATTTTCTACTATTTACACTAGCATTTTGTGCTTATGATTTGATATTTGACTAGTTAGAGGCTTTGATTGCATTCTATTAATGTCGGTCTGTGTTAATCACTTGATGATTTTTTTATTTTGGAATGCAATATTAGGATTTTGGAGCATCGATGATATCGGCCTACACATTGTATAATTATCAATTGAATGGTGCCATTGGATTCAGCATTTGTATGATATGCTTAGCTATTTGTCAATTTGGTGATTTGAGCTTTTGATTTTGTGGATTTGCATGTTGTCGTAATGCCAAAATTTTTCTAGAATCAAATGTGCATAAATTGATGGTTTCATGTGCTAATGTGCATTGTTAATTTTCTCATTGCATGTTTGAATGGTCAATTGCAATTGTGTGCACTAAAATCAAGTGTGTGGGCACTCTAATTGAGTGTATGTATGCCTAATTTTAGGGGTGTGTGTGCACCAAAAACATCAATGTGTGCTTAAAGCTTTTGCTAATGTGATGATTGGTTTGTGTTATAGTGATGACCAATTAGAGGTTTGTGTGATCAATTTGTAATTTTGACATGATTAACACTTGTGTGTGCGCACCAGAAATTGGTGAAAACTGCCAATTATTTGTTTCTACATGTGTGTGTGTCGTAAAATTGATTAATGTGCATGATTAAATCAATGTTTGATTGAAAATTTAATGTGTGCTGGTTAATTGCTTCATTTTTAGCTCAAAACAGGGATTTACATACTTGGATTGTGTCAATTTTTTACCTAAAATTGTCGGTTTGATTGCCTAATTTTGATTTTTATTTGCAAAACTAATTGGCAATTGAATCCAAGTGATTATTGAGTTTTGATTTGGCTGCACCATCCCTTTATTTGTGGAGAATTTTCAAAAAAATTGATATTTTTTGGATAATTTTGGCTAAATTTTGCATTGCTTTTAGACTAATTTTGTACTTGAGGAGATGTTTTGTGTGAGTATTCAAGGAATAACTTTAAGCGCTTCTATGCCCTCATTGATCAAGTTTTATGTGTTTTGTTATTTTTGAGGGTCGATTTGATGATTGTGTTGTAATTGGCATTTTTGGTTAAAAATTACTATTTTTGGCTTGCTTGTACATGTCAAAAGTGTTTGATTGCAATTTCCAATGATTTTGTGAGGTTTATGGGATTTTTGGGGATTTGTTTGGTGAATGTTTTGGAATTTTTGAATGATTTTTTGATTTTTTACTAATTTTCAGGCTAAATTTTGACGTATGCTCCTACAAATTTTTGGCAGTTGTGTGGATTCAACAGTGAAAGTTTGGGTTTTTCAACACAAAAAATCATCTTCGAAGGTTTACTTTCAGTGAGAACTAGCTCTGGAGCTTATTAAGGGTTTAAAAAGTTTAAAAAAAGACCTATCCCCCAGCCATCTTGGGCGGGCATAATATATTCTCTCTCCTCTATTGGTTCTTCTCTCTCATCCCCACCCACTCTCCTTCTCTCCTTCGTCACTTGTGGGACTCTCTCTCTCTATCTCTCTCTCTCTCTCTCTCTCTCTCTCTCTCTCTCTCTCTCTCTCTCTCTCTCTCTCTCTCTCTCTCTCTCTCTCTCTCTCTCTCTCTCTCTCTCTCTCGTCTGCTCCCGATGTCCATGCTATCTTCCCCCTGTGTTGCACATGCGCTTGTCCGCATCCCAACCAACTCACGCAGTCAGCACTGCCACGATCCTCCTTGCCATAGGCTCCCATCATCAACACTCTCTGTCTCGACGCTATAGGTTAGGTTAGTTAGTTTAGTTTAATTTGTTATTTGATATTTTTTGTTATTAGTTTTATTTAATAACCCCCCAAAAAAACATTTTAAAAAAGAGAAAAAAATAATTAAAATCCTTAAAAAAGTGAATATACATTTTTAAAAAAAACCCCAAAATAAGGAGGAAGGAACAAAAAGGAGAAATAAATTAAAAATTCAAGGAATTTTTTTTAAAGCATTAAAAAAACAAATAAAAAAGGGATAAAAAATCATAAAATCAAACAAAGATCCAAATGGTTTTTAAGAAAAAAACACAAAAATCAAATTTCTCAAAAAAATCACAAGGATCTTAATAAAACACAAAAAACAATACAAAGCCAAAAAAATATCATAAAAGTTAAAAAAAAAGGTTCTAAAATTCAACAAAAAAAAGAAGCCACCAAAAAATTTAAGAAATCAAAAAATTAAAAAATCATCAAAAAAGGGGAAGGTGCCAAAACAAAAAAAAGGGAGCAGAAAAGGCAAAAATCCCTAGAGGAATTCACACTACAGGCAAAAAAAAGATGAGAGGTCAAGCAAAAAATCCAAAGAAGAAAGTAAATAGCGAAACAAAACGTGCAAAACCGAAAAAGTGAGAAAAGTTGTGTCATAAGCAAGTAGTTTCAAAATTTGTCAAAAAAATAGCAAGTCAAGTTGAAATTGAGAAATTGAACCTGTGTTGAGAGCCAATCGGCATGGAAACAACAAAAAAAAAAATGAAGTTGAAATGGATTTTCAACAAAATCTAGCCGATAGGGCAGTCTTCACGAGCCAATTTACAAATCGAGGTTGAGATTGACAGATTTTGGTGAAAACTGTAAATTTTAAGTCAAGAACTCGCCAAAGCTTTGAACCTTAGCCTAGATTCAAGGGAAACCTTTGAAAACTAGGATCTAATCATTCTGGTAAAAAACATCAATGTTCTAGCCCACTTTTGGACATTGATCCCACATTTCAGTCAAAGAATGCATGTAAGCTAGAAGTGATTGTGATGCCCGTAAATTGGCGAGTGAAAGTAATTGCATTGCAATTTGAGCCTAGGATTGGACGACCAGGGACACAATTTACATTGGGTTGTAGATTAGGCTATTCAGAGCCCAAGTGTTCATCATTTCCAAGGCTACAGTCAATTCTAACACATTTAAGCTAAAGTTACCTAACTCTTGTGCATCTAGGGAGCAATCAACTACCAAAATAGCTTTGGCACCAACAATCTTGTCAACCCGAGAAGTAGAAATTTGATTGAAAATTTTGATTGGCCAAGAAGTACTAGTTATGAGGCCATTTACCCCTTACACTATCAACAATATGGCTTCATTGTTCTATTAGGTCTGATGTGCACTAGGTGCCACCATGATCATTGTCAAAGTCAATGTGTGCCTCTCAATTTTCAAGGCTACACTAAAGTGTATGGAAATTATGTGTAATTGATTGGGAAAAATCTCTAGAGGATCAAAGCATCATCACTCTAACAAGTGCTGGTTTAATTTAGCATGATGGTGCACTCAAAATATACCATTGATGATGGTCACTTTAATAAGAATGGAGTCGTGTGAAATCTTAATAGACTATGCTTGTAGAGGTCTATGTCAAGGATTCTATGTCAAAATGCAATGGAGTGTCATCTCAATGTGAATAGATCTAGTCCTAGTATGTCTATACCAAGGTAAGTCTAGGTGTTGTCGAAGGTAACTCATTAGTCACTCACTAGGTGCTATGCATAATTGGTCGTCTCATCAATGTGGCTCACTCACAGAGTGCACTATGGGGTCTCTCAAGTGTTGAGCTTCTTCATTTTCTCCAAGTTGTGTGTGCATCCCTCCAACCCTAATTCCAACAATTGGTATTAGAGCAAGTTGCATTCTTCAGGCCATAGCTGCCAACAACACAAACATTTTCAAGATGTTTGCTCTGCTGAGGAAAAAATGGATGGGGATAACTTCCCAATGTGAGATTAAATGTTGGTGCATGTTCTTATCTCAATGGGTGTTTGGAATGATGTGCAAGGCATTGATGTATGCCTCTCTTCTATGGATATAGGCTCTTTTGAGGATGTTGCAAGTTCAGGCGGGTCTTTGGAATGCTGTGCAAGGCATTGATGTATGCCTCTCTTCTATGGATATAGGCTCTTTTGAGGATGTTGCAAGTTCTGGAAGGTCTATTGCTGCTAGAGTTGTTTTCCCTACAGCTAAAAAATCTTGTTGGGATGTTTGAGGTGCAAAAGCTTATCCGTTGATTGCATTATGTGTGAAACACACTATTACTCCTCACATTTACTAAGAAAAATAAAAAAGACCAGCTTGTGATACTCTTTCTAGTTTGTATGAAGACTGCAATGAGACTAAAATTACATTGAGGCTAGCGTTGAAGTTTATGCAAGAGCAAGATGACATGGGCACTTGTCTTTTTGGTATCCTCATTTCTATAGGTGAAGTTATTTTTGATAGTTAACTTGTACAGATTGTTCTCAATGCATTTTCAAAATCTTACCAGCCTTTTGCTAGTACTTAGAGACTTATGACCCAAGGAAACCCTCATGATATCAATTTTGGTGCATTATTCACATTTAACTCATATTTAGGAATTTTGGGAGTTATTCAAGTCCCATTTTTTAAAATGAGACCTAAAACTAAAGTATTTTTTGTTAAGTTTGACCTCATGGTTGTTTGTGGGGACCCTTTGTGCCATATAAAAATGAGGCACTAGTACACAAATGTGGGCCTGAAAATTAAGTTCAAGCCTCACTCGTTGTTGTCGTGTGGGATACTAAGAAGAGGATTGAAGTTAATTTTGATCTGCACATGCCTCGCCTAAACTAGCAAGTAGACACACTCAAACTTTGTTCAAGGGACTAGCACATGGATGTGAGGCTCAAACGTAAATTTAAGTTTTACTTGTTTTTCCTCTATAGCATATTAAGATGAGTGTTGAACCTAAGTTCAAGCCTCACATGCCTCATCTAACCTAGAAAGTGTGCATGAGGCTCAAACGTGCTTCAAGGCCTATGTAACAAGAGGTTGGTATCATAAATTTAGCCTAAACACATTACCATAGCCTCAACGCATAGCTATATTGTTTTGTGTATATACAATGACAAAATTGGAAACATGAAATTTAACATTGCTGATATGGAAGAAAAATTGGTAATGAATAGCACTTCCATCAAATAGTCTAGCACAAAATAATATACTGCAAAGCAAGTTCATGACATTTTAAAGAGAGGCCAATGGAGTCAAAAGCATCATCAAAGAGTACAATGTTAATAAACTTGGATAACAAATGAGCAGCAAAAAAGGACTTGTTTACAAGCCCTTGCTAAAGCAATTCTTGTGCGGAGGTGATCTCAAATGAGGATGGTGTTTGGAAACACCAAGATAAAAAATGAAGAATAAGAAGATATTATCAAGTACTCTTAGTTATGTAGGCAATTCATATTTGCAACAATATAAATGTGAGCTTGGTAGCAATATCAAGGGGAATACTTATGTGTCCTTTAACACTATGTAAATCCTCTTGTACATACTTTGTTTCTCTATTGTTGCAAGTGTATTCATTTATTAGAGTACTAAAGTATATCCCCGCTCATCTTTGCATATATCAACCTAAGTAGATATGCAATTATTATTCTCCTCAAAAAGTTATCTAGCTTTTCACTTGATCATTTCCACAATTTTGAAAAAATGAAGGATGTTCGTGCATTTCCCACTTATGTGAGGGTGGAGGGCATCTTTTTAATCCAAATTGTAGAGACTCTCTCTTATGGAGGGAATGATCATGCTTGATATTTTTAATTGAATAATATGTAAATATGGGGTACTTCCATGAGATTTATTTAATGGTTCTAGTACCCTTTGATTGCATTATATATCTTAAATATTAACAAAAAAATATAAATGCATTACCATCTAGCAAATCAAAGAGGATAGGGGTATGGTTCTAGACTCCAAACTGTTGAACCTAAGGAAGATAGAGCAGAGAGATGAATATAGATGACAAATAAGTAGAGAGGAGAGGGAGACAATACACCAAATGTAGAACCCCAAGAGTGTGCAGAATAGGCACACTATACATGTATATATCGCTTTTGGATCTATGGTTAGGGAGCTACATATAGCACACACTATATATGGCTCCAACATCCCTGCTGAAACAAAGGTCCCTAACTGTGGATGAGAAAACTTTGGGGTCTCAAAGGAAAAAACCATAGTTATACTATATACACATGCCACTTTATTAAATTTCAATTGATACAAATTTAAAATTTCAATTGTAGGAGCTACATCACTCCTGCTTTACAACATTCCATTTCAAGGGTCTTTAGAAATTCAATAATCCTATGTATACAATTTAGTTGTAGAGCAACTTCAATATCTTTGAGCCTCCATACATGCAGCTTGACATGAAACTTTTCATGTGCACTATAGCAACTCAAGAAACATATCAAGATGTGAAAGTTAGAATAACTATGTCACATTGTCTTAGAGAGGGTTCACAATGCTGCTCTAGAGACACTAAAGAAACAAACATGATATTGATGTAATCACATGTGCACATGTATACAATGCCAGCATAAAATAGACATGATGGGGCCCAAACAAATTCAAATCATATATCATCATGGTGTCGTGTATCATGGAATCATGGAACTCTCCATGGCATCAAAGACATTATCTTTAAATTTCTTAATTGATCATGAAATGTCAAATACAAAAATGAGACATTAATATAGACAAAAATATCCATGATGATCATCAAAGGTCAAATACAAAATGAGATGTGTATGTGATGAGTTCCAAAGTGGCTGAGATAAAACTCATGGCTTCAAGAACCAAAGCCATGGATGGAGAGAATAAACATGAATCACTTAACATCACCTTGCACTATCAAGAACCATGGCCATGGATGAAGCAAATAAAGACGCATCATGTAACCTCACCCTACATCATCAAGATAATCAGTACACTTACTAGTGAAAATAGATGTATTTTTGAAATTGTTTTATGGTAGCCTACACAGTGATCTTCTAACATAGTATGTAGTAACAAGACACCATGCCATGGTCTCACATAACATGACATCATGGAGCTTTCCATGTCATTAGAGACACTACAATGTGAGCATGACAAATAAATAATTGTAATCACTAATGACACACACAACCCCACTATGGTATCATGCATCGTGATTAATTGGAGAGAATAAATACACATCATGAATAAATGTTTCACTAAATCATATTGTGAAGCAACTCAATAAATTTTGCATCACTTCAAGTCCTCATACATGGTAAGTCAAAGAAAAGATATTAGCCATCACAACTAATGTGTTAACCTGAATATAATTTAGAAAGTAGCTTTGTATTCAAAAGATACTTAACACTAGAATGGTAACCTAACAGGACATAAAAGTGTCCTTTCAGGGTTTTGGGAAAAAATTCCAAAACCATAGTAGATCCACTCATTTTGAAAATCCCTTTCATGAGCTTATAGTTCAATAACTACTACATATGGAAAAAATGAGAAACTTGTAATTTTTCTCATCCCTTGGTCACTACAAGCCTCCAAAGTTGATGGACCAGTGTATTTTTCCCAAAACAACAATTTCTTACGGTTGATTGCATATAAATAAGAGTGGAGATTTTTGTAGGACATGAGATAAAATGCCCCGTTAACTTCAATGGGTTGGTGACCAAAACATATGGTTTCTTTTACCTCACTAATGTTTTTTTGGGCAAAAAAAAAGGTACAAAAAAGTTGCATTTTTGCCATTCTGCGGGCCTATCATCAAAGTTTCTATAGTCACGCTCAATATAGATACTATAAACATGTTTTCTTAGTTCCCTTTGGGCCTCTGGATTCAAAAGGAGCCATGGAGCATGTCAAAAGGATAATGGATCTCTTGCAATTGGAACCTTGGGGGCAATGATAAAGTGCTAAATACAGCAAACATGAAAAAACTGGGTTTAGCATTATGACCTCTAGAAACCCATAGAAACTACTCAATATCTAGCCAAGTTTGTAGTCTATGATTAGATATGGTTACTACCTACAAAATACACACAATTGGCCTAAGAAACTAGCAATATTGAGAAAGTTATACTTGCTACTCTAAAATGTATCGTATTCTTCAGCAATCAAAAAACTCAACCATCATCATATACTATGCTATATAGCATATTAGGTCCCCCAAAACTCAAGGAAGATTAGTTTTATGTTATACATTACACCTACACAATCAAAATTGAATTTGGATATCAATAAAGCCACCAAAAAAATCATAGAAGTGCTAATTTTGGCCAAAAAACAGGATTATGCAATTCTTGTAAATTGGTCATAACTTTCAATTTTAACACTTAGCTCTCCCTACAAGCATCAAAACATGTTGAGAACTATGAAGGCCTAACCTCTAGCCATGTAAACCTCACAAACATGAAGTTTAAAGTGGTATAGTTGCCAAAAATTGAAAAAAAGCCAAAAACAGGACCCGTTTTTTCACACAGTTTAGGTTCAAAAATGTTGTGCAAGAGTAAGGTTAATGGTGAGATCGATACTCAAAAAAAAATGCTAAGTTTTTTTCAGCTAATAAGGCAAATTTGTGGATATATAGCACCTAAAAATTCATTTTCATACTCTTCAAATAATTCAAGAAAAATGGTCACTTAACAGGACACAAAAGTGTCCAAGGACATAAAAGTGTCCTGTTACCATTCTAGTGTTAAAAATAATTAAGAAAGTAGATTTGAATTCAAAATGAAATAACAAGCCTTACAAAAAACATCTTTTGCTGCCACATATAACACATTGCTACTACCAAACATATCATGAATAGAAAAGCAAATAGGATAATTTTAGGGACTCAGACAAGGCATGCGCTAAGATGCAAGGCCGAAGGTCAAAAAAAAAAAAAAAAAGGAGTTGCACATCCATGCGCATTTGTTTCTTTGCAGCCATGCCTTCCATAGGTGAGCCCACCCACACACATGAGGCATAAACATATTGGTTTTGCAGTCGTGGCTATCGAAACTTGGTTACCTATGTCAAGAGATCAAACCCCCTACTGTGACGCTATCAATCAGGCTTTTACTTGTCTTTTGCATTAAGATGAGAGGCTTCTTGTTATGAACACACATGAATACACAATGCGAACACACAATGCAACATGACACACCAATTATGGCTTGCTTTGCACCTCTTCTGAACAACGAAGTAGCTAATGATGCCTTCACTAAACACAAAGGCACACAGACATAGCGTGGTCTCTTCCAGTGATTCAACAAGATACATTGTAATATTTTCCGTTGATTTAGTAAGACACGCTATGCCTTCACTAAATGTGGCAGCATAGATAGGCATTGTGAGCTCTTTTAAGATTACGTAGTAATTTGAAAAGAAACATTGATTTCATTACACATGCTCTCCAACACTCATGCCCTTTTCACACTTCTATTCCTTTTGATTCAGGAACGTGAACTTAACTGCATCTATAAAAGAGGGGACCTTCCTTCATAAATCTATAATTCAGGAAACAATATTATCTTATCTACCTTACGTAACATAACCAGCTAATATATGCACATAACTGATTACCTACATCAAGAAATACACATGGTTACCCTTACTCTCTTTCAATCTTACAAAAGGTCTCTTTCTACTTAAATTCTTAGTCACCCTATGGCAATTGATGTAAGAAAGAAATTGATGAGGAAACAATGCCTGCAATGATGAAGCATAACACATAATGGAAGGTAAAAATTTGAAAGTAAACTTATCCTCTGAGAGTTGGGAACTCCATATCCACACCAGAAACCTCGTAGATGAAATGATCATCATAACAACTCTGATACCATGTTGAACCCAACAAAGATAGATCACCAAAATGAACTTAAATGAGAAAAAAGTAGAGAGGAGGGGTACACGATACGCCAGATGTAGAGCCTCAAGAGTGTGTAGACTAGACACATACACTAGACATGTATATATAGCTTTAAGACCTAGGTCTAGGGAGTTTTGTATAGCACACACTATATACAGCTCCAACACAAACAAACCACTACCTCTCACGTGCTAGATTGTGGAGGGCATCTTCAATAAGTTAAAGAGTAACTAAAGCATCATTGTCAAAGAGGAGAGGAGTGTGGTTCATCACTCAAATGCACAATCTTCTATCACATGCTTGATTGGTGGAGGACATCTCTTTGAGCACTGATGCTAGAACTGTCTCTTAATTAATGAGCATAAGCATGATTTCTTTTGGGAGAGATTAGTATGCACTATGGGATCGAATTCCATGCGATAGTTCCATGGGGCAGCCACTATTTGTTTGTACTGATTACTTGACTAGTAACTAAACAATCCAAAGCATCATGATCTAGTAGCATCAAATCCATTTTCATAAAATTGTACCAACTAGAATTATTGAAGTCTCTCTCTATTTAAAATATAGCTTGAAAGTAAAATACCAACTACCTATTCTAGCCCTATTGTTAAACTAGGATAATAGAAGCTACAAGTTTTCAATAATATCCATATCCATCTCATGAGAATAACATTATATCTCAAAATATTTTTCAAGGATGAGTGAGGGATAATCCCCCACAATTGGATTTAGTATATTGAATAGATATAAAAAGTTTCGAGATTGACTAGGCAAAAGGTTTCTAGCTAGAAAGAGTCCTACTAGAGAACTCATGAGGCTTGAATATCACGTCTCTAGGTCATGAGGCTCAAGACACTCATAAGGTAGAGACTTTGGAAGATGGATTTCAATTAAAAATACTTTTTCCAGGGTCTCTAGCTCATGAGACTCTCATGCTTAGTGCAATAGATAGCCTTGCAGACAGTTTCTAGAAAGAAATATTCCTCCAAGAGTTCTCATGAGGATAAATAATTAAGTCTATAGGTCATGAGGATCAAGATCCTCATAAGCTGAAGACTTTTGAAGATGTATTTCAACTTGAAAGAGTTTTATAGAAGTCTCCATGTCATGAGGATCTTGAGCTTAGCGTGATTGTCACTCTTGAAGATGATTCATGGCTCAAAAACGTGCCACTAGAGTGCTCACAAATCTTGAAAAGTGAGTCTTCAAGTCATGAGGCTCAAACTTAAGTTCAAGCCTCATTATCTAGAGACTCGGGAAGATGATTAACTAGGAAGAGTTATGGAAGAGTCTCTTGTGTATGAGGCTCAAACTTAACTTCGAGCCTCATGAGATAGGACTCTTGTAGATTTCTTCTAGCTTGGAAGAGTCCTACTAGATTGTTTGTGATTCTTAGAAATTGAGCCTTTAGGTCATCAGAATCAAACATAAGTTTAGGGTACATGAGCCTCAAACATAAGTTCAAGCTGCCAGACGAGGTAAAGATTGAATTCAAGCCTTGTGAGATACAAACTCTTTCAAAAAGTTTCTAGGTGGAGAGAGCTTCACTAGAGTGCGCATGAGGCTTGAAAATTGAGTATCCAAGTCATGAGGCTAGAACTTAATTTCGAGCCCCATAGCCAGGTATTGAATGCTCCACTAGAACAAGTCATACTAGAGTGCTCACATGAGGCTTGAAGCTGAGTGTCCAAGTCATGAGGCTCTAGCATAAGTTTGATCCCACGAACTATAGATTGAATGATCAACTAGATAGAATTTTGGCAATAGTCTTTGTCTCAAAGAATCTCATGAGCTTAAGTTTGAGCCTCATGAGTTAGAGACTTTTGTAAATGGTTTCTACCTAGAAAGAATCTTGCTATTTAATCTATAGCATATGAGGCTTGAAAATTGAGTCTCTAGGTCATGGGGCTGACTGTTGAAAATGATTTATGAATCAAAAGAGTCCCATTAGAGTGCTCACAAGGCTTGAAAATTGAGTCTCCAAGTGATGAGCTAGAGTCTGATCAACTAGGAAGAGTTGTGGAAGAGTCTTTGGTGCATGAGGCTCGAAGTTAAGTTCAACCTCATGAGGTATGACTCTTGTAGATTGCTTCTAGCTTAATGGAACAATCCTACTAGATTTTTCATGATGCTTAGAAATCGAACCTTTAGGTCAAGAGACTCAAACATAAGTTCAGGCGAGACAAGGTAAAGACTCAATTCAAGCCTTGTGAGATACAAACTCTTTCAAAATGTTTCTAAGTAGAAAGAGCTTTATTAGAGTGCTCATGAGGCTTTAAAATTGGGTATTCAACTTTCATGAGGCTCAAGCTTAAGTTCAAGCCCCAAAGCTAGAGATTGAATGCTCCACTAAAACAAGTCATACTAGAGTGCTCACATGAGGCTTGAAAATTGAGCGTCCAAGTCATCAAGCTCCAACTTAAGTTTGAGACCATGAACTATAGACTAAATGCTCAATTAAAATGAATTTTGGCAAGTTTTTTTGTCTCGAGAATTTTGTGAGCTTAAGTTTGAGCCTCATGAGCTAGAGGATTTCGCAAATGGTTTCTATTTAGAAATAATCTTGCTAAAATCTATAGCTTAGGAGGTTTGAAAATTGAGTCTCGAGGTCATGAGGCTCAAACTTGAGCTCGAGCCTCATGAGCTAGAGACTCTAGGGCTACCAAGTGATAGTGCACTAGTAGTTAGTACTAGTGAATTTGTTTGTCATGGGCTTAAGCTTATTTTTCATAGAGGTAGCAAAGCTTGTAGGGAACTTGGCTAATCTTTGCTTGGATCTTTGATCATGTGTAACATAAGGGCAGCAAAGAAAATTGTGTCCTCTTGGGAAAAGAGATGGCAAGTGGAACTATCTTTGTAGGATGTGGCGAGCTTGGTTGATAGGTACAAGGGAGGTGTTTCTCCTATACACTACACACACATTAGTTGTGGACACAAGTACAATCTGCACACATTATTGTAGGTTATGTACACATAAGATAATCTTGGTTCAAAGACTAAAGGCGGTCGACCACATATGGTTTCCCTTTCCTTTGCTTGGTTCAAAGTTGGCTGTGTACATTGTAAATCTTTAGCAAGCAAGAAGAAGGGCAAGCACTCACCAACAGGTTCTCTTTCTTTCTCTCTTGTGTCCTTAGACTCCAACCCCTTACTAATCCCTTCCTGCCATGACTACACATGTGGGGGTGCAGCTAATATCGAGTATGATAGGCTCACAAAAGAGGCACTGCAGGGCACTATGCAAAGGCAACATTCACAATGTCTATAGAACAATAAGGATACTTTGGTTTTTGGCTGTGATGTGCATGAAAGAGGTGAAGAAGTGAAGTTCATGTGCCAAAGGTAGAAGATTTAGTAGATCCTATGGAGAGATGATTAGAGGTATGATCCTATGAAGATTCAGTGTATGCCACTATCTGCACACATCCATTGAATTGAGGTAGAATATCTCATGAAGTGATCAGAGGTATTCAGCTCAATGTGGTAGTGATAGTGAGGTGCAAAAAATGCAACTTCATATCGCATCAGGTTTGAAGAGAGGGGCGAAGGAGTATGTGAGAGCCATAATTGGATTACTGTACATTTCTCTGTGTGTGTGTGTGTGTGTGTGTGTGTGTGTGTGTGTGTGTGAGTCCACATGGAGGGCTCAAGGCATACCATATCATGCCATAGCTCATGGTAGGCTCACAACCCAACAATGTGAGAGGACATGGAGAGCTCATGACATAGTTCATGGTGGGCTGCGGGTTCACAACGCAGCAGCACGATAGGGCATGACTGAAACGTCACTAGTTCTCCATTGTTAGTTTCAAATTTTGAAACTAATGTTTGATTTCAAATTTGACAAAGGTGTTGTCAACTTTGACAAAATTAGCAAGCTCATGAAGGTCCACCACACCTTCCACTTGCGAACAAAAGATCACATATGCTACAGGCTTTTTGGATGTCCACAATTTGCCTTGGATGGGTGATGGGGGAGATGTCGTCCAAGGCCCAGAGCATTGCCACAATTCATCCACCAAGTTAGTTGACAAATAATGACCATCAACTTGGTTTGTGAAGTTATGAGGAATGTCCAATGCGGTTGTGCCCTTCTATTGGAAGGATGCAATCATTGTCCATGCCTGTTTGAGAAGCCACCCTTAGTTAGTGGACATAGTTTCTCCATGGTTCCTCATGTTGGCTTGAACTATAACTCGAGCCTTGTTGCCTTCAAAAACTTTTTTTATGTGCCTCAAACTATAGATCGAGCCTTGTTGCCTTTGAAAACTTGTTGCATGTGCCTTGAAATATAGCTCGAGTCTTGTTCTGTGCGGTTGTGTAAAAGAATTATCAAGTCCTAGTTATGTATCACAAGTCTGTTTATACAATTTCTCATCATTCATCCTAGACTATGACCTAAAACAATCTCATGAGCTTTTGTGAAGAGGGCACCACATACCTAGCTTGGTGTTCTTCGGGCAAAGAATCACCATGTTGATGGGGGGCATGTGGTACATTCAAAAGCTCATGAGTTTGAGTTTCTTACGTGAAGAATGTATAACATCTCTTGCAATTTTCTTCTTGTTTTCAAATTTGATTTCTTTGAACTTGTAGTTTTCTATTTCGTATGTTTAAGCGGAAGCTCAAGTATCCAATGGAATCATTGAATTACATGTGGCTCTTGAAGCCTCAAACTCTAGTTTGAGCCTTTTTGGAAGAGTGTACAAGAGAAATGCTACAAAAAAATTCAGATCAAAACATTCAATTTAATCCCTCTTGTTTCTAGTATGAGTGAATTTACAAGTTCCTACTAAAATTTCACAAGATGTTATAGACAAAGTCTCAAAATACAGCACGCAGAGTACCACAACATCACAAGGTTTTGTAAGGGATGCATCACATACTGTGCTATGTACTATTGGACCTTACCTTTTAATTGCACATGGCTAGGTATATGCTACCCAAGAAAAATCTCTTGATGTTATGCTCTATACAAAAAACGATGAGAAAGAATTCACCAAGTTCCTACATGTCTTGTAAATTTGTACATGAAGCTCCACCTTGGAATTTTGGTTTGTTTGATCTCATACTCCATTACCAAATTCTAGCATGGAATTTTTGTGATGGGTGGCTCCTCGAGTATAAAACTAGATTGAACATGACATGCTGCTATAATCTTCACAAAAAGTCCTTGGAAAGGTTTTTAGCACAATGTCATCAGCTTTGATTTGATTAGTTCAAGTTTAATATGTCTCTAAGGTGCAAAAAAAAGGGAGGTCATTGTCGGTCTATGGGGGTGCAATGCTTAGTGACATGTGTTGTCCATGTGGGGCTAGGTTTCCCAAGGAAGGCAAGGCCTGGCAGCTCTGGCTTTGCTGCTCCGTGCTCATCCATGCCCGTTCCATCTTTTTTAAGCCTTGGTGGAGGATGCCCCTCCAGGTCCCTTGTGGGCAGAAATGGTGTCTGTGTTTGTGGATGCTACCCATCATTTGGTGTCGGCCCTTTTGAGGGGTGGGGGGGGGGGGAGGGGGATGGGTGGCAGCAGCTCTCTTCCTAGTGGATTGCATGGTTGTGGTCCACTCGATGGTAGAGGGTGCAAGTCTCATTCGATCAACTTGGACTCTTCATGTGATGGCTTAGGATGCTCTTGTGGTCTTATGCGATTTGTGAGCCTCTTTTGGTGGGGGTTTGACTTTTTCTTTGCTTCTTTTTTATGCATTTCTCTATGAGGCACATTGATGACTTGTGGTAGTAGCCCCTCTTTGGTGGCACCTTGGACTTTGGCTTGGGTGATGGGGACTCTAGGCCCCACCCCTTTTGCGGTGGTATGGTTCTTGTCTCTCGACGGTGGCACCCTAATCAGCCAATGTACTTGGGGTTTGACTACTTGTAGTCAATTTTTAGTCAAACATGTTCTAGCTACCTCACAGTTCAATGTTTCAGCTTTACTAAAACTTAATCCCCCACACTGAACCATGTAAGGCCCTCCAAGTTTATTCAAATTATATTTCTTCTTCTAGAACAAGAAAAAGTTGTTCGCTTTAAAATTCAAAAATCGTTGTTTCTCATTTCTTTGTATACTCTTGATCCCCATATAAACATCAACATTTTCCAAGTTCTCTGTATATTATTGATTCCTAGCACAATGCAAATTCTCCAAGCTAGTAGAACTGGACACCCAACTCTTGACAACAATGCAACCTAGCAAAGTTGACACCAACGGTTTGACAATTTTCAATAATGAAACCTAGCACAATGCAAACTCTACGCCAGAAGTTGACACCAATGGCTCACAACACTGCAACCTAGCACAATGCAACCACCACCACTCAAGAACTTGGTTCAAAAAAATATGTCCCAAAATTATTCATTTTTTCCAAAATTCCTAAGTATGTCTTATTTCTGTTACAAGAGCCACTTTCAAGGAAACCCTCATGCTATCAATTTTGATGTATTATTCACATTTCTATTAGAAGAGCCACTTTCAAGAAAGAACAAGGCTAAAACTGTGTGCAACTTGATAGGCTTTTGTTGTTGCTCAAAGAGGGAATGGTAATAGCAATGCATCCACCTCGTGGTTCTTCCATGAGTAGCAAATCACTTGTGTTTAGTGCCTTTACTGATAGCAGCTCGTATGAAAAATATTGAAAAAGACAAGAAGAAGATGTGTTGCCATTGTTACAAGGCTAATGATCACTTGATAAAGCAATGTCCTAAATTTAAGGCAAAAAAAGCCAAGAAGAAAGAGACTGGATCTACTACCTCTGCAAGTATTGTAGAATCTTTCAAAAATGAAGTGTAATGGAAATGGCCTATGAACTTAGAGAATAGCGGAATTAAGAGAATTAAAGTGAGCAACTTTGAGAGCATAGATGGTGGACTTACTTGGTAGTAGCAACTTAATCATAACACTAAATTACCTAGGCACGAGCAATACCTTTGTGTGTGTGTGTGTGTGTGTGTGTGTGTGTGAGTGAGTGAGAGAGAGAGAGAGAGAGAGAGAGAGAGATTTTAGAGAATATGACAACAATTGAGGACCGGATTTATGTGGAGCCGGTCCCCCCTCCAAAAGGCATTTGTATTATAGATTCTCTCATTAAGAGAGACTTGGTACAATACAATCTTTGTGTTCCTTGAGACCTCTTTGGCAGTATGAAGATGGAAGCTTCATATACCAAGCTTTTGCATAATATCAATAATCAATCTTAGCTTGAAAACAATCAAGAACTTGTGAACATCATTAGTCTTTGTGTTCCCTAAATCAGTTGAGTGCATGAAGATGTATATTTTTATGCATCAACTTGTGCCTAAAGCAACAATTAATCTACCTTGCAATACAATTAATCTACTTGCATTAAGTAACCAATCTACTTGCAATAGACCATTAGCCTTCTTGCAATAAGCATAACATGCACTTTGTAGAAAGCATTAACTATCCCAAGCCTTAGTCCCAAGACCTCAAACACCCTCGAAGGTGAAGAGAGATAGCAGGGAATGAGGGTGGGGAAGAGGAAGAAGAAGTATTCCATAAGAGAAAGACATAATTTCTCACTTATCATCAATATTCTTGCTTAGCATACATAATAGCATAGTAATGAAGATGGAAAGCTTAAGCATTGAAGCATAGCTCTTGGTCGGATTTGCATTCCATAGCCAAGAGTGTTGGTGTAGGCTCTCAACTTCTCAAGGAGCTTGGAGAAGGAGATGGAGCTCTTGCACCTTTCCTAGCACACAATGAGAGTGTTTGTGAGTGTGTGTGGGTGACTATACCCTCTAAGAAACCCCCTAGCTTGCTTGGTTCAACCCCCCCTTGTATCTCATGCTTGAAGCTCATTGGACCCCTCCAGGCCTAGCCAATCATAAGCAGGAGGCATTACAAGCAGCAAGGGTAGCCTTGAGACAAGTGTCCCCCCTTTCCCCTTTGAGAGAGAGGGCTAGAAAAATGCAAAATCAATTAATTAAATCTCCTAAATTATCATGGAATCCTTGGGTGGCCAACCAATTGGCTTCAGGCACACAATGAGGGCAACATGAGGAGGAACTTGACAAGTGTCCCTTTTGCTTTCTTTGTACCATGCATGCCTTGTGTGAGTGTGTGGGTGTTCTCTCTTATCCCCCCTCATGTAGGGCTCGCCCCCTCCTTGTAGGGATTGAATATTTGACTTTTTGACACCTCAACCCCTCATGCATAGGCCCAGTTCCCACCACAAGCTTGGCCCTTAAGCACTTTAAGCTTGGGCTGAGTTCTCACCTCAAGTGCAACCCTAACATTTCAAGCACCTCAAGCACCTCAAGCATCTCAAGCACCTCAATCATCAAGCACCTCAAGCACCTTAGTCATCAAGCATGACAAGCAGGACAAGCACATCGAGCTGGGTCGTGTTCCCGCGCCTCAAGATCAGCCCTAGCTTACCTAAGGTCAAAGGAATTTTACACATATTATTGGAGGTCTTCAATGAAGCTAACCCTAAGGTCTTATGCTCCATTGGTTAGCGTTGCTCTTTGATAGACCATCTCTCATTTGGGCTCCCTTACCATTGGCCCCGTGTTGAGATAGATCTATAAGCACATGTCTATATCTTAACCCTTGTTTCCGTTTATTCTCCCACATTAAGTGATCAATTTAATATGAGAAAATCATTTGGGTTGGTTAGATATTAGTTTTTATGACATTACCTCTCTCTTGAAATCATAGTCTTCCTCGACTATGAGGTAGAGATGGTAAAGTCTCACCCGTTAGTCCATTGGTCTTAGCGGGTAGAGGATCCATTTTTACCCTATGACATCATTTCAGAGTGGATGACTAATCCACTTGGTGATTGAGAGACATTGTCTACCGCAAGCATGTCTGCTCTTTTTAGTCCATATCATACTTCCAAACTAAAGTGACAAGTTCTGCTTGGTGTTTGGGAGACGTAGTCACCACAAACATGATCCTAAGTATGCATACTTCTTAAAATTTGTGCACGAAACATAAAAAGAGAGTCTTATAAGACAAAAACATGGATCATTTAAAATGCATTTCTTTTACATTTGCTTACTCTTTTGTGTCATTGTAAGCATCATTAACAAGGTTCATATTATCCTTAAGCTATGTTCTTTGCATGCATTTAGCATCTTTGAAAGGATAATTCTTAACTTAAATAAGATACTGTCAGTAATCTTACCATTTCTTAATACCTTGTGTTCCTATCGAAGGATGAACTTGGGTTGGAGCTCGTTTGATTCATCCTCGATCTCTAATGGGTCTCCAGTTATAGCTCTATTGGTGGCTCTCCTTAATAAGGCTCGAATAGGCTCTCATGAAAAATGATATATATGAGCCAATAGTTGGGCAACTTTAATTGTTTAGTAAGACCCAAAGAAAGATTTCTTTTTCTTTATATGATAAGGCTCTTTTATGCCTAATGGCAGGAGCCTCTTTTGCCTAGCTAATAGATGGATATAGCCTGTTTAATCTTCTAAAAAGATTCTTTTTGATCTCGGCTATACTCCTTTTCAATGAAGATCTTCCCAGGTACTTTAAGCTACAAGGGACGTTTGGATCTTCCGTCTTTAGCCTTGAAAGGTACTTTCCCCTTAGAAGTATGTTCATGTTATTAGAGACATACTGTTGTTAGGGTAAGTACTTCTCCCATTTTGAGCATTGATCTACCTCGAATCACAAGCTTTTAGTAGATCAAGGATCATCAGTTTTCTAATTTTCCTTTTGGCCATCCGTTGGAATAGTAGGCCAACATACGAGGGTTACTCTAGTTCTAATAGAGACTCTATCAGAAATTAGTGGTCATGGTAGGATTTGTATCCGACACAATTAGATGTTGGCATGCCATGGTCCTTCTATCATACTTCATCTTTTGGTATACCATACATTTTGAAACAAACTCTTGTATGTCTTTGTTTCTTGGTAAGCCAATACAAGTATGCTTTTATTCCTAAAAGAATAAATTTGAATTCCTCTTTGCCCCGCATATGGGAGGAGCATGGGAAGTGAGGAAGATATAGCCTATTGAGGTATGGAAGATAACCATCCTCTAACGTGAGTGGTTCTTTTTCTTCCATTTGTAAAGGCTATTATTATATCCCTAAAGCCTGGGTTAGAAGCATATTTAACTATCATAAAACATAGTTCATTATAAGTTGCTATCGATACCCTATGTACCCTTGGCTATCGGGAAAGTGCATCGGCTACATGTTTGTGCTTGCTAACAATGTGAGCGATGTAAAATTTAAATTTCAAAAATAAATTTTCCCACCTCATTTGATTGTCGAAGAGCTTGGTTTGTATCATGGATGGAGTTCGCAAGAAGTACTTCCATGTGTCAACGGCATGTAAAACAGCTCGTAGTTCCTTTTGTATATGTCCAGCATTCGCTCATTGGATTTGAGTCTTTGAATCTTGTATTCTATGGTATTCCCTTCTTGAAGCAAATTTTTGCTTGAAGGCATGCATCCAGGCATTACATTGGACCTCAAATAGCTTTGAGAGATCCCGTAGTGTAAGCATAAGTTGAGAGATAAGTTTCTCTTTGAACTTTTCAAAAGTATTTTTCTCTCTTTGTAGTCCATGTACACTTAACGTTCTTTTTTGTTAAGTCATGTAATTGACCTGCTATAAGCATGAATTTTTTTCCTATGAAGCATCTCTAGTATGCACTCATACCTTTAGAGCTTTGCAACTCATGTAGACTCCTTGGATTAGGCCATCTTTTTATTACCTCTACCTTTTGTGGATCCATTCAAATACCACCTTTAGAGATAATGTGACCTAATTATTGAATCTCTCAAAAAAAAAATCCACTTTTCTTTTGGTTAGAGGAAAGCCTAATCTCTCTCAAAAATTACCAGTTCATGCTATTGCCTTTTGAACTCCTCTTGTGGGGCTTATAAAGCTCAATAAGGAGGCTTATTAGGCAGTGAGCTTCATGGTAAAAGCTCCATTTCATGGTCATTGTCCCCTCATTGTGGAGATAGCTCACGGAGGTATCATCAATAAAAACGTTTTGGAATCCCTTTAGGAATGTAGAAAATTTTAATTCCTCTTGATTCCCATCTTTTTTTTATTGTTATTGGTTGAAACATTGAATTCATTTACAGACTTTCTAACAAAAATCATGTATATGAATATATAGATTTTCATTAACTTGTAAAAAGCATGCATATTTACATGGGATAGGATGCTACCCGACTCATAAACATGTATGTACATATCTCCTAGCTTAGGAAAAACAAAAGCCTTTTGCTATGAGCATCCTCTTTTGGAGTTTCCAACATAGAAACTCAAGGCGGGTTGTTGCGTGCATTTCTTTGGGGACAAGCACGATAGACATGCCCTTGCTATCCACACTTGTAGCACTTGTTATCCTTACGATAACACTCTAGCTCTGTTGGAGAGAGTCTATTCTTACCTTTGTAGACTCCTTTCTCCTTAGCTTTGTTATCGGTGTTGCTAGAGTTGCCCTTGGAGGAAGTTTGAGCATTATTCCTCCCTCTATGCTCATTTTGATCCTTCACTTCCATGGGCTTAGAGTTTCTCTCAACCCCTTGTTGGAAATTGATTTGAGATGCGACCATAGTATGGTGTATGACTGCCGATATGGCATTAGGCCTTTGTGAGTTAATATACTCGGCCATCTCTTCAAAAAGTCCCACACAAAATTGTTTCTTTTGCTCCTCAAAGCCTATCTTTTTGTAGACACTAGCTTTGAGAAGTACATCCCAAAACTTATCTACATACTTCTGGATAGACTCGTAGGGAGAGAGTTTCAAGATTTGCCATTCTGTGAGGACATTGTCTTTAGTATTGCTTGCCAGAAATTGTTTAATGATGGAGGCTCTTAAAGCCTTCCATGTCCTTGGAGCTTTCCTTTGGGCTCATAGGCTAGCCCACCATTGACGAGCGGAGCTCTGAAAATGCATAGATACCTGACGCAGTTTAGAGGACTCCATAAAGTCCTCATCACCAAAGGCAAGATCAAACTGTTGGATGAAGGCCAAGATCTTGTCCGTAGCACCAAAGGTGCCATCATAGGTAAGAAAAGTGGTGTCCTTTCCTCCCTCCTTGAACTTCTTCAGCTTCTTGGACCTTCTCCATACCGGATAGGACTTGCGATGGCCTTTCCTTTTGGGCTCTTTGAGAGAAGAGCCGCTACCTTCATTGGAATATGAGGAAGGTGATGAAGATGGAGAAAAGGGTGACCTCTTTCTCTCCTTTTCCTTCTTTTGGTACCTCTCTTCCTTTTTGTGATAACGAGGAGGACCTTGCGGAAATATTTCCCTCTTGGGGGCAGTTGGAGATCGTTGAGGCTGCCGTCTTCTTGGAGCCACATCTTCGGAAGTATTGGGAAACTCACTTCTTTCTGCTTCCCTTGGTGAAGGCTCTATAGTAGAGATTTCACCTCTCTTCTTGGATGGAGGTAAGCCCGCTAGTAAACATTTAAGCGCTTCGTATGGGTTCTCCTCTACTCTCACCGTAGAGAGCCCTCTCTTTGAAATCTCTCGAGAAGAGACTTCTCAGGTGCTCTCTCTTTTGGGGGAGTTTGGAGAATCCCATAACTATGAAGTTGTTGGAAAAATTCACCTTGTAGGGATGGGTTTCCCATAGCTTGTTGCAGCTTAGAAATAAGACAATTGATAAACATGGGAGCATCATCATTAGCACCTTCATGTGCAAAATCAAAGTTATCAATGTTCGGTCTACTCTCTTGATTATTGTCAGCCATGTTAACAAAATTTATGTATGTAGTTAATGTATGCTTTGGCAATTCAAAACCTTAGTTGCCACTCCTCTTAGCCTTTGAAAATCGGCTCTTAAGTATCTACAGCCACGGCTCGAAGTGGTTAATTATAGAGAGTAGAGGAGTAGGTCTAACATAGCAGAGTTGCTGAGGGATAGATCCTTTCGGACTTCTTATGGCTCAATAATGGTAAAGCCATAGGCAAGTCTAAAAAGACTCCATTATTAAGTCCAAAGCTCCCGAGGTGTGCACCATATCCCACATAGTGGGCTCAACAAAACCGACAATAGATTCCAGTTCCACTTACCCTAATATAATTAACAACATCAACCATTTATAGGCTACTTAAGGACCTCTCTCCTTAAGCAAGAAAAGAGAAACCAAATTCTCTGATACCAATGTAATGGAAATGGCCTATGAACTTAGAGAATAGCGGAATTAAGAGAATTAGAGTGAGCAACTTTGAGAGCATAGATGGTGGACTTAATTGGTAGTAGCAACTTAATCATAACACTTAATCAACTAGGCATGAGCAATACCTTTGCGAGAGAGAGAGAGAGAGAGAGAGAGAGAGAGAGAGAGAGAGAGAGAGAGAGAGAGAGAGAGAGAGAGAGAGAGAGAGAGATTTTAGAGAATATAACAACAGTTGAGGACCGGATTTATGTGGATCCGGTCCCCCCTCCAAAAGGCATTTGTATTATAGATTATCTCATTAAGAGAGACTTGGTACAATACAATATCTGTGTTCCTTGAGATCTCTTTGGCAGTATGAAGGTGGAAGCTTCATATACCAAGCTTTTGCATAATATCAATAATCAATCTTAGCTTGAAAACAATCAAGAACTTGTGAACATCATTAGTCTTTGTGTTCCCTAAATCATTTGAGTGCATGAAGATGTATACTTTTATGCATCAACTTGTGCCTAAAGCAACAATTAATCTACCTTGCAATACAATTAATCTACTTGCATTAAGTAACTAATCTACTTGCAATAGACCATTAGCCTTCTTGCAATAAGAATAACATGCACTTTTTAGAAAGCATTAACTATCCCAAGCCTCAATCCCAAGACCTCAAACACCTTCGAAGGTGGAGAGAGCTAGCAGGGAATGAGGGTAGGGAAGAGGAAGAAGAAGTATTCCATAGGAGAAAGACATAATTTCTCACTTATCATCACTCTTCTTGCTTAGCATACATAATAGCATAGTAATGAAGATGGAGAAGATGGAAAGCTCAAGCATTGAAGCATAGCTCTTGGTTGGATTTGCATTCCATAGCCAAGAGTGTTGGTGTAGGCTCTCAACTAGGCTCAAGGAGCTTGGAGAAGGAGATGGAGCTCTTGCACCTTGCCTAGCACACAATGAGAGTGTTTGTGAGTGTTGTGGGTGTGTATACCCCCTAAGAAATCCCCTATCTTGCTTGGGTCGACCCCCCCTTGTAGCTCATGCTTGAAGCTCATTGGACCCCTCTAGGCCTAGCCAATCATAAGGAGGAGGCATTACAAGCAACAAGGGTAGCCTTGAGACAAGTGTCCCCCCTTTACCCTTTGAGAGAGAGGGCTAGAAAAATACAAAATAAATTAATTAAATCTCCTAAATTATCATTGGACCCCTTGCGTGGCCAACCAATAGGCTTCAGGCACACAATGAGGGCAACATGAGGAGGAACTTGACAAGTGTCCCTTTTGCTTTCTTTGTACCATGCATGCCTTGTGTGAGTGTGTGGGTGTTCTCTCTTATCCCCCTTCATGTAGGGCTCGCCCCCTCCTTGTAGGGATTGAATATTTGACTTTTTGACACCTCAACCCCTCATGCATAGGCCTAGGTCCCACCACAAGCTTGGCCCTTAAGCACTTTAAGCTTGGGCTGGGTTATCACCTGAAGTGCAACCCTAACATCTCAAGCATGTCAAGCACCTCAAGCATCTCCATCATTAAGCACCTCAAGCATCTCAAGCACCTCAATCATCAAGCACCTCAATCACCTTAGTCATCAAGCAGGACAAGCACCTCGAGTTGGGTGGGGTTCCCGCGCCTCAAGCTCAGCCCTAGCTTACCTAAGGTCAAAGGACTTTTACACATATTATTGGAGGTCTTCAATGAAGCTAACCCTAAGGTCTTATGCTCCATTGGTTAACCTTGCTCTTTGATAGACCATCTCTCATTTGGGCTCCCTTACGATTGGCCCCGTGTTGAGATAGATCTATAAGCACATGTCTATATCTTAACCCTTGTTTCCATTTATTCTCCCACATTAAGTGATCAGTTTAATATGAGAAAATCATTTGGGTTGGTTAGATATTAGTTTTTATGACATGAAGATTGTGATATTGATGTAGATGTAGAGTGGGCATTTAGTGCAGAGTGTACTTATGACCCTTATGATAGTGGTGCTAGGGTGATGTTTTCTCATCCTCCCTTTTTATGTAGATGATTTGTTTATTATTGGTCTCAATGAGACATACATTGTTGAATTCAAGGCTGAATGATATCTACTTTCAAGATGAAAAACTTGGGGCTTTTGCATCATGATTTGGGCATGCACTTTAAGCATTGTGATGGAGGTATTGCTTTGTGCCAAGTAAGATACATAGAAACATTACTATGTAAGTTTGGACTTGAGGACTGTAAACCTATTGCTACTCCAATGGATAGCTTTGAAATTGAGTCTTCATGATCTTGGAGATCTTGCAAATGTCACTCTTTATGTCTGTCTTATTTATGTACATAATACGAGGCCAAATATTTAGTTTTTAGTCTCACAGGTCAATAGATTTATGCATAGCCCAAGGCTACGCAATGGCAGGATGTTAAATGGATCTTTCTCTATTTGAGTGGCACTTTACATCTTGGATTGTTTTATTCCAAGGGGGAATCATTTCCGCTAGATTTCCATACTTTGGGGAACTCATATTGGGCTATTTGTTATGACACACAAGTTTTCACAAGTGGCTTTTGTTTCATTCTTGGAATTTCATGTTGGGCTAAAGGCATGTGACTGCCCAACTTGACTAACCCTAATCTCACTAACCTTCTATACATATATAGGAAAGGAAAGCACACTACTTTGATTCCTAGTTTGGTTTTCTCCTTCCCCTTCTCACTAACCTCCTATACATATACAATAAAGGAAAACACACTACTTTGATTCCTAGTGTGGTTTTCACCCAAGCCCCTTCCCTTCTTGCACACACATGAGCACGATCATCGCGAGTGCCCCACAACTGGTATCAAAGTTCTTCTTCTTGATCCTGAACCCCGCCTACCGATCTTCTCCCCACCCCACATACATAGCTCCCCATAGAGGGACTAAGGCTCAAGTTTGAGCTCGGATTCTAATCATTAATAGAATTGGACAGTGCAAGAAAATTGGGCAACGAATGAGATTTTGCAGAGAATCCAAGGGAATTGAAGGCACAGATTTGAGCTTGCAAATATAAAAACAAGCAGCATTTTGGTATATGAAGAGCAAGCATGAAATTGGAAGCAATGCTAATTTTATATAGTGTACCAAACAAGGCTAGGAAATATTAGTAGCACCAGAGAACAAAGCAAGGAAACTATTTTTAGATTTATTCAAAGAACTGGGTAGCTCACGAATTCAAAAAATCTACAAATATTGGGCCTTGAGCACACATAGGGTACACACACACACACTTGCAAGGGCTGTGAGTGCAAGCTTGTGGGAAAAATAAGAAATTAAGCAGCTCAAACTGCAGGGTAGTGTTTTCTAATTGTAAGGGGAGAGTGTGAGTGCAACATTGAGTGTGTATCACACACACACAAGCCTGGGTCTTGGCAATTTACATGTTTCCTTGGCATCGGACTGATGTGAGAGCAACAGAGAGATTACCTTGGCAAGAGATCCAAAGCATCGACAATGGATTTTGACATCCAGCCCCTGACATTGGCTTTTGGCATTTTTCATTGGCATCGAAGAGCGAGAGAGAGATCTCTCAACAAGAGGGCTTGAGCATCCATTGCAAATTTTGATATCTAGCCCTCAACATTGGCTTTCATCGTTTCCCATTAGCATCAAATTTTGGTGTTGCATCATTGGTTCCTTTGATTCTGATTTCAACTTGTGGTGTCGACATAGGTGAGCCTGACTACATCGATCTTGACATAGAAAGCTTCACATTAACAACATCCTTTGGAGACATACATACATTCATGCATACATACATACTTACGTAAGGTTTCCAGTTTCTGAAACCTTAGAATATGTACAAAGCCTGATCAAATTAAGTTGGTTGTTAAGAAAACACTGTAGAATGATCCACTATTGCAAATATTGGTATTTTTGGAATCGTAACCAGAGTTTTACTAGGGTTAGAATTTTTCAGAACCGAATTTCGATAAAATCTGGAAAAGTTACAGGCTCTGAAAGGTTACATTATGAATTTAATTAGTTAAGTAAAATTGAATGGTTTCAGTAATTATTACTACTAGAGTCTTTTGATCCTAAGGTTCTAGAAATTGCAGATATTTCCAAGCTTAATCATTAAAAGTCAGGAAAAATAGCAAAAAAATCGATTCTGGAAGCTGGGTGGGCTATGTGGGGTAGTAATGAACTTGCCCAGGTTGAAATTAGCAATAGGGGGCGCTTGTGGAGTTGTAGGGCTACCTTGGGATGCAAGTTACTGCCATATTCAGCCAGTGAGTGCCCAGAAACCTATAAATATGGCCCCTTGCTTCACATTTTTGGGCAAACTTTGTAATGGAAATGGCCTATGAACTTAGAGAATAGCGGAATTAAGAGAATTAGAGTGAGCAACTTTGAGAGCATAGATGGTGGACTTAATTGGTAGTAGCAACTTAATCATAACACTTAATCAACTATGCATGAGCAATACCTTTGAGAGAGAGAGAGAGAGAGAGAGAGAGAGAGAGAGAGATTTTAGAGAATATGACAACATTTGAGGACCGGATTTATGTGGAGCCGGTCCCCCCTCCAAAAGGCATTTGTATTATAGATTCTCTCATTAAGAGAGACTTGGTACAATACAATCTTTGTGTTCCTTGAAACCTCTTTGGTAGTATGGAGATGGAAGCTTCATAAACCAAGCTTTTGCATAATATCAACAATCAATCTTAGCTTGAAAACAGTCAAGAACTCCTGAACATCATTAGTCTTTGTGTTCCCTAAATCATTTGAGTGCATGAAGATGTATACTTTTATGCATCAACTTGTGCCTAAAGCAACAATTAATCTACCTTGCAATACAATTAATCTACTTGCATTAAGTAACTAATCTACTTGCAATAAACCATTAGCCTTCTTGCAATAAGCATAACATGCACTTTGTGGAAAGCATTAACTATCCCAAGCCTCAGTCCCAAGACCTTAAACACCTTCGAAGGTGGAGAGAGCTAGCAGGGAATGAGGGTAGGGAAGAGGAAGAAGAAGTGTTCCATAGGAGAAAGACATAATTCCTCACTTTTATCATCACTCTTCTTGCTTAGCATACATAATAGCATAGTAATGAATATGGAGAAGATGGAAAGCTTAAGCATTGAAGCATAGCTCTTGGTTGGATTTGCATTCCATAGCCAAGAGTGCTGGTGTAGGCTCTCAACTTCTCAAGGAGCTTGGAGAAGGCGATGGAGCTCTTGCACCTTGCCTAGCACACAATGAGAGTGTTTGTGAGTGTATGTGGGTGAATATACCCCCTAAGCAACCCCCTAGCTTGCTTGGGTCGTCCCCCCCTTGTAGCTCATGCTTCAAGCTCATTGGACCCCTCTAGGCCTAGCCAATCATAAGGAGGAGGCATTACAAGCAGCAAGGGTAGCCTTGAGACAAGTGTCCCCCCTTTCCCCTTTGAGAGAGAGGGCTAGATAAATGCAAAATATATTAATTAAATCTCCTAAATTATCATTGGACCCCTTGGGTGGCCAACCAATAGGCTTTAGGCACACAATGAGGGCAACATGAGGAGGAACTTGACAAGTGTCTCTTTTGCTTTCTTTGTACCATGCATGCCTTGTGTGAGTGTGTGGGTGTTCTCTCTCATCCCCCCTCATGTAGGGATCGCCCCCTTCTTGTAGGGATTGAATCTTTTTCTTTTTGACACCTCAACCCCTCATGTAAAGGCCCAGTTCCCACCATAAGCTTGGCCCTTAAGCACATTAAGCTTGGGTTGGGTTCTCACCTCAAGTGCAACACTAACATCTCAAGCATGTCAAGCACTTCAAGCATCTCAATCATTAAGCACCTCAATCATCAAGCACCTCAAGCACCTTAGTCATCAGGCATGATAAGCACCTCGAGCTGGGTCGGGTTCCCGCGCCTCAAGCTCAGCCCTAGCTTACCTAAGGTCAAAGGACTTTTACACATATTATTAGAGGTCTTCAATGAAGCTAACCCTAAGGTCTTATGCTCCATTGGTTAGCCTTGCTCTTTGATATACCATCTCTCATTTGGGCCCCTTTACCAATGGCCCCGTGCTGAGATAGATCTAAAAGCACATGTCTATATCATAACCCTTGTTCCCGTTTATTCTCCCACATTAAGTGATCAGTTTAATATGAGAAAATCATTTGGGTTGTTTAGATATTAGTTTTTATGACATTACCTCTCTCTTGAGATCATAGTCATCCTCGACTATGAGGTAGATATGGTAAAATCTGACCCATTAGTCCATTGGTCTTAGCGGGTAGAGGGTCCATTTTTACCCTACGACATCATTCCATAGTGGATGACTAATCCACTTGGTGCTTGAGAGACATTTTTTTCTGCAAGCATGTCTGCTCTTTTTAGTCCATATCATACTTCCAAAGTAGAGTGACAAGTTCTACCTGGTATTTGGGAGACGTAGTCACCACAAACATGACCCTAAGTATGCATACTTCTTAACATTTGTGCACGAAACATAAAAAGAGAGTCTTATAAGACAAAAACATGGATCATTTAAAATGCATTTCTTTTACATTTGCTTACTCTTTTGTGTCATTGTAAGCATCATTAACAAGGTTCATATTATCCTTAAGCTATGTTCTTTGCATGCATTTAGTATCTTTGAAAGGATAATTCTTAACTTAAATAAGATACTGTCAGTAATCTTACCATTTCTTAATACCTTGTGTTCCTATCGAAGGATGAACTTGGGTTGGAGCTCGTTTGCTTCATCCTCAATCTCTAATGGATCTACATTTATAGCCTCTATTGGTGGCTCTCCTTAATAAGGCTCGAATAGGCTCTCATGAAAAATGATATATATGAGCCAATAGTTGGGCAACTTTAATTGTTTAGTAAGACCCAAAGAAAGATTTTTTTTCTTTAAAGGACAAGGCTCTTTTATGCCTAATGGCAGGAGCCTCTTTTGCCTAGCTAATAGATGGATATAGCATGTTTAATCTTCTAAAAAGATTCGTTTTGATCTCAGCTATACTTCTTTTCAACGAAGATCTTCCCAGGTACCTTAAGCTACAAGGGACTTTTGGATCTTCCGTCTTTAGCCCCGAAAGGTATTTTCCCCTTAGAAGTATGTTCATGTTATTAGAGACATACTGTTGTTAGGGTAAGTACTTCTCTCATTTTGAGCATTGATCTACTTTGAATCACAAGATTTTAGTAGATCAAGGATCATTAGTTTTGTGATTTTCCTTTTGGCCATCCGTTGGAATAGTAGGCCAACATAAGCGGGTTACAAGTTCTGATAGAGACTCTATCATAAATTAGTGGTCATGGTAGGATTTCTATCCGACAAAATTAGATGTTGGCAAGCCATGGTCCTTCTATCATACTTCATCTTTTGGTATACCATACATTTTGAAACATACTCTTGTATGTTCTCGTTTCTTGGTAAGCCAATACAAGTATGCTTTTACTCCTAGCAGAGTAAATTCTAAATCCTCTTTGCCCCGCATATGGGAGGAGCATGGGAAGTGAGGAAGATATAGCCTATTGAGGTATGGAAGATAACCATCCTCTAATGTGAGTGGTTCTTTTTCTTCCATTTGTAAAGGCTATTATCATATCCCTAAAGCCTGGGTTAGAAGCATTTTTAACTATCATAAAACATAGTTCATTGTAAGTTTCTATTGATACCCTATCTACCCTTGGCCATCGGGAAAGTGCATCGGCTACATGTTGTGCTTGCCAGCAATGTAAGCAATGTAAAATTTAAATTGCAAAAAGAAATTTGCCCACCTCATTTGATTGTCGAAGAGCTTGGTTCGTATCATGGATGGAGTCTGCAAGAAGTACTTCCATGTGTCAACGGCATGTAAAATAGCTCGTAGTTTCTTTTGTATATGTCCAACATTCGCTCATTGGATTTGAGTCTTTGAATCTTGTATTCTATGGTATTCCCTTCTTAAAGAAAATTTTTGCTTGAAGGCATGCATCCAAGCATTACATTGGACCTCAAATAGCTTTGAGAGATCCCTTAGTGTAAGCATAAGTTGAGAGATAAGTTTCTCTTTGAACTTTTCAAAAGTATTTTTCTCTCTTTGTAGTCCATGTACACTTAACGTTCTTTTTTGTTAAGTCATCTATTGAATTGTGTTACACAGTCATTAGGCTAGGAAAATTATCTTTTAATTTTTGTAAAGAGAGAAATGATCAAACTAATCCAAAAAGCTTTGAGATAATTATCAAAGGTAAAAAATATCTTAAGAAACCTGTGATATTTATCTTAATCTCAGATAATTAGTTTAACTAATTATCTTAGTCGAAAAACACTCTTTTTAAAGGAAAATAAAAGGAAAAAATATAAAAATAATCCAAAAAACTTTGAGATAATTATCAAACGTAAAAATGATCTTAAAAAACCAGTGATAATTATATTAAACTCAAATAATCAGTTTAACTAATTATATCAAAAGAAAAACACTGTTTTAAGGGGATAATTAAAGGGGTAAAATAGCAAATTAATCCAAAAAGCTTTGAAATAATTATCAGAGGTAAAATACATCTTAAAAAACTTGTGATAATTATCTTAACTTCAAATAATTAGTTTAACTAATTATCTCAGTAGAAAAACATTGTTTTTAAAGGAAAATAAAAGGGAAAAAATAACAAACTAATCCAAAAAGATTTGAGATAATTATCAAAGATAAAACTAATCTCAAGAAACTTGTGATAATGATATTAATCTCAGATAATTAGTTTAACTAATTATCTTAGGAGAAAAACACTATTTTTAAGGGATAAGTAAAGGGAGAAAATAGCAAATTAATCCAAAAATCTTGAGATAATTATCAGAGGTAAAATACATCTTAAGAAACGCGTGAAAATTATCTAAATCTCAAATAGTTAGTTTAACTAATTATTTCAGTAAAAAAGTTACTATTTCTAAAGAAAACTGAAAGGAAAAAATAGCAAACTAATTCAAAAGGCTTTGAGATAATTATCAAAGGTAAAACAAATCTTAAAAGACCCATGATAATTATATTAACCTCAGCTAATTAGTTTAACTAATTATCTCAAAAGAAAAACACTATTTTGAAGAGATAATTCAAGGAGAAAAATAGCAAATTAATCCAAAAAGCTTTGAAATAATTATCAAAAGTAAAATAAATTATAAGAAACTTATCATAATTATCTTAATCTTAGATAATTACTTTATCTAATTATCTCAGTAGAAAAACACTATTTTTAGAGAAAAATTAAGACTGAAAATTATTAAATCATGTTATATAATTACATGTTATTTATCAGAGTTAGATTACATGATCAAGAGGCCATGAAAATTATGTCAAGGTTAGAAATGTAGTATAGATATTTAGTTTAGTCAAATTGCTAAAAACTAAAGAGGGAAATTAATAAATCATGTTATATGATTACATGCTATTTATCATAGTTGAATTACATGATCAAGATGCCGTGATAATTATGTCAAGGTTAACAAATTAGTACGGATATATAGTTTAGTCAAATTATACTAATTCTAGCTAAAAATTAAAGGGAAAAATAAGTAAATCATGTTATATGATTACATGCTATTCATCAAAGTTAAATTACGTGATAAACACGCCATGATAATTATGTCAAGGTTAGAAATTATAAAAGATATTTATCTAAGTCAAATTATACTATTTTTAAGTAAAAATTAAAGATAAAAATTAGATAATTGAGTTGGAAAATAAAAAGATAATTACCAAAGGTCACAAATATTGTTATCTACTTGTGATAATTATACCATAATTAATTAGTGAGTTTAGAAAATTATAATTGACCAAAAGTCCTATTTTTAGCAAAATATTAATTAAAGTAAATAGACTTTGTTGTCAAAAGTTTACAAGACAATTACAGTAAGTGTAAATAAATAGAAAAAATATTAAGCTCAAAATAAGCAGATTACAAGGTTAAAAATTCGATGGGAAAATTAGAAAAAAGATATAGAAAATTAGGATAGCTTAGAAAACCCTTAGGGAAGCTGTGGAAAAAGTTAGCATGCCTATATAGGAAAATAAGAAATTACTAGGTCAAGAATTTATCAATTAAAACTATAAATTTAACCTAGATTTGGGTAAAATTGGATACAAAGGTTAAGTCCAGCTTTTGGATAATTACCTTAATTATTTAGACGTCCTTTTTATAATGATAAGAAGTTATGGCACTGAAAAAGACCCAAGCCAATCCTACATCTGATGATGATAGCAGAGCTCTAAAAAGAACTAGAGCGTCACACGACAATGAAGATGGGACTAGTAGTAGGCCTACAGAGGAGAGTCTTCAGGTGCCAGCGCAATAGCAGATGGCCGATCAGTCCTAGGTGGGTTTCCCATTATTCAATTAAGTCTTTAAATAGTGTAAGTTCTTTTATAAGTTAGCATTGCATACGTAAGGAGTGAGTAAGAATCAGGAAAGGAATAATTGTCCAAAAACGGAAGGTAAATTCCAAAGGACTGGTTGAATTAGGAAAGATATGATTGATCATTCTTAACACAGCTTGTCTCAAGACACCTCCGACTCCTTGGTATAAGTTGTCGATAATGATTGGCTTTCCAGCCACCACGGATAAGTCGGTTACCCCCATGAACGATGAGTTTCTACTCTGTGTCATGTCTTGATGTTTCTACATAAGTTAAGATACCGTTTTTATCCTAGGGGAGGTGCCCGGTTGTATGAGCAACTGGTTTGGCATATGGACACGCGGAACCTTGGGTGAGGGTTTATCCACGGATTGTGAATAAGGAATGGGTGCCGTTTTCTCACCCTTAGGTAGTTTAGAGACAAGAAGAGTATTGGTCATGGTTATTATGGACAATGTTTGATTGACAGTACCCTGTCTTAAGTTTAAAGATTTCTGTTTGCTAAAAGAATGCTTTTCAATGCTGTCTTTAAGAATTGATTGAAGGAATTACTCTGACGGAAAGTTAAAAGAAACTATTAATCTAAGTGTTAAACAATGTGATAGTAATTAAAAAACAAAAGAATCATGTGTGAGTGCGGGGTGGTAAGTGGGGATTGACTAAGGTTGTCAATCAAGGATGGGTGGACCTGATTAGTCAAGTAACTATCCATCCCTGTGCACTAAAAACATTTAAGAAAACTTCTTCACTTGGAAGAGGATCCCACAGCGGCTGCGCCCTCACATTTGTTAGGGGGAAAAACAATTTGGTTGAGGATACCTTAGCTCAACTTGTGGAAGTTATAGGGCCGAAATAGTTTTGAACTTTTAATATATTGTCTTGTTTCCGCTGGGAGACGGGACTAGGTCTTCTTCTAAGGCTATAGATCCAAGCCATTGTCAATGGTAAAGGTCTATTCCTTGGATTTTTCTTGTTTAGAGACTCTGATTTTTATCAGACCTAGAGACCTGTCAAGGATCCCATCCCGATCTTGGTATTGGCGGGTTGGGGATCTCACAAGTGGTATCAGAGCCTAGGTTAGTTTGGAAAAATTTTGTACTGTCTGAACATTTTAAAAAACAAGAAAAATTGGTTAGCTAATCCAAGGCTTATGCGTCGATAATTCAGGAAGATCCTGTGGTTGAATATCGCAGATTCCAAGTCTTTGAGCTTATTTATGAGAGTGCTTGTCGTTCTCCAAACTATTTTTTTTGACAGAGCGTGATGGAGCTACTGATGAAGGCTCACACTCCTCATTCGACTCCGATAGATAAAGGATGGGAGCTCGAATGGAGCAATGAAGGCGGGACTTATTACATCAATGCTTGGAAGCTGCAATGTGTTACCACGGATTTAAAGAAACTACAATGGGCTGAGGAACAGAGAGTGGTTCAGTTATACTACTTCTTGGGTACAAACTCGAGTATCATTCTTCCCACTTATCCAGGAGGCACAGGGAAACCCCTGAACAAATGGGTATAGGATAAAGTGGTGGAGATAATTCCATATCGAAGAATCAGAACTTTTTCTCAGAATACACCTAAGAATTTGGATCTTGTAATTTACTTTTCGATTTTCAATGAGTATAAGAACTATTATACCAATCAGTTACAAGATTGTAGAAATCTGACTACAAACACCCATCGTTTGTATCACCATATTCCAAGTCAACCAGCTATGCGGATTCTTTAAAGGTCGCAAAAATTTACAACAAGTTAGGATGAGATACCCTAAGCCTCTTTTGTAAGGCTATCCTTGTAAATATTCACCTTATGAATGAGGAAGATAAGAGAGACACTCGCTTGGCCACAGTTAGCAATCCTAGAGTTTTGTAAACCACTATAAGTCGATAATGTAAAAATTTGAGTTACTTATATAATGGTATACATTATTTTCTTTCCCAAATTACTTAAGGAAATTAAAATTAAGTAAGTATTAAATTAAGAAATTAAGGGTTGATCTAGCAAATGAGACAGAGGTTCTCGATAGTATGAAAATAATTTGAATCTTGAGATTGAGATAGTTATTAAGAACCAACTCACATTCTTTATGCACACGATAGCCTTCCTTGAAAAATGACCTAGATATGAAAGTATTAATGTACGAGACTAGTAGGAAGCTAAAAAGAACTCTTGGTATGATACTTCTTAAAACCCTTTACATATTGTTGGTCAACCAGGTTAGAGCACAAAGGGGGTACCTCTGATGCAATGGTGGAAGACTGTGCCAAACGCGGATTGCTCAGAATGGCAAGAACACGCCGAGCGCGTTCAGATTGGCAAAGCTGAAATACATGATACTTGTCGAACACTGAATGCTCTGAATGGTCAGTTAGGCCGATCGCGTTCATGTTGACAAGGTGGATAAATGGATCTTTTATAGAATGGATTTAATCTTATTCTTGAGATGATACAACTGGTTTGTGCAGGTTTTTAAGATGGGCTCAACACTGAGAGTTTCTTAGAATAAAATTGAGTAGCAAGTAATCCGAAAGGAAGTGTAGAAGCTCTCACTAGAGTGTATCCTTGAAAAACTAGAAAGAACTCTTAGAGTAACCGGTAACATTGGGTAAAGAGGAAAGATTATCCCACCAAAGATGCCACTTGGGAGGATGAATTTCTCTTCTCAAAGATTTTCCCAAATTCGGTTGAGATGAGGACATCTCAATTCCTTAAGTTGGCGTGATTGTAAGGTTTCCAGTTTTTGAAACCTTAGAAATTATACAAAGCCTGATCAAATTAACTTGGTTGTTAAGAAAACATTGTAGAATGATCCAAGTATGGCAAATATTGGTATTTTCGGAATCGTAACCAAAGTTTTACTAGGGTTAGAATTTTTCAGAACCCAATTCCGATAAAATCTGGAAAAGTTACGGGCTCTCAAAGGTTACACTATGAATTTAATTACTTAAGTAAAATTGAATGGTTTCAGTAATTATTACTACTAAAGATTTTTTATCGTAAGGTTCTAGAAATTGCAGATATTTCCAAGTTTAATCATTAAAAGTCAGAAAAAATAGTAAAAATCGATTCTGGAAGCTGGGGGGACTGTGTGGGGCAGTAATGAACTTGTGTAGGTTGAAATTAGCAGCAAGAGGCGCTTGTGGAGTTGTAGGGCTTCCTTGGGATTCAAGTTACTACCATATTCAGTCAGTGAGTGTCCAAAAACCTATAAATATGGCCACTTGCTTCACAATTTTTGGCAGACTCGAAGCCTTGGCAAATTCTCTCATCTAGAGGGACCTCTATGCAGAAATCACTAGAGAGCAAAGCTCTAGTTGGTTAATAAACGATAATTAGCACTAACCCTTTTAATTAGTAGAATTATGTGAACCTATTTATATCTTCTTAATTAATTGAGGATTAAACTTATTTATACTCTAAAATTCTCTCCTAATTTTTAATTCTCTATTGATTATTGAGATTAAGCTTATAAAAACTAATCTAATTAATTATTATATTGTATTAGGATTGAAATTACTCATTTTAATCATAAAATAATGATAATTATACTAATTAAATTTAGAATAAGATGAGATAATTATCAGAGCTCTGTTAGACAATCATTAAGCTAATTTTTGTAATTATTTAAGTAAAATTACACTATTTTTAAGGAAAAAGTAAAGGAGAAAATGATCAAATTAATCCAAAAGCCTTTGAGATAATTATCAAAGGTAAAATACATCTTAAAAAACCCGTGATATTTATCTTAACCGCATGTAATTAGTTGAACTAATTATCTCAGCAGAAAAACATTGTTTTTAAAGAAAAATAAAACGAAAAAAATAGAAAACCAATCCAAAAAGCTTTGAAATAATTATCAAAGGTAAAACTAATCTTAACAAACCCGTGATAATTATATTAACGATAGATAATGAGTTTAACTAATTATCTCCACAAAAAAACACTATTTTTAAAGGATAATTAAAGTGACAAAATAGAAAATTAATCCAAAAATATTTGAGATAATTATCAGAGATAAAATACATCTTAAGAAATTTGTGGTAATTAAATAATTAGTTTAACTAATTAACTCAGTAGAAAAACACTATTTTTAAAGAAAAATAAAAGAAAAAAATAGCAAACTAATTCAAAAATCTTTGAGATAATTATTAGAGGTAAAACTAATCTCAAGAAACCCGTGATAGTTATATTAATCTCAAATAATTTGTTTAAATAATTATCTCAGCAGAAAAACATTATTTTTATGGGATAATAATAAGGAAAAAATAGCAAATTAATTGAAAAAGCTTTGAGATAATTATCAAAGGTAAAATACATCTTGAGCAACCCGTGATAATTATCTAAATCTCAAATAATTAGCTTAACTAAATATTTCAGCAAAAAAATATTGTTTTTAAATAAAAATAAAAGGAAAAAAATAGCAAAATAATCCAAAAAGCTTTGAGATAATTATCAAAGGTAAAACAATCTTAAAAACCCCATGATAATTATAATAAACTCAATAAATTAGTTTAACTAATTATCTTAATAGAAAAACACCATTCTGAAGGGATAATTAAAGGAGAAAAATAACAAAGTAATCCAAAAATATTTAAGATAATTGTCAGAGGTAAAACATATTCTAAGAAACTTGTGATAATTATTGTAACCTCAGATAATTAGTTTATCTAATTATCTTAATAGAAAAATTTTGTTTTTAAGAGAAAATTAAAGCTGGAAATTAGTAAATCATGTTATATGATTACATGTTATTTATCAGAGTTGAATTATATGATCAAGAGGCCGTGATAATTATGTCAAGGTTAAAAAATTAGTACAGATATTTAGTTTAGTCAAATTATACTAATTCTAGCTAATTAAAGGGGAAAATTAATAAATCATGTTATATTATTACATGCTATTTATCAGAGTTGAATTACATGATCAAGAGTCCGTGATTATTATGTCAAGGTTAGAAAATTAGTACAGATACTTAGTTTAGTCAAATTATACTAATTCTAGCTAAAAATTAAAGGGGGAAATAAGTATATCATGTTATATGATTACATGCTATTCATGAGAGTTAGATTACATGATAAAGAGTCCATGATATTTATATCAAGGTTAAGAAATTATATCAAGGCCATGATAATTATATCAAGGTTAAGAAATTATAAAAGATATTTATCTAAGTCAAAATATACTAATTTTAACTAAAAATTAAAGATGGAAATTAGATAATGGATTTGGAAAATAAAAAGATAATTACCAAAGGTCACAAATATTGTTATCTACTTGTGATAATTATACCATAATTAATTAGTGACTTTAGAAAATTATAAATAGACTTTGCGGTCAAAAGTTTTTAGAGAAATTATAGTAAGTGTAAATCTGTGATATAAAGTTGAGGAAATTAAATCTTTAAGAGAAAATAAATAGAAATAATATATAGCTCAAAATAAGCAGATTACAAGCTTAAAAATTCGATGGGAAAATTAGGAAAAAGATATAGAAAATTAGGATAGCTTAGAAAACCCTTAAGGAAGCTGTGGAAAAAGTTATCATGCCTATATAGGAAAATAAGAAATTACTAGGTCAAGAATTTATCAATTAAGATTATAAATTTAACCTAGATTTGGGTAAAATTGGATACAAAGGTTAAGTTCAGCTTTTGGATAATTTACCTAATGATTTAGACGTCCTTTTTATAAGGATAAGAAGTTCTGGCACATAAAAGGACCCGAGCCAATCCTACATCGAATGATGAGGGCAGAGCTCTAAAAAGAACTAGAGCGTCACACGATGATAAAGATGGGCCTAGTACTAGGCATACGGAGGAGAGTCTTCAGGCGCCAACACAGCAACAGATGGTCGATTAGTCCAAGGTGGGTTTCCCATTATTCAATTAAGTCTTTAAATAGTTTAAGTTCTTTTATAAGTTAGCATTGCATACGTAAGGAGTGAGTAAGAATCAGGAAAGGAATAATTGTCCAAAAACGGAAGGTAACTTCCAATGTGCATTTGTTTATAATGTAGGAAATAGTTGTTTGGGTTAAAACTGATTGAATTAGGAAAGATATGATTGATCATCGTTAAGACAGCTTGTCTCAAGACACCACCGACTCCTTGGTATAAATTGTCGATAATGATTGGCTTTCCAGCCACGGATAAGTCGGTTACCCCCATGAACGATGAGTTTCTACTCCGTGTCATGTCTTGATGTTTCTACATAAGTTAAGATACCGTTTTTATCCTAGGGGAGCCTCCCGGTTGTATGAGAAACTGGTTTGGCGTATGGGCACCCAGAACCTTGGGTGGGGGTTTATCCACTCCGGATTGTGAATAAGGAATGGGTGCCGTTTTTTCACCCTTAGGTGGTCTTGAGATAAGAAGAGTACTGGTCATGGTTATTATGGACAATGTTTGATTGACAGTACCCTGTCTTAAGTTTAAAGTTGTCTGTTTGCTAAAAGAATGCTTTTCAATGTTGTCTTTAAGAATTGATTGAAGGAATTACTATGACAGAAAGTTAAAAGAAACTATTATTTTAAGTTTTAAACAATGTGATAGTAATTAAAAAACAAAAGAATCATGTGTGAGTGCAGGGTGGTAAGTGGGGATTGACTAAGGTTGTCAATCAAGGACGGGTGGACCTAATTAGTCAAGTAACTATCCATCCCTGCGCACTAAAAACGTTTAGAAAACTTCTTCACTTGGAAGAGGAGTCCACTAGCGGCTGTGCCCTCACATTTGTTAGGGGGGAAAAGCGTTGGTTGAGGATACCTTAGCTCAACTTGTGGAAGTTATAGGGACAAAATAGTTTTGAACTTTTAATATATTTTTTCGTTTTCGCTGCGAGACAGGACTAGGTCTTCTTCTAAGTCTATAGACCCAAGCCATTGTCAATGATAAAGGTCTATTCCTTGGATTTTTCTTATTTAGAGACCTGATTTTTATCAGACCTAGAAGGGGAGAGAGAGAGAGAGAGAGAGAGAGAGAGAGAGAGAGAGAGAGAGAGAGAGAGAGAGAGAGAGAGAGTTTCTCTCTAGTTTACCGCCCTCCCCATCTAGCTCCATCGACTCCAACATCCCATTCTAACATCCAAATTTCTCGATAGTGACTCAGTCCATTTGGAAGACCTTGCGTAGTGTGGGCACTACCCTCAACATTTTCTTGCCATCCCATACATCAGATTGAACCATTAGTTGTAAGTTTTTCACATCCGGCCCTGACATTGAAGTTTTTTGACGCTTCCTTCTAGTGACAGAAGACATCACTGGCTTCTAGTCTACACCAACATACGGATTTGTTGCAACATGCTTACAAGGGGACACACAACCCAAGCATACGTTTCTATTGTAGTTCACAGGTGTTCATAGACTCTGCTTTTAGAGAGGTTACAGCTTGCCATACATGCCTTGTCTTCATGTATACTTGTGGTCCTCATTGATGGATCCTAGATCCCAATTTCCTCAAGATTGTCAGGCAATCTGGACATAGGAATTATAGGTTCACTGGATACATGTTCAACATTTTCATGAGCAGCAATGCGCTTTTTGGGTGTAGTTTCATTAAAGCATGTTATGTATTGACATATGTGTTTTTTTTAGCACTTAGAGTGCCATTGAGCTCTTTTGAGAGAAAATAACCTCACAAGGATTTGGTCTATTGTTTTGCATCATTTTCTAGTGCCTATTTTTGTGTGGTTCCTACTCATGTACGTTGAGCTGCACATATTTTCCACTGTATAGCATCCAGTTTACACCATGTGAAGCCATTTCTTTGCATTTTTTGGGCCATTTTTGAGACTAGGGCTAGAAGAAGCCTTTTTGAGACTATGGATTTTAATGAGATTCACGTTGGGTTACATTTGGAATGGGACAACTTAGAACCAATCTTACCGTCCCCAACTCTTGGGAACCATTGATCCCACCCGATCACATGCAAGCCAAAAAGTTTGCAATTACTAATTGTGATATGTGGCAAAAATGTATGGACTTTATCCGAGGGGCTAACAATTGCTCGTGAGCCTTGAGGTCTTATGTAGGCCAAAAATTTGATCAAAGACCAACAAAGACAGATCTAGGCCAGAAGAACCGAGTTGCCAAATGGCTAGTGTTTTGTGTTTGCTTATCCTTTGGATGGTCTTGCATGAGGTTTATTTTGAGTTGGGGTATTCTCAAATGTCGGGATACTTTCGTTATATAGGTTGTTGAAGTTCCCCATTATGGTATGCTTGTATGAGATATTTTGTTTGACACTACGTACGACAAGTTTTTGTTATTGATAGTTGAAAGTGTATGCCTAGATATATTGTTTTGAGTTTATTTTATGCTTTTTAATGCCTCATCAAGGTTGAGCTTTCATGCCGTCTACAAGTAAACTTTGTCAAATTTTTCCTGCATTTCTACCTATGTGCTATATGACACTTTGAGCACTGTTTTGGCTTAATATTTTTCTCTTATTATAGAGGAGGTTCTATCAGAGTCTCACCATGATTCTCGCCATAAATTTTGGCATTCTCACCATAGTGCTCAAGTCTTGTAAAAATGGCCTCTTCTACTAAGAAGGACATTTACAACGTTAGAAAGCTTGATGGCATGAATTTTTCTATGTGGAAAGAGAAAATCCAGGATGTGCTAACTCAAAAAAGTTAATTAGAGCCAATCTTTGAGCGTGCAGAGGGAGATTTCTATATGGAAGCACATTGGAGGATGCTAGATGCAAAGCCCATGTTCACTATTTGCTACACTTAGATGAATATGTGTATTTCACCATAATCGGTGAAGCTACTACTAAATCCTTATATGTGACAAGGTATGCAGTGCATATGAGAGAAAATCATTATGCAGTACATATGAGAGATAAAGTGCAAGTAAAAATGTTTACTTGATGAAGAAGATTTTTGAACTTTGCATGAAAGAAGGTGACACAATTCTTGAGCACTTGAATGCATTCAATGTACTTTTTAATCAATTGACATCACATGGATTGGAATTTGACAATAAACTACGATCCATATTCTTATTGTGCTCTTTACCCTCTTCATGGGATATATTTTGCATAGCGATTGGAAACCCTATGCTCGAGGGGAAATTGGCCTACGATGGTGTAGTTTCCAGTCTACTCAATGAAGAGATACACGGGAAGTCTATGGAGCTTGCAAACCAAGGTGATGCATATGTTGCCATTGGCAAAGGCCAAAGAAATTGCACACATAACAATGACAAAAGTAAGGATCGTAGGAATTCTTGAAGAAAATCTTGAGGTTCTTTGTGCAATGTTGAAGTTTTATCATTACCATAAGAAATAACATTTAAAGAAAGATTCTCGTGCATGGCAAAGAGACAAGAAAAATTTTCAAGACAACAAGAAGTCTTACAATGATGGCAAGGGAAAAGCTAAGATTGAGGAGTGCAATGTGCTAAAGTCTCCTAAGATTGTAGATGAGCCTGAGGTCCAAACTTCCTCAAAAATTCTAGTCTTTATAGTAGATCTTAGTCTAGATTCTTTTATTGTGCAAGATGCTAGCTTTTATCACAATTGAGTCATTGATTTTGGCATGAGTTTCCATGTAACACCTCATAGAGAATGGCTCTCTACATATGCACATATTCGTGGTGGTAAAGTCAAGCTCGATGATGCCTATGATCTTGAGATCCAAGGCATTGGAGACATCAACCTAGTTTTGCATAATGGCAAGGAATTCATAGTAAAAAATAGACGTTTTCCCATGTTAGCGAAGAGTCTGATTTTTGTTGGTCAACTCGACAACTTGTGCTACATGACCACTTTGGAATGGATCGTAGACAATCAAGAAGGGGAAACTTGTGATATGGAATGCTTTACTACATGCTTGTTTTGTGTGTAAAAGAGGATTCTACATCCATAGTTGAGCTACCATCTACTGAGTTGTGGTATAGTTGGCTAGGCCTATGAGCCAAAGGGAATGAAAACACTAGCTCAATTTGGTTACTTACCTTTGCTAAGTTATTTTAATTTTTATATGTGTGAGTAGTGCATCTATGATAAAAAAACTAGGAACAACTCATTGCGATTGCATCTATGGTAAATAAACTAGGAGCATCTCACTATCATTGAAGAGAAAATGCTTGCAACCACTAGAGCTTGTCCATAGCAACATTTATGGTCCTATGCCGACCAAGTCTCTAGGGGTAGCTAGCTATTTTGCAACTTTCATAGACAATTCCACTAGGAAGGTGTGGGTTTAGCCTTTATGTCATAAGGATCATGTCTTCTCTACGTTCCAAAATTTCTTAGCATTGGTAGAGAATCAATCTAGCAAGAAGTTCAAAAGCTTGAGGGCTGATAGTGGTGGAGAATACATCTCCAAAGATTTTGAATTTTTTTGTAGCAAGGGAGGCATTAAGGGGTAGCTTACTGCATCTTACACACCTAATCAAAATGAATGTATAGAAAGAATAAATTGAACAATTCAAGAGCAAGTCACAACCATGCTTTCTATGGTAAATCTGACTCAAGATTTTTGGGCAAAAGCAATATTGATAGTGGTACAAAACATTAATAGGTCACTTAGTATGCCATTGAATTACTAGATTCTAAAGGATTTGTGGTATGGAAAGAAGCCACATTACGCTCACTTGCATGTCTTCGGGTGTGAGGCATACACACGTGTTCAAAGAGCTTCAAAAAAATCTTAACCCATAGTCACACAAGTACACTTTCCTTAGTTATGGTGTAGACGGAGAGATGGGATATCATCTTTGGCACTCAAAATCTTGCAAAGTCATTCACAGCTCACATGTTATATTCAACAATTTGAAAATGCACAAGAAACCTATCAAAGAGGTTGACTATAGAAAAGTCACATTCAAGGACATTGCCTCAAAATTTGTGAAAATTTAGAAGTGTAGTTGTGTACCTTCCACTGGTAGTGCTCCAATCAACAAGGCAAAGAGTAGTTAGTCAAGATTTGAGGAACTAAGCAAGAAATATTTTACCAAGTAATGTGATGAGAGAGAAAAAATGTCATATGTATTCTATGTTATCTAGGATGCCAGACATTGCATTTGTAGTGGAAGTCATTAGTCGGTATATGGCTAATCCTAGCAAGAAGCATTGGACGGTAGTGAAACACATCCTCAAATACTTGAAGGGTATAGTGATCCAATGTTTACGCCTCAGTAATAGTGATGCATCTATTGCTAGTGACATAGATGGAGATTATGTGGATTTCAAATATAGTAGGAGATTTTTGTATGGCTATAGGTACATATTTGTAGGAGGAGCCATTTCTTGGAGATCATCTCTCCAAGATTTTATGTCTTCTTTCACTACAAAGATTGAGTACATTGTAGCATCAACTGCTAGCAAGAAATCTATACGATCGGCACGTTTAGTAGGATATTTAGACATTCAACAAATTCCAGCTCTGCATTGTGATAGTCAAAGTACCATTGCTTTAGCAAAAAATCTCATATTTCACTCCAAGTCAAAACACATTGAGGTGCGGTATCATCTCATTTGGGGGGTACATTAATGGATAAGTGATTGGAGCTTGTCAAGGTCCACACCAATGACAAGCAAATGGATTCTCTTATGAAGAGCATCTAGAAATGGATTGATTTTCACATTGCGTTGAGTTAATGGGTGTAGGGTGAACATATTTTTATGACAGTGAAGCTCTTGTAGGACTATGCATACTAGCTTTAGTCATCCCAACCCACTAAACAAGGTAAGGACTCATGGTAAGAACCCATAAGATAATAAATTCCTCAGGTCCATTATGTAAAGTAAAAATTCCATCATATAAAGCAAAAGCCAAAATCACCCAATGATGGAAGTGCACAGTAAAGACTCAAGGTAATCCCCCACAAGCCAATAAAACCATCAAATTCATCAGTAGCTCAAGTGTAAGTGAATGTGTAGCAAGATGAAGCAATCACCACCAGATGAAGTGCGCAAGCAAACACAAAAAGATGAAGTGCCAGATCAAGAGTTTTAGGGAAACCAAAGTAAAAATGCATAGCCAGAAGTGGTGTGTGTTTGTGTAACTGTTTTACCTTAGATAATAAGACATAATTGAACTTTTACATTCAAAAGACAGCTAGCTTTAGAAAAACAAAAAGATAAGTACAGAAACAACTCAGTATTAGAATCATTTTTGTACAATGTTTGTAAGAATGAGGTCCCATTCCTGTATATAGATACTAGAAGAACTTCCCGAATCATAAGTAAGTGTGCAATCTAGCGTAGGTCAGCTTGCCAAAGTTTTAAAAAAACCTCCAAGATAAGATATAGTCCTTACTTGCATCCATCCAAAGAGGACAACAATTCACTTAGCCTTGGATGTGTTTTACAGGTATCAATGGACCATACCAATTGTTATCCATGTCCATCTTACAAGCTTTTTTAAAAAACTTTACGAAGCTACGTCTATAGATTTTTAGAAAAAATGTTAATTATTATTCCCCATTTTTTAAATAAAAAAACAAGAGTTTTTAAAGACTATCATTCTAATTAGAAGGCCATCATCCCTTCTAATCCAAGTGTCTGAATCAACCATCATTTGAAGTCATTTAGTTCCTAGAAACCTAATCAAGTGTACTAAAAGTGAGAAATCTTTCCCAAAAGAAATTTCCAAGTTCTCAAACTTTAGTAAAAAAAAACAACAAGGCAGAAGTGCATTGCGGTAGAATGATCTCTGAAGAAACCATTACAACTTAACCATCTTTTCTCTTTCACTAAAAAAAATATACCCCATATGTCATGTTGTTTACCATGTCTATACTTACCTTAGTACTCAAAGTTTATGAGAGGAGCATCATTAGCCCAAGTAAATATATCCGAATTGAATACAGGTAAGTCCTTAGTGCAACCATGGTACAATTGGCCCAACATTTTTTACAAAAACAAACTATAGTGCAGCTGAACAGAGAACAACACAGTTATCCAATAGTCTATGTATATTTAGGCAATGCAATGTATAGCTTAACCTAGCCGATTAGGTAGTAAGAACAACCGGATGGTGCAACCGAGCTCAAAACATTCCAAGAGCCCGATAAAAGTAAGATAGAAAACTCCAACCCCTTAAGTAATTATATATGTCTAGCAAGTTTACAAAATCCATGTACTAACATGTCATCGATAGGCCCTTAACCGATTACCACCGAGAACCTTTTGTCAAGCAAGGTAACGCAGTAGCAATCCCAAGAGAACAACCCATTGCTAAAGTAGAGTAATCACATACTCAAACTAATTAATGGTAGAATTTTATCAAGCGGCTCAGCAGTTGGTAATCCATACCTGGCTAACTAAGGACCGTTTTTATGACCAGTAGCAAAAATAGCAATAATCTTCGCTAATCCAAGTAATATGTTGAAGCCCATTAGGCCACCTCGGTATACTTAGTTACCCTCAATAAATATAGTTAGGTTCAGCACAGCAGCAGACAAGAGCCCTCATAAAAAAAAGCCACTGAAAAACCTCATGCCATAAGCAGCCAGTAAATACGAATAACACCTTTATTTTTTACAGTGCCCGTGACTTACCACAGTCATCATGACATAGCATGTTTAGCCATATATGCTTCCCACCATGGAGTATCACAACAAGGTTTTAAAGCAAGAGCAAAACACCCTCTACAGCAATTATTTCAAAGTAAACAATGGTCCCCTTTTCTTTTTTATAAAAACAAAAACCTACAAGGAAATACACAAGGGCAAGGAGGCCGACATGTGTGTCAATAGTAGTGAGCTCCATGCTTCAATGTCAAAACACAACGCAAAACTTTCTAGGCAAAGGAACAACCAACCAAAGCTAAATGAGGGCCAGAGAAGCGCCTTCACCTCTTTATATAGAGGAGGGAGGCGGCCCGCTAGCTTGTAGTAATGAGCAGAATCGCCATGAGTGTACCGACTTCATTACGCGATAGTGAGCCCGCCTATGGTTGCAGAGAGAAAGCCCGTGCGCCTTCACAGTAAGTTTTGGTAGTAGGGTAGTAAACTACTTAGGAGAAAACCTACTTGCAAGTATTAGAGACGGGCCTAGTCCCATGGTGTGGAGGTGAAGTTAAGAAAATAAGCCAGGAATTTATTAAGTACCACTTTGTGCCTGTGTGTGTGTGTGTGTGTGTGTGTGTGTGTGTGTGTGTGTGTGTGTGTGTGTGTGTGTGTGTGTGTGTGTGTGTGTGTGCGTGTGCGTGCGCGTGTGTGTGTAGCAGTTCTAAATATATACAAATATATATGCAAACGAAGTATACCAGTTCACAAACCAATAATTCTAGGCAAATACAATGGTTTTGTACAATAATTTATTTGGAATTGAAAATAAATTCTATACAAGGTAGTAAAGATAACAAGTAAAACTTGGGAAATAGTCATCCCAGACTTTGGCGTGAAGTTGCTCCAAGGTAAGCGAACTACCCCCACTCATCTACCACAAAGAACAGAATGTTTTTATCAAAGAAGGTAGCCCTCACCTGCATCCATAGCCACAAGAAAACAGTTCATTAACACGTGGCTGTACACAGGTGATGCTAGGCATCCCAGTTGTTATCCATGTCAAAATGACAAAACAAACCGTTCTTCAATATGTAGAAAAAAAAATTAAAATTAGAGTTATACTAAGAATTCCCCTTTTTTTTCTCTCCTAGAGAGTGAGCCTCCTCTCAAAGCTAATATATATTGATTTAGTTAAATTTTTTTACAAAAACCAAATCAAAAGCCCTATCCTCATCTGTGTCTCATATTATGCCATAATTGACATATTCTTCAAAAGGCCAATATCACACATAGTCGCAAAGTATACTTATAACCACCGATTTCCATCTATATATACCCAACCACGCCAGTTTTACACATTTTTAAAGAAAGAGCAACAAAATGGATAAATAATCAATTGCTTTTATCTATAGTAGTCTAGCCTTTCCATTTTTCGAAGTCATGCACGCTAGGGAAGGTTATTTAAAATGCAACAGCTTGCACAGTCAGTACCAACAAAACAAACAAGACCAGCAACAACTCTTATCCGAAGTGCCATACAATCAATTTTTTTCTCACCAAGTGTAGTCCAGTCACAACAATCAGACCGGTTGGGAAGGTCTACAACCATGGCATAGGCAATCAGCTAAAAACAGGTGACAGAGACTAGTACAAGCTAAGTAAAAACGAACCAGCACTACTCTTGAGTAAGTAATATATCATCGGTCTTCCATTACACTTTACATATTATGTTGGGGACATTCTTTCGTATATTATTATGCAAGTGTGGAGTTATTCCATTATGTATAGATACAGTAAGTGACGGTAATTTTAAGAAACATTCATGTTAAGATTTTTAAAGCTGGAGACTCAACATTTTTTTAAAAAAACAGGATGCATCAGTTTTTAACAAGTTATACCCTTTGAGGGGTGATCAATCTGGTACCAAACATCAGCAGCAGGCAAGACAACATTCTTATTTTCGTTTTTAATCGACTCCTACTATTCAAATGCTTATAACCTTCCAACTAAGTTTCCCAAATTCGGTTGTCCCACATTAACCAACAGGGGTGAATTAGTTTTGAGATTTGGCATCTCTTAGCATCAGAAAAAAGTCCCAAAACAACCAGCTGGAATCACAACCTCAAAACAAAGGAGTTATTTTTTATAAAATATCAGTCTAATTAACAAATTATCAATTTCAAGCTTCTTCTTTATTGCCAAATCTTTCCGTTTGTAATGTTTTTAAAGCCTACAGGTAGCCGAAACCATAATTACCCAGTAGACCAGGAGATGAAGCAAACCAGGTCCTACGGTTCAGTGACAAGGTCCTACACATATAATAATATTATACAATCATTATTTCATGGATAGTCTTCATAGTAAGCTGGAGAAACATTTCACATTTTTCTTCAAAACAACATGCATGTAAGCTACAATACTCCTATGCTTTTGTCTAAAGATAGTAGGTGAATGGTAAAATCAAAATAGCTAAGTTTAGGACGTCCAAACTATGGTAACCAAACCAAAATAGGCAGTAAGCCCACTGTACGTAATACGCCTAAAATATCTATGCTTTCAAGTTTCAAGCCTTTTAATAGATACCCCATTATGCACGAAAAAATCAGCAAAATTTTCCCAATCTTGGTCAAACCATTTATCATCATGAGATCTGGCAGCCAAAAGTCAAGTTACGGTTCCCAAATTTCTTCAAGAATATCACTTTTAAGCATATTTCCCATAACTCTAAGAAAAAAAAATAGTCATTAAATGGCTTTTTACTTACTGCATTTCAACCATTAGAATTTCCATCCTTATATTAGCAAAAAACAATCCAGCTCACGACTATGCTTAAAGCATCAAGAGAACATCAAATAACCTGTAGACTTGATGATGACGAATCCATCACCACTTTATCAGTTTTTTTCGGCATGATGAGGACACCACATCAAACCTGAATTGAACGCACGACAGTAGTTACAGAACAAATGCCAAGTGAGCATCAAGATTCACCTTCCAAGGTATTTATAGGTGATGAAGCTACTCCATAGCAGAAGGGGCCCGAATCAAGCCAGGTATTGCAGCCAACGAGGTCGGTCTAGGGATTATACACAGCACAGGATCCGGATGCAAGCGGTCAGTGCAGGATCACTTCACACAGTATACACACACTACCACTCTCTTACTATGCAGAAGAAGCCGTTCGGCAGTAACCTACAGAGAAGGCTTCTGCAACGGTTTTTACAGACGTCACAAAGTTTTAAGCATCAAAGAACAAATGACCCTAAAGTAACAGAGGATAAAAAACCTCAAATAAGTTAAAAGGCATACACACCATTTATAATGAGCCAAATATGCTTTTTTAAACAAGTTGGAGGATAGCAAAGTATTCTTGCCGGCTTTCGAACGGTTGAAAACTTGGTAGACATAATTACCAAACACACTACTGTTCACAACAATGGGTAAAAAGAACATCTGTACCTTTCGATATTTCTCATGCAACTATAATTAGAAAGCCATTTAAATTAGACACATTAAGAGAGTAGACAATTTGCCAATCACTACCAAGTGAGATAATGTGAGGGAGTAAATAATTTTGGGAATTTCAAAGCAATGTACATTGAGTATAGGTATCAATGTAGGTCTATAAAAGACGGGCATTCTTTTTGAAAGGGTGAGTGCACAAAATCTGCCTCGAGAAGCTTTCTGAGAGTTTTTACATTCACCATATGCTATGACTTCTAGTGATGATCAGTTTTTAGCTATATCCATTGCGCATCTTCAGCAGTGGAATGAGTCTACTAAGAGAACGACACTCCTACGTTATGAGCGTCATCTATTTCCTCAGTTAGGAACATCAGTTACTCAGACTAAGTGGTGGACATATAAGGATAGAATGACGCGGGTGACTCTTTGGGGTCAAAATATTTTTAAGAATAATATCCATCTGGAAATGGTGGCAGAAGCCATGGGCCTAGGGGCACAATACTATTATGTAGAACATTCAATGAAGCGAGGTTTTTCCGAACGGTTATATCTGCTAGCGCAGTTTCTTCCACCACAAAAGATTTTTTTGTATCTTGGTTATGGGCAGCCACTATGAGGGTATTTTAATTACACTCCCCGCACTAAGGAGTATGGTGTGGTCTTGGCAACCCATATCTTACCTCTGGCTGAGCATCCAAACACCTGCTATTACTATGATAGTTGTTTGTGCGATCATGTAATGGATGGTTTACTTGATATGTAGGGGAGGAAAAAAAGGAAGGGGTTTTCTTTCTAGAAATCAAGCTTTTCCATTCTAATTAAAGTGGCAAAGTAAGAGAAAAGACACAATTAGTTGTGTGTGTGTGTGTGTGTGTGTGCCCATCCATTCCTAGGCACCATATTCTAATAGGTAGTAGACCCATAGAATATGGGCCTACTACCTCAAGTACTGTTTTTATAGTTTTGAACCTTTTAATACTCTTATTGTGGTTCAATAAGACTAATCAAATTCTGCAGGTCAAACTTAAGTCCGGACCAGTTGTGTTTTTTTAGGGAATTATAGATACAAGTAACAAGGTCTCTTTTAGAAAATCCATTATTAATGAATTTGGTAACAAGAGTCATGATTTCTTCAAAAGCTATAAAGTTGTCGGACGAGGCATACATAATAAGAAAAGCATACCTAGACAGGTGTGTAATGAGTTTTTGAAGGGTCTATTGCTTTTCCTTTTTGTAAATTCAGAGGATATGAGATTGAGATTTTCTCTTTTCCAAAAGAAACGAGCATAAAAATTACCCATGAATGGGGGGGTCAGAGTAATCTCAATATTCAGGAAGTGCGTTTTGGAAATGACCGATTTTTCAAGCCATATTACTCCATCTAAGAACGTGGGTTCAATGTTAAGACACGGTGGATAAATATGAAGAGAGATGGAAAGGTTAAGGAATTGAACCGATGTGCAAAAAGTCCCTTTGGGGGAATTGAGCCCATGTAAAGATGTAGGTTCAATTTTTAGGCAATGAGGATAAATCAAACAAATTTCTTTGAGGAGGCTTTATTGTTGATGCTTCATAAGTCATCCATATACTTGTAGGTATGTGCGAACTACTTTGAAAGATTATTTTTGCAAGATTCCATGGCTCTGAGAAACCATTTGTCTTCAAAAAAAGCAAGGTAGATATTACACATAAGTGGAGAACATGAGAACCCCATGGGAATGCCTAGGCATTGGTTGAAGTAGAGACTACCAGAAACTATAGTACAGTTATTAAGCAGCCATGAGATGTAGAAACAAAGCTTTTCTTCATTGAAGTGTAAGGAGTGTACGGAGTGAGTCTTTTTAATCCACCTAGGTTTTTTGGATAGAGAGATGAAAGTTTCATCTTTCTAGCATTGGAGAAAGCCATTTTAATCACCTTGGCAAGAACAGTCCTAAGGCCAAGATCCCCATCCAAGCAAGGTTTTTGCAAATAAGACTGGGATAGTTAGGTCAAGCCTGACTACAAACCATTTATCAGAGATATTTTGAAAATCAAAAGCCAACTGTGATGTAAGCCAGGATTCATCCGAGGATAACCATTTTCTAGGAATTTGTGATATTTTCTGAAGGAAGCATTCCTTCACAACTTTAGTTAAGTCCGGTAGGACTGTCATCTCCAGTTGGAGAGCACTGACAAGGTCAGTGAGGCAGCTTAGTACAGCTAATAGAGCAAGGTAAGGGTATATGATTTACATATGTGATTGAGCCCATTGGCCAAGATTCTATGTACTTTAATATTTTCAATAATGCTAAGATCACAAGTACAAACATGTTTTCCTGCAAAAAGTGGTAAATCAATAGCACATACATTTGGGAACAGAATCTCGCCGAAGAAAGTCATTACTATAAACCAAATTTTTCACGGGTTATTGATACTTCCATCCAACAAGTATATTATCGAGTAATCTGTGATTGCCAAAAAGAAGGTCAAATCACTCACAAAAAAGGTTTTTAGGTTGGATCCAATCAAGAAGTACATTGTGAAAGAGACAGCGTATGTAGATATAACCCTTGTTCGGATCCACTTTGTTGAGAGTTCTTCTACCGCAATTACTTGTAGCAACCCACAATATCACCAAGGATTACAATTCAAGGAAATTCCTAATGGGGGAAATCCTGCCTCTACCCCTAGTGTAGCTACGAGATTTCCCCGGTTAGAGGATGAGCTAGGAATTAAAAAGGAAGTAAAGGAGTTGGGGGTAGTCAAAGAGTTGGGTCTTTTCAGAGCGGGGGAGTCATCATCATCAATACATGGTTTAAGTAAACTAGTGATGATCTTAACGCCTTCGTAGTTAGCATAAGTAGTAAGGTAAACCCCATGTTCATCATATTTTAATTCCTTCAAGATATCCAGCATTAATCCACGAAAGACGTTAAAGGCAATCTGCAAAATTACAATTTTCTTAGCTTGGCTACCCAACCAAGAACACATCAGAGAGCGGTGAAAATCCACTGGTTTTTTCTGGAAAGAGTAGGTCAAGATGATTGAGAATAAAAAAAATGGTATGATCAAACCACATGATGCTAGATTCACAAGAGCCTTTAGGGTCAAGAAATCTGCACGCACATTTTACATAAGGTCATAAGACATTCCAGATGGATTCAGTGTAGAAATCCAGGTTACTTTTAGCAAATTCCATGTTTCCTTTACTACGGATGTAGAGGCACGTATTAGAAGGGCATTTGGAGTGGTCAATGAGATTGAGGTTGAAGGGTGCTTTGATGAGCTCCCCTTTGTCAAGAAATTTTCCACCTTTTAAGATCTTGAATCTGCAATCCTCCACAGTAGAGGCAGGGAGGTTGGCAAGGTATACCCAATTTTCACTCAGAATGGGTGCTAAGAATACCTTGTTGGGTAGGACCCAAAGTTGATGGTCAACCCCAAGGGATTCAATTTCAATTTGTCTAACAGGTAAGGCAGGAAAAACTTTAGAGATCTTTGATACCATCTCAAAGAGGTTAGAGTCATTGAGGGAACAAAGATTACTTTGAAATTATTTAACTGCTTCAAGAGCTTCACTATCCCTACAAAAGATAGCACCAGTTTGCGGGATAGTCGGAGTAGCCGGTGTACAAACAAAAGAGGGATTGAGACCGCACAGTTTCCTTAGAAAGTTAGGCAGATCAGCACCTGAGGAAGAGAATAGGGCAAGCTCTTGTTGGTATTGTGAAGAAAGTATAGGAATTTGGGCTATGTATTGGGTAATTAAATTTACCCCTTCCTTGGAGTCCTTATCCAGAGTAGCCAAAATTTTAACCCAATCATTAAAAAATAGCATATGTAAGATAGAAAATTTCTTGTCAAAGGTAAGAGCCAAGTCATATATTAGTTTGAGAAGCATCCAAGCTGCTTATACATCTGAGTACAAGAGATGTGGCCACTGAGAGGGGATCAGAGCCAAGTCATATATTAGTTGAGAAGCATCCAAGCTGCTAATACATCTGAGTACAAGAGATGTGGCCACTGAGAGGGGCTCCGAGGTCAATTCTAATCCTTGTGAGAAAGCAAGAGTCTACAATATTTCAAAAGAGTGTGGTGAGGTTATTTTTTCTTACCGTAGTAAGTAATACACTCTTTGGCTTTCCTAGTAAGGAAGGGTCTAGTTCTAACTACCAAAGCATTCTTTGGTTTATGGCCTTTAAGGTACAACTTAATCTGTTCAAGAATCTTTGCAAGATTATTAGGGTTGTGTTCAGTACTCATGCGGGCTGTCTTTCTAAAGGGTATGTGGTCTTGAAAAAGGAATAGTTTAAACATAAATAAAAACAGTAACTGTAGTTTGGGCCTACAAACCCTAAACCGGAAAATTCAAAGACTATAATAGCCGTGAGCAGGAGACTAGAAATAGAGTCTATGAAAAACCACCTAACACCAGTCACCCAGTCAAGGGATTATAGATTGGGGGTCCATCCTAGAGCTAAATTTTAGGATTAATTTCCAAAGCCAGCATCCCAGTTTCTCTAGAAAGAAAAACCTTATGTATAGGATGTGTGTGTAGTTGTTTTACCTTAGATAATAAGACATAATTGAACTTTTACATTCAAAAGACAACTGGATTTAGAAAAACAAAAAGATAAGTACAGAAACAACTCAATATTGAATCATTTTTGTATAATGTTTGTAAGAATGAGGTCCCATTCTACTATACAGATAGTAGAAGAACTTCTCGAATCATAAGTGAGTGTGCAATCCAGTGTAGGTCAGCTTGCCAAAGTAAAAAAAAACCCTCCAAGATAAGATAGAGTCCTTACATGCATCCATCCAAACAAGACAACAAATCAATTAGCCTTGGATGTGTTTTACAGGTATCAATGGACCATACCAGTTGTTATCCATGTCCATCTTACAAACTTTTTTTAAGAACTTTACCAAGCTACGTCCATAGATTTTTAGAAAAAATGTTAATTATTATCCCCCATTTTTTAATTAAAAAAACCAAAGTTTTTAAAGACTATCATTCTGATTAGAAGGCCATCACACCTTATAATCCAAGTGTCTGAATCAACCATCATTTTGAAGTTATTTAGTTCCTAGAAACCCAATCAAGTGTACTAAAAGTGAGAAGTTTTTCCCAAAATAAATTTCCAAGTTCTCAAACTTTAGTCAAAAAAACCAATAGGTCAGAAGTCCATTGCGGTAGAATGATCTCTAAAGAAACCATTACAACTTAACCATCTTTTCTCTTTCACTGAAAAAAAATATACCCCATATGTCATGTTGTTCACCATGTCTGTACTTACCTTAGTACACAAAGTTTATGAGAGGAGCACCATTAGTCCAAGTAAATATATCCTAATGGAATACAGTATAGTCCTTAGTGGGGCCATGATACAAACGGCCCAACATTATTTACAAAAACAAACTACGATGCAGCTGGACAGAGAACAACACAGTTAGCCAACAATCTATGTATTTTTAGGCAGTGCAATGTTTAGCTTAACCTAGCCCATTAGGTAGTAAGAACAACCAGATGGTGCAACCGGGCTCAAAACATTCCAAGTGCCAGAGCAAAGTAAGATAGAAAACTCCAACCCCTTAAGTAATTATATATGTCTAGCAAGTTTACAAAATCCATGTACTAACACGCCATTGGTAGGCCCTTAATATGATACCACCGAGACCTTTTTGTCAAGCAAGGTAACGCAGTACCAATCCCAAGAGGACAACCCATTACTAAAGTAGAGTAATCACATACTCAAACTAATTAATGACATAATTTTATCAAGCATCCCAATAGTTGGTAATATACCAGGCTAACTGAGAAGGACATATTTTTACTACCAATAGCAAATATAGTAACAATATCAGCTAATCCAAGTAGTATGTTGAAGCCCATTAGGCCACCTCGATATGCTTAGTTACCCTCAACAAATATAGTAAGGTTCAGCAGAGCGGAAGATAAGAGTCCTCATAAAAAGAATCCACTGAAAAACCTCATGCCATAAGCAACCAATAAATACAAATAACACCTTTATTTTTCACAATGCCCATGACTTACCACAGTCATCATGACATAGCATGTTTAGCCATATATGCTTCCCACCATGGAGTATCACAACGAGGTTTTAGAGAAAGAGCAAAACACCCTCTACAGCAATGGTCCCCTTTTCTTTTTTATAAAAACAAAAACCTGCAAGGAAATACACAAGGGCAAGGAGGCCGACCTGTGTGTCAATAGTAGTGAGCTCCATGGTTCAATGTCAAAACACAACATAAAACTTTCCAGGCAAAGCAACAACCAAAAAAAGCTAAGTGAGGGCTAGAGAAGCACCCTCACCTCTTTACATAGAGGAGGGAGGTGGCCCACCAGATCGTAGTAATAAGCAGAATTTCCATGAGTGTATCGACTCCATTATGCGACAATGAGGCTGCCTATGATTGCAGAGAGAAAGCCCCTGCGCCTTCACGGAAAGTTTTGGTAATAGGGTAGTAAACTACTTAGAAAAAAGTAATAGGGTAGTAAACTACTTAGAAAAAACCTACTTGCAAGTATTAGAGACGGGCCTAGTCCCATGGTGTGGAGGTGAAGTTAAAAAAATAAGCCAAGAACTTCATTAAGTACCAATCGTGTGTATTGTGTGTGTGTGTGTGTGTGTGTGTGTGTGTGTGTGTGTGTACTCCATAGAGGAAAAGCACTTATCTTAAGTATTTACCCAGCAGGCAATAAAGCCATTAAATTCATCAATAGTTCGAGTAGCAACCCCAGTAAGTCAAGTATAGATGTGAGTGTACCTAGATGTAGCAATCGTAGTCAGATGAAGTGACCAAGCGTGTGTGTGTGTGTGTGTGTGTGTGTGTGTGTGTGTGTGATACTATAATAACACTTATACAAAAAAGCGCAAAAATTCTCAAAAATATAGTTGGCTTCATAAAAAAGGATAGAGATTAACACAAAAATGACTCAGCCTTAGTCTCATTTTTGCACATTATTGTAAGCGGGTCGCCGCGATCGGATGTCTGAACTATAGCTATGGGGCACTAACATAATGTCAATACTAAGGGAAGTGACTTGGATCGTCAATCTCAAGAAGTGAACCTTAACAAGCAAACCAACACCAAATGATCAGGGAAATCTTCCTATGTCCTTTCTCACTTCTCTAGGACATCACACCATTTGGGTGCTCGAACGGACTCAAAATGCAACGGAACTTTAGAAGGAGTTCTAGGACACTATCCTACCAACGCTGGCTGCAATCCGACAAGGTACCAAAATCACGATCCATCATGAAAAAGGTCTTGAAAACTCTAACAGATCGGTCCAAAAAGGTCGCCCTATGGTCTAGGAACACTCTCCTATGGTCAAAATGACTAAAAATTTGAAGAGTAGACTCATTAACACGTGTTTACAAACCACAACAAAATTGACAATGCTTACACTTAATTGAAAGAGCATGGAAAGAGGAACACAATGCAAGTTTCTGAATTGAAAACTGATTACCGAATCATTAGAAAAATCGATTACAAGTTGGAGTAGCTTTGTAGCTTGAGTGTACGTTTTAAGAGCTCCCTTCTTTTCTAAAGATAATCCTTTTTTCACATTAAGGTTATTGAAATTTATACCTAGGGCATTCTAAATGGCCAGTGGCTAGCTCACACGGACCTTTAGTTGTCATGATAGAATTACAACTCAAGGAATTGACTGCTACTGTGGAATCAGGATTTACACAGAGTATCACTACACTAGCTCGGACAATTAATAGAGTACAAATGTGGTGTCTGGCTGTGTGTTCGGCTAAGTGGGCATCCGTTTGGTCAATCCTCAAGCATTCCCCCTTCCTAGCTTGTGTCGTCCCTTGACACAACCTTGTGCAATCTTGTCATAGGGTTGTCTTCAGCTTTGCCTTCAAGGTTGTTCTTTAGCTTGGGAAGTGCTTTGGCGTTGATGACGCTCTCCCCCCTTCCTTGAGTGATTCATATATGCCATGTTGTTGATACGTCATTTGATCTTTGATTTTCAAGGTAACTTTTCTTCTTGTTGTGGATTCGCCTCTTTGTTACCAATCTTAGCCGCCAGAAAGATGGATATTGATTTTTCTGAGCTTGTAGAACTGAACCTCTTTGTGGCGTGGGCTTTATGATGGATTTTCTTTCAAGGTCCACTACAATTTGAGTTTTCCATAATAGGTAGCCAATGTTGAAGCACTATGTGAGCTACGTATGGTTGTTGTGGATAGCTCGCTCTCGTCGAATTTTTCATTGCTTATCGTTGTAAGCCAGTTGTTAACTTGCCATTTTTTAATGGAGCTTTGTTGCTCGTGATAAGCATGTTGTGATTAACAACTTTATCTCCAAGTCGTTGATGATTGGTTTGGGTAACCATTTTCTTATTGTTGATGTAGAAGGAATATATACAAGAAGCATGTGGTGATGGGTGTCTCTAGATTAGGGCCTGAAAACTTGGATGGCCAAAGGTGAAAAAACGAGTGGGAAAAAAGTGCCTTTGTTATACGCTCTTGTTGGAGTTGAGCATTTGGACTTGAAGTACATGTCATACAAGGTGAGTGCTTGGGAGAATAAAGGAAGAGTGTCTAAGGCAAGTGCCAATTATGGGACATTTCATATGCGTACAAGAAATTTGTCGAACAAAAGCACCCAGTGTGGAAGATGAAGGTAATTGGTGCTTCAAGGAACAAATGCAGCACATGTGACATCAAAGGATGTTGCAATAGCTTCCATGTTTCCAAGAAGGGTTTTTGATGTAGAAGCTTCTCCACTCATACCTCACTGTGTTGAGTGTGTGAGTGTCTTTTGGACTTCCTCCTTCACTTCACCACTATACTACAACGACTTTGACTCTTATTCTCACCTATACCAGCATGAGAGACACAACATAATTATGCTCAACTCTTCCAGCTTATGGATTAGTTACCCGACTCTGACTTTTATGCCATGTATGTTTAATGGCGACTTGGACTTACCTGTTCAAAGCCAGAAAGCCAATTCCATAAGTTCTAGAAACTTAGGCCTCTTCCATTGTGTTGGTCTTTGGATGCCACCATTTCATCGAGTAGGTTGGAAAATTTTGGCTCCTGTTGACTTTCTTGTCGTTGGAGAGGGGGAATGAGGTTCATACCTGACACACAACACAAAGCCTCCCAATAGCTCAGGGTATCCACATTACCCCTAACCTCTCAATAACACCTTCAAATTGGCTAATTTCCACTAATAGACCCACCTTGCCACACAGAACAACTATCTCGTACCTTGCAGAAACACCTTCAGCACAAATGCACCCACACTACTCAATTCACCCTTCCCGGCTCACAAAACACCCCGGTTTTGCCCTCTTGGTAACACACTTCAAGCTGCAGGCATATCCTCTGCAAGCACTGGCAAGTACACAAAGAGCGAGACAAAAGGCGGGGGATGGGGAGAAGCAACATGAGAAAGAGGGCAAATGCTTAGTAGTATTGCATAGGGAGATATTACAACCAAGTTTGCAACTCCAATGGCAAGCTTATAATACACATGCTCGCAAGCCTCCAAAAACTCTCTCTGGCCCAAAAAGCCCTTTAAAGTTCACTTCTATCCCCTTTTATAGGGCTTGGCTAAGGCTAAAAAAGAAAAAACAAGGAGCTATCAAGCTTGTGCAACCATCTTTAGCTTAATTTAGAATACTCTTGCATTGCTACCACTTGGCACATTGGATTTTTTTGGTAACTTTTGCATGATACACCTCTCTGTCCAATTTGGTCGCCCGTTCACCTCTGCACCTGCCCCTTGGGAACCCCCTTGAACACCTTCTCTCCCTCTTTCTATATCTTTCTCTTTCTCTTGCTCCACTGGCCTTTGTGGCGCGCAGGACTGCCTCTTTGACCGAACCTTTTGAGCCCACTGTTGTGCTCCAAACTGGCTCTCTTTCACTCCTGCGGGACCCCTCGATGCGTGTCTGTCACACATGTCAATGCAAGGGACTTGCCAATACACTATGTGCGAGACAAAAATGGCTCCAAGCACACAACTAGACTAATCTAGAAAACTCAAGAGAGCAAGGGTGTGTCACTCACCACCCTACGCTCGCCTTCGTGGAGGATTCCTCACTGCGAAGAAGAAGGAGTTGTCACTGCGCCACCCGCCGTCATGCCGCCGTCGCAATGCTCTCTCTCTCTCTCTCTCATACACACACACACACACACACACACAAGGAGATGAAGAAGAAGAAGATAGAGATGGAGCAAGAGCACTCTTCAATTGCACAAATGAAAGAATGAGTGAATTTTAGGTTTAGTTGACTTTTATATGAGCTCGCTCCATTCACACTTGGGCGCCAATGCTTAGCCAGCTAATCCCTTGAATATTCCAGTTAGAGTGCGCCTCTCATCGGCGATCACTCTTACCCTTTTCCTATTGGACCGACAAGCCCAATACCTGACTCTACCAAATAAATAATAAGACATCCGTCTTAGGTGATAGGAATGTGCGTGAGGGTTAAGATGCGCCCCTTCCGCATGTAGATTCCATCCTCCGAAGCTCGTTCGCAAACAACATTGGCACAGGTATTGCATTCTCATATACAATTGAAAATCATATGCAATTGTAGGCAGACAATTTGATTGGTAATAGAATTTTTGAACTATTTGTCAGCAATAAACATTAAATTGCAATATAATCAAACGCATAAACAATTGTAAAGGTAAAAAATTAAACAAGTCTGGGGTCGCTAGTTTAACGATCGAAAGTCACTAAAGATCGACTATTAATACCATGGGCAAGCTTCTCAATTTCTCTGGTCAATTAAGTTGTTTAATCGCGAGAGCCAAGTATTTTATGTCCGAGGGCTGACTAGAGGCTATACCTAGAAGACCTTGTAGTTAAGCTACGATAAAAAGAATTGCTCATGAAATCATCGCCTGACTTATTTCCTTTTCTTTGACCCCCCAAAGTCTTTTCACATTGTTTCAATTTTGATGTGTGTGCTTATTTTGTATGCCTTGGGTTTTTTGCTTTTCAAGGAAAAGCGCCCACACTGGGAACCTCTAGGGCTCTAGTACCATAGGTGATACATGTGAGTGAAGTACCTAATCAAGCTGAGATTTCTCTTCCAGCTTAAGATTTTACATTGTGGCACTTTGATTTTCTTTTGTGTATGTTTTCAACATTTTAATTTTGTAACTTTGGGGGTCATATAACATTGTTACCCTTCCTAGGCTCATCACAATAGTAAACTCCCTTTATAATACTTAAGCTAAAGGTCAATAGGAACTAAACCCACTAGAAATCCCTAGTATATTTCACACAATGCTGCCTAAATCGGATTAAGAACCTAAGTCGAGAAAAACAAAGTCATCATCCATGAGACCATATGTGCCATCCATATAATCATGTAAATCTTCTTCATCATCAGAGGCACCACTGTTTACTAAGAATGTCACTAGACGCCTATAGTCATCTTGGTCAAAAGGATAGGCTTGTGCAATGGGAGATACACTCTCTACTAAGTATGGATCAGTCATGGTCAAGAGACATATCAGCCATTCTAACTCCTCGAAATTCCTCTCACATGCTAGCGTACCTACCAAATCCCATTCACGGGCAAGCACCAGAAATACCATGTGAAAAATTTGTGAAAAATAAAGAGGGTACCTCTCACCCACGGCAGGAGTGGATGACTCTAGCGTACTAGCCATATCTGTACACGCAAATAGATGATGGTTAGGCTGCAAATATTACATGGGTTGTGTTCTTGTGCATAATGTGTTTTTATGATTTTGTGTTACGGCTCTTGCTCTTTTACTTTTTTATCTTGTTTTTGTGAGTATAAGGCTTTATATATGCATTCCCTAAGATTGGAGATTGAGAGGTCAGGGAGGAAGGTTGAGAGGGAAGCAAGTGAATGATGGATGTCAACAAACACTCACCCCTTCCTTGGGTAGATCATACCTTTTGGAATGATGTCGTCACCTTTTGAAACCACTTGTTCCAAGTTGTTATGGGTGAAGGCTTTAACCAATAGTTTTTGACCGCCCTATGCATTTCTTCTAGTTTCCAGGGTGGTAAGGTACTCTCCCATGACTTTATTTGCAACATTGTTGTAGGTGGTGAACTTACAACGAGAGGTGCAAACTCTTTCTTGATTGTATGGATATGTACAATGGTAGGTGGAAGTTGTGTCAAAGATTCTATTTCCATATAGGAACTACACGAAGAGCAAGAAGCTTCATTTGATTTCCCTGTTTCTGAGCTAGGTGGAACAAATCGTTCTTTCTTCGGTACCCAAACTAGCTCTGGAGCGGCTGTGTAGCATTCCGTGATTTTTTCCTTTCCGTGATCTTCAATTTGCTTTGGAGACACAGGATTGAGCTCACATGGGCCCGGTGACAAGTAAGAGCACAATTTATGTTTTGGCACCCAGATTTGATCATTTTGTTTATAGTAGCCTTGGGCTTCCAATAGTTTTTTAGGAATCCAACACAATGTTTCTTTACATTTCTTGGGGCGAATGGAACATCTCTTACCAGGCTCCTGTATTTTAGCACTGGCTATGGTCGCTAAAGAATCTTTAGGGACCCACTTGCATGTTTTCTTTGTTATATTGGGTTGGGTCTTGTGTGTCTCAAGCTTTATTTCAACTACATCAGTTGAAGCATAGAGAGTTGAGCTATGCGGACATATGGTTCAACATGTTGGGCATGCAATGTTTTGGGCTTTATTTCCTTAAAAGGAAATATCTTAGGGACTATGGCTTGAGTGGCAAGGCTAAGAGTTGGTTTCTGTGTTGTGACACCCCCTGTCTCCCAATCAATAGTGCATTTGGTGGCTATCATCCACGTGAGTCCTAGGTTTATATTACCCTCCATAGTTCCAACAGGCATGACCAAAAAGTCTTGAGCTACAACCCCATTTTCATAATGACAGAAGTGTGCCAGATTCCAAAAGCTGCAGTTTTTTTCTTGTTGACACCCTTGACTTGGATAATACTCTCAGATAGAGGTGGCTTCCCTAACCGACATCACACCCCATATGATATCTGATTATATTTAGCACCCGTGTCCAATAAGGCATTATATAGCACTTTTCCATAGGTGTTGTTTAGCTCAATAGGGTATCATAGAGGTGTGTCAGAGTCCAACCAATCCTCATCGGTTTCAACGTGGAATGCATGTGTAACTCTAAGGTTAGACTATCGTTTTTGTCTTATGCGTTGTTGTTGCTCCTTAGCCTCAGCTTGAGCTTGTATCTTCTTCAATTCTGTTTGTGCCTTGGCTGCCTTTTTTGTATGGATGACATGTAGCTCCTCTTGGCTTAAAGGATCATAGTATCTTTTAAATTTTCTCCCATTGAGGAATCCAATGGTTTCAACTCCATCAAGAGTCTCCACACGAATGGTTCCTTGTGGGGTGATCTCACATACTCTATATGGTTCTTTTCCCACATATTTCAACTTTTTCTTTTTGTTATCCAATCCATACATAAGGACTTTATCACCAACATTGATATCTTTGTTCTTTAGATGACAGTCAAACCATTTCTTCCTCCTATCTTTCTCCATAAGTGCATTTTGCACAGCTAATTACATCTCTTCATGTAGCCTTTCAAGGATATATAATCGCTCAACTAAGGGTTTACCATCCCAACCTTCTTGAGAAGCTACTCGAAGACTAGGAACGACAAACTCCCATGGCATAACCGCTTCTTGGCTATACACCATCTTAAACGGTGTGCATTTAGTGGAAACTTTGTACGCAGTATGATAAGCCCATAGAGATGATGTAAGCTTTAAATCCCAATCTGTGCGATGAGCTTCCATCATTTTGGTCAAGATAGAGACTAAGGTCTTGTTGGTTCTCTCAGCTTGTCCATTTGCTTGTGATAATAAGGTGTGGACTTATGGTGAGCTATCATAAAGTTGGTAGTGAGTTCTTTTATTACTCCATTTATAAAATGAGTACCATTGTCACTCACAATCTCAAAGGGACAACCAAATCTTGTAAGAATGTTCTCAAAGAGAAACTTGGTGGTTGACCTCGCATCGGCCTTATGTGTCGCCCTGGCTTCCGCCCACTTTGTCACATAGTTAGTGGCAACAATAATATATCGAGATTGAGTGCTACAAGATGTCGGACTAATTGGGCCTACAAAGTCCAAACCCCATTTTTCAAATGGTTGAGTCACTTTAACAGGATGTAAGGGCATCTTATCCTTTCGTTGTGTGATCTTGTAACATTGGCATTCATCACATCCTTTTGCAAAAAGTGATACATCCTTGAATAAGGTAGGCCACCAATAGCCTGATTGCAATACCTTTCTAGCTGTTAGTTCCCCTGAGAAATGTGGGTTTCTTGTAGTATGTATAAATACTCATCCTCATGGGCACAACGTCTAAGAATATTATCCTTCCCTAGCCTGTAGAGAGTTCCTTCAATGAGAGAGTAAGGTTCACATTATTTTAACAGTTTTCGAGCTATGTCCTTATGAAGCTCTTTGGGTGAAAAAACATTAACTAGAAAGTTCACAATCTTCTCACTCCATTCAGGTATGCTTTTGACTAGGAATAGAGAAGTATCGGGCAACTCATCATCGACTCTAGTAGGGACTTCACCATTGGGTATGCGACACAAATGATACGCCATGACATGTCTTCTACCAGGTCTTACCACAACAGTAAAATCAAACTCAAGGAGAATTAACAACCATCGTGTAATTCTTCCCGTGGAACAGGATTTATTTACTAGATACAACAAGGCTTGATGATCAACATAGAAAACAAACTTGTTGGCCAGAAGGTAGTAGCAAAATTTCTTCACTGCATAAATCATACCTAAACCTTCTCGCTCTGTAGTGGTGTAGTTTCTCTCGGCATCATTCAATTGACGACTTGCAAAGCTAATGGGGTAGTCCAGTTTATGTTCTCCTGGTTGAGCTAGAACACACCCAATAGAAAAGTTCAATGCATCAATATGCACATGGAAAATTACATTCCAATATGGCACTCCTAGAATAGGAGCACTAGTCAAGGTCTTTTTCAATGTCTCATAAGCATGGTCACACTCCACGGTCCATTGGAACTCAATAAGAAGCTTGTACAAAGGATGAGCTATCTCGGCAAAGTTTAAAATAAACCATCGGTAATAACCAACATGGCCCATGAACCTTTGAACTCCTTAATAGTTTGTAGGTGGTGGCAATTCAGCAATGGCTTTAATTTTGCTCTCATCTATGGAAATCCCAATTTTGGACACAATATGCCCTAAAATGACTCCATGTTTAACCCAAAATTGGCATTTGAAAGGGTTTAACGAGATGCGATACAATCTGCACTTCTCAAACACTTTTCGTAAGCATGATAGATGTTCTTTCCAAGAGGATAAACACAAAGGTCATCTAAGAAGCTTCACAAAACTCCCTCAAATATTCTCTAAAAGCAGTATTTATTAATCTTTGAAAGGTAGCAGGGGCATTGGTTAAGCCAAAAGCCATAACACGAAATGCAAACACTCCAAATTCGATCATAAAGGCTGTTTTTGCTTGGTCCTCCAACGCAATTGTGATTTGATTGTAGCTAGAGTACCCATCTAAAAAGCTATAAGCTTCCTTTCCTACAACTCTTTCAAGCACATCCTAGTGGCTGCATTGACCTTCTTGAGATCCATGCACACTCTGAGTTTCTTATTCTTTTTTGGCACAATCACTATTGGAGACACCCATTCTGAGTGCTCAATAGGGTATATGAATCCGCATTTCACAAGCTTTTCAGTCTCTTCTTGAACGATTTTTTCATATTTAGGATTCATTGGGTAGGGTCGTCGCTGAACTGGTTTAGCCATGCTATTCATGGGGATTGTGTGTTGCACCACGGAAGGTGGAACACCTTTCATATCATGATATGTCCAGGCAAATATATCCCTGAACTCCTTGAGAAGTTCTTTAAGTACACACTCCTCAGTCTCTGTCAGATCTTGGGCAATGAAAACAGGTTTGGACTCTTCTCCCGGGTCTACTAACTCTATTTCCTCAAGTATCGTTGGACCATCATAGACTCCATTTCTCCCATCGATAGGTTTTCTTTGAGTCTTTGTATACACAACCTTATGTTCCTCTGTGGTATTTTTTGAAATGTTCAGGTGCAAGGTGTAAGTTTGTGGGGTCCTGTTGTTTTGTGGACTGTGATTTCACTTCCAATTCCTTTTGTTGTTAAGCTAACTCTCGATTTTGTTGTCTCCTTACGGTACGGCTCAACTTTGGCTTCTCTATAGCCTCTAGTTGTGATGTCAATGGGTTGTGGACTACACCACATAACGCTTTGAAGGTATTCACCCCAATTATCTACCAACTTCTGATGAGCATCACATGCCCCTATATAATTAAGCCATTTTGCGATAGATTTCTTTTCATTTATTCTAGCACGCACACTTGCTCGATATCGTCGCCTCTTATATCTCTTACTCTTCTTGTCTAATTTTTAATTTTAACCGATCTCTAGTGAAGAGTCACTAGATGAATCGGTTCTTGTGTCTTCTGCTCCCTTGGATAGATTGTCATATGGGGTACCACTAGGCCCTGAATGGTTTGTCTCCACATTTGCACTAAGATTTAACTCAGATTCTTCATCCTCAGAGTCAATTTCAATTGATGATTCTGACCCCAAATCGTGTGGGCTATAGTCTTGTGAGGCGCTACTGGTTCCAATGCCAGTCAAACCTTCATCTTGTAGGTCATCAGAAGCTATATGCATTGCTTCTAGCATATTTAAGGGTACGCGTGGTGGCATTTCATCCCCCTCAAGTGTTATCTAGGTCATCCCCCTATTTCCCGGTCATTAACTGATGCCCCGATGCTTGCGAGCTAATAGATTTAGGCTCAATAGACACTCTTTCTCCTTGAACCGTTAAATTATCCTCCAGTTGGATCACATTGGTGGTGACTGCTTCCCAAGTGGTGATACCTCTAATGACTAGGCCATTGTAGATATCCTCATGTCGTAATCCCCTAGTGAATCTATCAAGAAATTGATTACTATTGAAGCACTCATTTGGATTACAACAAGAATTCAAATGCTTCAAGTGACTAATAAAGTCTCTCACTGACTCTCCTTCCTCTCGTTGGGCTTTCCGAAGCTGAGAAGCCCTTTGGTTCCATGTTTGGTACGGTGTTGTGCCATGTGGCGGCCCAAAGTTCATATGGATGGCCCTGGGCATAGCAAACATCGAATGTGACATGCTAATGCTAGCTTGTATGGTCCCATGGAAATAAGAGCTTGGGTGTTGTGTTTGTGGAGCATAGGTAGATGAAACAATGGGAGGGGTAGGAACTACATGAGTACGAGGATCTATGGGTGTATACGATTGGTACACACTTGTAGGTACTATTGCAGGCATTGAGCTACCATGTAGTGGTGGTTTATTAACAAATGAGATCCATGGCATGTTTCTCGGCATGCCCATCATTGGGGTAGGCATGGTAGCCGTGGTGTCATCAAGGGAAACATGAGCTAGACTTGGAAAGGTAAAGCTATTACTTGTGGGCTGAGATTGCACTAAGACCCCTGGCGAAACAACATATGGAGTATCCATCAGACTCACTGAGGGAGCCTCCATTTGTGATAAGGTCAGTTGTTTAGCCTTCCCTGTATCCAAGAATCTCATGAGACCCATTGAAGGCATGTGGATCCCCATGTTCTTTCTCTCTAGCTCAATTACCCTATGGATGACCTCACAAACTCTTTGTTGTTGATCCTCCACACTAGTAGCACCCGTTGTGGATTGTAGGACATCTAACCAACCCACATGATAGGTGTGACCTATGTATAGGTCAGTTAGAGTTTCCGTTTGTAGTTCGTACTCCTAGTTCTCATTTAGGAACGCTCCATCTAAGATTGAGGTGCTAGGGGTGTCCTTTGAACTAGATGCAATGTGTCTCTCTATGGGTTGACCCTTAGTGGTCGCTAATTTCAGAGCACTCAATTGCTCTCCTAGCAAAGGTATTGACATAGGAGCTTTCGCTTTTAACTCTCTTTGTTGCTCCGCCTTGCGTAAGCTCTCGATTTCCTTTTCCCTCGCTGCTACAAGGATATGCCGCTCAACCTCTTGCACTTCGGCAAGGCTTCTATCATCAGGTAATATAACCTCGGAGGGAAATAGCTCTGAAGAGTCAAGGGGTGCAGTGAATGGAGTATTCACGTGCACACTATCTAAGGGCATAGGGTCTAGGTTGGTCATGAATGGCGAATTTACTTTCCCACCCCCCTCATTTACATCATTAGCTCCATGTTCGGAGCGAATGGCTCTACTAAAGGTTTTCTTCAAGCGGCTAAGCACGCTCGGTCCGGATCGTGGGCCCATGGCATGCATGTCTTGGCTTGAGCTATCGGGATTAGGCATTGGGAAACCCTCCATGACATCGTAGTCAGAGGAAGAGTCACTAACCGCTATGTTTGGGTCTTGGTTTGTACTACCTTGGGTCCTTGCTGAGGGCTCGCAACCTAAGGTAGGTGGATATTGAGAACTCACGTAAGTCAAAATTCTCTCTAGTTGCTCTGTCTCTAGCACACGACCATAGCACAAATGCATGTGCCTTTGACACCCTACAAGCATCGGTGAATAACCTCGAAGGTTAACCGCTTACTTCTTTAGGCGTCCGTTTTCAATGTTTTTTAATGTTTTTTAATGTTTTTTAATGATCTGTTTTTTCAATAAAGCATGTGATTGCTCAAAATGAGCGTATCACTCAGAGGGTCGTGATGTGCTTTACAACACAATGTTCGGTCACCTAAAGCTCTGTTGGTCCTCAAAAAGGTTGATTTTTAGGTATATGCAAGGCTATTGAATACGTAATTTTAAAGGGCGATTGAGGCCTGAGCTTGAGCGTGAGCTTGGGCTTGGGTCTGGGAGATATTCCTGATCCTGGTCCTACCTTTAAGATTTTTTATTTTTATTTTTTTTTGAATAAGGTTACCGCGGCCACGCTGTGCGCGCGAGCACACACACACCTAACCTACCTACTTACAACTAATACAACTACTGTTACACACTAACACACTACTACAATAACTCATTATCTCTAGCAGATCTACTTACTACTTATTGTACTTTACACAGATTTAGTATTATGGATCTACTACCTTAATCCTAACACCTTATCACAAAAAAAACACAGCACCTTTCAATTCAGCAGCGAAACAAACTCCTTCTCAACACACATACCTTCCTTCTCTACCTTTCCTACAATTGAAATTTCACCACAAAGAAGCACAGAGTGCCATTCAAGCTTAGTGTATGGCATTTCCCCGGCAGCGGCGCCAAAAATGTGCGTGTCTGTTGCACGTGTCAATGCAAGGGACTTGCCGATACACTGTGTGCGAGCCACAAATGGATCCAAGCACACAACTAGACTAATCTGTCAAGCTTAAGAGAGCAAGGGTGTGTCACTCACCGCCCTATGCTCGCCTTCGTGGAGGATTCCTCGCCACAAAGAAGAAGGAGCCGCTGTTGCGCCGCGCTCAACCGCTTCACCACCGCCATGCCTTCGTCGCAATGCTCTCTCTCTCTCTCTCTCTCTCTCTCTCTCTCTCTCTCTCTCTCTCTCTCTCTCTCTCTCTCTCTCTCTCTCTCTCTCTCTCTCTCGCACTCACACACACACACAAGGAGATGAAGAAGAAGAAGATGGAGATGGAGCAAGACCACTCTTCAATTGCACAAATGAAAGAATGAGTGAATTTTAGGTTTAGTTGACTTTTATATGAGCTCACCCCATTCACACTTGGGCACCCATGCTTAGCCAACTAATCCCTTGAATGTTCCAGTTAGAGTGCACCTCTCATCAGTGATCACTTTTACCCTTTTCTTATGGACCGACAAGCCCGGTACCTGACTCTACCAAATAAATAATACGACGTCCGTCTTAGGTGATAGGAATGTGCATGAGGGTTAACACCCTCCCCATGTGAGCAATAGTGACATCGCTATTGGGGGGGGGGAAATTAATCACAATTGTCTTCAAAAGGGGGCCAGCGTGCGGGAACCAGCCTTAGCCAGGGCCGCCACATCATGTGACAACACATCCAACGCGTGCCATCGGCACAGGGCTACTGCCGCGCCACCCTTCACCATCAAAATCCGTTGCCAAGACGACAGCAGCGCCTTGCGAGGCACCACCAGCAGCGCCCCAGTGGGCACGCCATAGCCGGCGCTCAAGGAGCTCCGGCTACCACTAGGGCACCACCAGCAGCGCCCCAGTGGGCACGCCATAGCTGGCACTCAAGGAGCTCCCATGCCCCTCACATACTCCTAATGGGCTCACCTTTTGGCTTAAATACCCCGCGAGTCCACCCCCATCCAACACATATGGGATAACTCCCCTGCCACATGGCCCCCCAAGCCTCCAAGGCTCTTGCAATTTTTCAAAAAAATCCTCATACATTGCTTTTTTTTTTTTTGGCCCTCCTTCCCCAAGCTCCCACATCCTGTGTCAGATTGCGAAACCGCAAAGCCCGGCCAAAATTTTATTGTGCTGACTCCAAGGTCCCCCGACCTTCCCGCACTTCAAAATTCCCCAAGACCCCAAACCGATGCTGCAAAAATCAAGAAAGTCATCTGCAATCAATCCCGAACAAATGCACCAGATCTTTCCAATTGCTGTAACTTTCTTCTCCGGGCTCCATTTGACGTGCAGTCAATTCCTGTTAGCCCCATACAATGCATAACACTTTCTTGATCTGTATTGAAACCCAACTAGTTTGCCTTGATTGCTTCACTATGTACATGGTAAGAAGTAAAAAAGTGATAGTGGTGTGGATTTTACCGCATGGCATAGCTTTTGATGAAGGCTCAATAACATCTTTCCTCGAAGCTTTTGCCAAAATCTTGATGACCTCGCATCACAAATGAGATTTTGCATGAAAATATTATGGATGCAAACATTTTCATACTATAATAAAAACGAAACGAGATGCATTATGTGCATTTGAGATGCTTGTGCCCAAAAAAAAAACCATATGTATGTATGGTGTGGAGTCGGCACCGTTCTCCACATTTATAAAGATACCGTAAGGAACGTGCCCTTCCCCTGCCACTTGTATCCCCTCCAGTGTTAAAGGGGGACTTATGCTTCTCCTCCAGTGTTGGAGGGACTTTTTATTGTAAAAATATCATAATTGTACAAGGAAGAACTCATTACCGATGTTTTATAAAGACATGTATCATTCCACGTTGTCATGTCATGGTGTATTGTCCGTGTGTCCCTGTTGGGCATAACAAGTCCTTGTCACCTTCATTTGAAATCTTGTCAATAAAAATAATATAAATTCACTACTTTATTGTATACATGATGGAATCTAAGAACTTTTGAGATCACATAGAGGAAACCAAAACACGAAATATAAGTGTACCTTTGCTATTGGTCATCTGCATGAAGCACATTGTTGGATGGATTGGCTGCTAGACCTCCCTTGCATTGTTGCATCACGTTCCCACCATTATGTGTTGTTTCATCGTCATCCCTTCCACAAATTTTACCAACATGTCGACTGTCACATTCACTTTTTCTATCATGCATACCATTACCTACATTAGTTTTGATGTTTGTGGTCTTAGGGTAGGTTGAATCTTCGGGATGGTCCATCCGTAAGCTCACACACATACACATACACAAACTCGTAGTCTTTGGGGCACCCCATCTGGCATACATATTGATCAAAGCACGGCCAAGCACGATATCTTTTTCGAAGAGCCCCAAGCCCTCAATTCACATCCACTGAAAACAGCCTAGAGGTTTTTGGCATTGCCCTTGTGGAGCAAATCTTGCAATCAGGAGAGAGGCCATCGTTTCACATCTACCAAAAAATGCCCCTATGGGAGGCTACCTGAGTTTTCAACTTAGCTAGTATCTTATCTTGGTAGCACACGATAAAATGCAATTTCTAGATGAGATTCTAAATCTTGTAATCGGTGCATTCTAGCTCCGGACGGGAATATTTTTGAGAAGTTGTGGTGCTCTCTAAACTGCACCACATTTAGCAAACATGTCAATCAAGGAATTGCCAAGCACGACATATTTTTCAACAACCCCTGACTAACAACATCAAAGTGAATTTTTATGCCCATACCAACATCTTGCATAGAGCCACATTCTTTCAAGTTGCACGCATATGTGATTGCATCACGAGAGAGGCCCTCAATTTGCATCGGCTAAAAACAATCTAAAGATTTCTACCCTGCTCCTCTTGTGCATATCCCACAATCGATACATTCCAAGAGATGACGTTCCGGACAGGAAGCTCCTCAAGCACTTTTTGTCCTTTCGAAAGTGCACCACATTTGGCGTACATATCGACCAAGGCATTGCCAAGCACGAGATTTTTTGCAACAACCCTCAGACTAAAAATATCAAAAGTGAATTTTTAAAGTGCACCACATTTAGCAAACATGTCAACCAAGGCATTCCCAAGCATGACATCTTTTTCAACATTCCTTGACTAACAATATCAATGTGAATTTTTACGCATATATCAGTATCTTGTGTAGAGCCACATGCCTTCAAGATGCACATGTATTTGAGTGCATCAGGAGAGAGGCCATCGCTTTGCATCCGCTAAAAATAGCCTAGAGATTTTTGGTCCTGCTCAGGTTGTGAATATCCCGTCATCAATGCACTCCAGGAGACGACATTTCAGACATAAATTTCCTTAAGCACTTTATGTGCTCCCTAAAGTACACCAGATTTGGTCTATATATCAACCAAGGCATTGGGAAGCACGACAATTTTTTGTAACAACCTAAGGCTAACCATATCAGAGTGAATTTTGAAGTCCATATCGGCATCCTGCACAGAGCCACATGCCTTCAAGATGCATGCATAGGTGATTTCATCTGGACAAAGGCCCTCACTTTGCATCCACTGAAAACAGCCTAGAGCTTTCTGGCCCTGCTCTTGTTGTGTGTATGCCGCAATCAATGCTTGGCATACATATCAACCAAGGCAGTTCAAAGTACGACATCTTTTTTCAATAGTCTTTAACTAACAATACAATTGTGTATTTTTGTGCCCACATTAGCATCTTGCATAGAGCCACATGCTTCAAGATACATACATAGGTGATTGCATCTGGAGATAGGCCCTCGCTTCGCATTTGCTGAAAATAGACTGGAGCTTTTTGGCCCTACCCTGTGTAGCAAATCCTTCAATCAACGCATTCAAAGAGTCCACACTCCGGACAAAAATCTCCTCGAGCACTTTTTGTGCTCTCTTAAGGGCACAACATTTAGCAAACATGTCAACCAAGGCATTGTCAAGCATGATACCCTTTTTCAACAGCCCCTAACTAACCATATGAGCAAAAGTTTTTATGCCCATATCAGTATCTTGCATAGAGCCACATGCCTTCAAGATGCACTCGTATATGATTGCACTTGGATATAATTCCTCACTTTGCATCGGCCACTAGAATCAGCCTCAAGTTCTCTGGCCCTGCTTTTGTTGTGCATATCCTTCAATCAATGCACTCCAAGAGACGACATTTTGGAGAGAAGTTCCTCAAGAACCCGCATTAGCATCTTGCGTAGAGCCACATTAATTCATACGTAGGTGATTGCATCTGGAGAAAGGCCCTCGCTTCGCATCTGGTGAAAAAAGATTGGCACAGCTCTTTTCAGCAGCCTTAGACTAACAATAATGTCATTGTGAATTTTTGTGTATATCAACATCTTGCGTAGAGTCACAATGCGCATGCATTTGAGATGCACACATAGGTGATTGTGTCTCGAGATAGGCCCTTGCTACCACCAGCTGAAAATAGTCCATAGCTTCCTAGCCATGTTTGGGCATATCCTGCAATCACTGCATTCCACAAGATGACATCCCTCACGGTAACCATGTCATGCTTTTTTTGTGCATATCTCGTAATCATTACACTCCATGAGACGACATTCCAGACACGAATGTCCTCGAGCACTTTCTGTGCTCCCTAAAGTACACTAGAGGGCGTACATATCGTCCAAGGCATTGCAAAACATGACATTTTTTTGCAACAACCCGAGACTAACATATAGAGTGAATTTTGAAGCCCATATCGGCATCCTGCATAGAGCCACATGCCTTCAAGATGCACACGTAGGTGATTTCATCTGAACAAAGGCCCTCACTTTGCATCCACTGAAAACAGTATAGAGCTATCTAGCCATGCTCTTGTTGTGAGTATCCCACAAGCAATGTTTGCATACATATCGACCAAGGCAGTGCGAAGTACAACATATTTTTTCACAACAACTAACAATACAATTGTGAATTTTTGTGCCCACATCACCATCTTGCGTAGAGCCACATGCTTTCAAGATGCATACATAAGTTATTGCATTTGGAGAGAGGTCCTCGCTTCGCATCTGCTGAAAAGAGATTGGATCTCTTTGACCCTACCTCTGTGTGGAAAATCCTTCAATCAATGCATTTGAAGAGTCCACACTCCCAACAGAAAGCTCCTCAAGCACTTTTTGTGCTCTTTTCATTTAAGGGACCACATTTAGCAAACATGTCAACCAAGGCATTGTCAAGCACAATACCCTTTTTCAACAACCCCTTACTAACAATATCAACAAGAATTTTTACACCCATATCAGTATTTTGCATAGAGCCACATGCCTTCAAGATGTGGAGAGAAGTCCTCGCTTTGCATCTGCCGCTGAAATCAGCCTGGAGCTCTCTGGCCCTAGTTTTATTGTGCATATCCCACAATCAACGCACTCCAAGAGACGACATTCTGGATAGAAGGTCCTCAATAACATTTTGTGCTTTACAAAGCGCACCACATTTGGCATACATATCAACCAAGGCATTGCCAAGCACAACAATCTTTTGCAACTGCCCCTCACTAATAATATCAGAGTAAATTTATAAGCCCATATCAACATCTTGCGTAGAATCACATTCCTTCAAGATGCATGCATAGGTGATTGCATATGGACAGAGGCCCTCGCTTTGTGTTGACCGTTGGGTCAACAACACAACATAACTCAAGTTTCGTACCAAAGTCTTATCTTTTGCGAGTTATGAAATGCTGCGGATTATGGATATAAACGTCATTTGTAATGAGTAGTTATTCTAGTTTCAGAAGCCGCGGTGCAATGGCACTTCCAGATTGTAAATACAAAGCCATTTGACCCTTTCAACCCCATTTTTGGTTAAACCTAAGGTAGCCTTAGTATATAAGGTACCTAGGTCATTTTGTAAAGAGACTTTTAATCATAATCAAAACTTAGCGTTGCCGTCTACTGTGTGTGAGAGAGAAAGAGAGTGAGCGTGAGCTTCATCCTCTCGCTACGCCCGGTTCGCTCAACACATTGTAGATCCGACTGCACCATTGCTGTAGGCTCAAGGATAGCTACGCGACAACGCCAAGCATTCCATGCGAGACGAAGCGCACACGTCGACGCATCTATGAGCTATTTGTGGCCGTAAGTGTATCAAACGATGTCAGTTTTCAGCGTGCTAGTAGTCTATAGAATCGTGGCGAGATAAGCTATGCATAGGTACTCATAAATTTCAGTTTCGGGCACTTTCAAAATTTGTCTCTGTCATCCTACGCGTTTTCCGTAGATGGGTTTGAGTGAGGATTTTGAGTGTAGAAGCTTAGGGACAGGTGTATCCTAGTGAGGGGATGGTGTTCCTTAAGTTTCATATGAATTTGGCATGATTAGGTGAGTTACCTTCCGTATGTGTGTATGTGGCTAGGTGGTGTAGTTGAGAGCAGTGAGGTTCTTGATTGTGGTTTAGTTGGCCTTCCAAAGTGTTGTATGTGTAGGATGGTCTCAGCCTGACAAGCTTAAGAGATTTCCTCCGTGTGCCTATCGTGTCATCTGTGTCCTCGATTGACATTATGTTGATCTAGGTAGTGTTTGCATGCACTTCATGGGTGTGTGAGTCTCTCCCGTCCAACACAAGGACCTAAGTAGGTTTCCTACTAACACTCGTGTGATGGTTTCTTGATTTAGTTTCGGCTAAAGAAAGTGTTTTTCTTAAGTGGATCCGGAAGAGGATATTCCGCGATCAAGTGGATAGCCAGGAAGCGTGTGTCTTGCCGAGGGTCTACGATAGATAGGTTTAGTTAGGATCTGTGGATTAGAGTAGTTGTTGGTGGTCGAGTGATTTGTGAGGTGATAAAAGCATTTACTAGTCCGTGTGTGGTAGTGAAGCGTTTTTCTACTCATAGATGCAAAACCCCATATGATTTGTAGGAGTAGCTTTAGGTAAGTGATCCGATTCTGATCTAGAACTATTCAACACTGAATTATTTGCTAAAGTGCTTGACTGCAATTGAAATCACGAAAAAGTGTGCTTTTGAGGGTAAAAATGCATTAAACAAGCTTTTGTGGATGTTTTTGTATGACTGACTGATGTTGTGCATATAAAAGAGCATTTGTAAGGGTTCTGTGAAGAAAACCTGCAATTCTGTAAACATAGACATCCTACGCGTAGGATGTCTCAAGGGGGTTCTGGAGACCAAATTTGAAAATTCTGACTGCACCAGTGGGTTCAGAGGGTAGGTTTTACCCTAGTAACATATTGACTTGAGTGTTTTTCCCTATTTTTGTTGACCAAAAGCCAAAAGGCAGAGCTAGAAAACGTAAAATTTCAGAAAAGGCTTAAATTGACTGATTTTTGCATGTTTTTGCAATTGTGAAGCATACTTGCACTTGCTGGGAGCATAAGGAAGCATCAAGGACACTTCAGTCTCAAAAAATCAGTAGTAGACATCCTACGCGTAGGATGTCTACAGAGTGATCTGGGCACTTTTTTGAAATTCTGAGGTTACCAGTGTGTTTAGAAGGTAGGTTTTACCCTATTTTCACTTGGAAAGTGGAAATTTGACCAAATTCTGACATATCAAATCCAAAAGATGAGAATTGCCAGACATCCTACCCAAATTGTGTCCAAGGCCTAATTTTGAGACCAAACCATAGGATGAATCCATAGGCATGTTCTAAATGTTGTTTTGAGTGCATGTGATAAATTGCATCTCATTTGGGTCAGTGAAAGGGAAGATTGAGCGGACTTTAGCAAATTTGACTGAAAAAGGCAAGAACAGCTAAAATTTGGGACTTTTGAAATCCAAACCAAAATCTGAACATACCACTGGGTTGCTGACATCAAGGGGAAGCTTTGGGTCAAGTCTGAGGTCAAACAGGCCAAAAAGACATCCTACGCGTAGGATGTCTTCTGTGTGATTTTGGACTCTAAATGACATTCTGAGCATACCACAGTGATCAGCACCTTAAGGAGAGTCTGTGGTTCAAATTTGGGGAAATTCTGAGCAAAAAAAAAAACATCCTACACGTAGGATGTCTAATGCATAATTCTGAAACCAAAATTCTACTGTGACCATACTATGCTGTCATATAGCCTTAGGCAAGCCTCCTAATCAATTTTGGTCCAATTTGGAGTTGATTTGACTTAGGAATTCATCAGAACAGACATCAGGCTTTTGGAACAGATTCTTGACCATTTCACCAACCTATAGGTGTTAGAATCAAAAAGTAAAAATAGTTGTGAGTTTAGCACATCAAGGGGAAGCTACAGTGCAAGTTTGGACAAAATCTGAGCAATTAGACATCCTACGCGTAGGATGTCTCTAGCTTGATTTAGGACTCCAAACCAATTTATGAGCACACCACTGTGATCAACACATCAAGGAGAAGCTGGGGTGAAAATTTCGAGTCATTCTGAGCAAAAAGACATACTACGCGTAGGATGTCTCAAGGTCATTTTTAAATCCAAATGAAATTCTCAGCATACCATTGTGTTGCTAGACTTAAGGGGAGTCTCTGGACCAAATTTTGTTAAATTCTGAACATATAGACATACTACGCATAGGATGTCTCTAGGCCAGTTTTAGGGTCCAACTGTACCTTTGACCATACAGAAGTGTTCACAGTGTCACAGAGATCCCAAATCTTCTTTTAAAATTGAATTTGGACTCATTTTGACCAGTCTAAACTGCATTTCACTGCTTTGGCCATAACTTTCACAAACGGTATCGGATCGGAAAAGTTTTTATATCAAAATGTAGCCTGAGAGCAATTCTACAGATCTTAGACCAAAACTTGAACCATTTAGTTCAACTTTGAAAAAAACGTCATTTGAGGCCTCAAAATACATCCGCAAGTTAGGGGTGTCTAAAAGCGACAATTTGCGAGAATTGTGACGAAACGGTTGCGGTTTTGGACATAGTTTCGACTTTTCCCTAACCAAAGCACTTGAACACAGTGGACTAAGTCTACTTGAACCAAGAAAAAGCTCTTAAGCCGAGAAATCATGTCTACCCTAGATTCAAACGCAGCTTACACAAGCTTGGAGATCCCAACGATAGAGGAATATCGTCCCACAATGGATCTTCCAAAATTGCAATGAATAAAGACACATCTTGTTGAGAGAGTTTGGATGATTGGTCATGAGAGTGAAGGACTATATAGAAACATTGACGACAACAAGGTCAATCTTTATAGGTGCTCAGATCCATACCTAGAAGAGATAACGGATTACAAGCTCTTATATGTCTACACATACGGAGTCGACTGTCAATGGAGATCTATAGTTGTCGACAAGTATGGACGAGAATACATAGTTGTAGAAAGCACAAATCCACAGACTGTACTAGAAAGAGGTGGATATTTGGTCAATGAAGGACCACAAATGCCTCCACCAAACACTAGAATTCCTATAGGAGTTCCAAGAAGCGAGCCACCAAGATTCCCTTCAAGAGCAATAACGAGAGAAGGATTGGGAGAGTCTCTTAGTGGACTTGTAGACAATCAACGAGTTAGACCATCCCAAGTCCAGAAATGGGTAAACAGAAAATACTCCGGAGATAAAGATCCGAGAGATCACGTAACGGCTTTTAGAAGAGTGATTAGAGCAGAGGAAGTTTCAGATTTTGCGACACAGTTTGCGGGATTTGGATTGACTCTAGAAGATGATGCAGCTACATAGTTCACGACTCGGTGGAAAAATGGGATTTTGAGACCCTAGATGAGCTGTTTGAGGAGTTTATTGAAGAGTTATTGCCAAAAGGCATTGCTCACGACACGGTCTCGCAAATCCATAGATTCAAACAGAAAGAGGATGAATCAGTATGCAAAGCATCATTACGACTCAAGAGATATGTTAAGCTCTGTCCGATAGCTTAATTACCTATGCAAGCACGACTGATGCTTATCTTTATCCAGGGAATGAGAGATGAGGGCCTTCAGAAGGATCTGCATATGATAAGGAGGATGACGCTAAACGAGTTGATCAAAGAAGCTCTTTATCTAGTGGATAACTGTGAGGCATACAAAGAAACGGACTTAAAGAGTCAAGAAGATGACACATCCTCTCAGCACAGTGTTTCATAGATAAGTGAGTCCATTGACAAGCCAACGGCACCTATTGATCAAGAAAATCTTATCGACGACTTGGTCAAGAGGTTGATTCCTCTTGTAAGGTCTGATTCAGGAGAGCCGAAGTGGTGTGAAATTGAGAGAAAATGGACGAACCATACGGGGGAAGAGTGTTATTATAGCATGGAAAATGCTAGGGAGAGGTATGTACAACCTGTTCCAGAAGCACCTATTCCACCTAGATACATTACGGGGAATGCGCCAAGACCAGTAGGATTTTTTAAGCCACAGCTTGTCTTAGGACAACAACCTCTGCTGCCAGGTGCTAGAATGCCGGTAGACATGAGATACATGCCAATGATGGAAGCATCAAATAAACCAACGCCAGTACCAGCTACAATGTGGTATAGCAACCAAAGTATATACTACCCTTCAGAGCAACAAAATGTGAGAGAAACACATGGAGTGGTGAGGCCGGTACAACCTCCACCTCTTGGGTTTCAGTCGAAAGAAAGAAGGTATGAAATGGACGAAAGGACATTGCGATTCATTGCAAATAGCAGCTTATTTAGGTCAAAGCTTGCTTATAGCCAAGAGGAAATGCTAAAAGAATCTCCTCAACCAGAGATAGATTGTCACAAAAGTCGTGACAACCACTTGGTCAAACAATGTCCTCATACAGAGATCACTGAAGTAAATGCCTATTGTCTTAGTGTGGCATCACTCACTTGATCCCCGATTGCCCGAAAAAACCAAACCAAATCAGGAAAATCACAGCAAATGTATCAGGGATTCTTCAGCTACCTAGTAGCTCAGAAAATGAAAATGTCGTACCAGTTCAAGTAGTTACGAGAGCACAAGCTCAAAAGAAAGCTGATGAGAATCCAGAGACAAAGAACACGAAAAGTGACACGAGTCCAAAGAAAGATGATGGACCAAAAACAGACGCACCTAGTCAGAAAACCAAGAGCAAACGAAATAGTTGGAAAGCTAGAAAGACTAGGATGAAGGCACGCAGGGAACGAGAGAAAAAATCCCTAGCTGAGAAGCTTACCGAAGCTCAGGAGAAGATAAAACAACATGAGGAAAAGGATGCACCTTCTCTTACACAGATGGTTAAACCTCTAGAAGAACCATCCACGGATGAGAAACCGAGAAGTGCTAGTTCAGGAGGATTTGTGTTGGTAGAGAAGGTTAATGAGACATTAGATGCCCTCTTGAAAGCCTATGATGTGAGGTTCAAAAACAACCAAACCCAAGAACACAGGTGGATGGCATATCCCGATGCGGAACTAGAAAAGCAAAGGTTTGAAATGTGCCAAAAAATGATTCAAACAGCCCAAGCTTTACTAGAACCACCAGTTGCAAAACCTGAGGATGTGATCCGTGTCATGCCTACACAAGTAATCCCACCAAACCAGGAACTAAAAGAGCCAGATTCTAGTCATGAGCACAGACCAAACCTCAAAGACCCAGCATTAGAACCAAGGATAGTACTGAATACCATGGATAACTCTTCCGAGGGATTTCACGAAGCTATACCTGAGGATGTAAAGAGATAGATGGTCTTGACAAATTGTGGAAACAACTCAGAGAGGCCAATGAAGCCGATGACCCAAGAAGACGAGTAGATAAGACTGGTGATGAACGAGGAGTGTTTCTACCACCAATAGAGGATTTTGAGACTGGATCTCAAATGAATCTAGACGTGCAATCGTGTTGGGGCGACAAAGGATCTGTACAATCTATGGATAGTCAACCCCATTCGCTAAGAACACTACTGTCCTACATGGGAGAGTACGAGACCAAGTCAGATGTGGTTGCAGTCCCATCACAGAGACTGTCTCCCAACAAGGCCATTGATTCAAAGGGGCTAGTAGATATTCTATCTACCCCAGTCACCTGTACAATAATGTTAGCCGAGTTGCTCAAAATAAGACCAAACATGTGGGCTAATGTGGGTAAATGTCTAGAGAAATTTGGTGTAAAAACTCCAATGACTCAAATTGAGGAAGGCATCAAAGAGCTTGAAATGCCTCGACTAAATACTAGGCCAGTGCCATTAAACAAGGTAGGCGAGTATTACGAGGGAGAAGATGGAAACACCACCCTTCCTATGGAATTCAATGGTGTAAAAACCATGGCAATCCTTGACAGTGGAGCCGGTGTGGCCATTGCAACCAAAGAGGTTTAGAAAAAGTGGGGAAAACCTGCCTTGAGATCCACAGGAATGACCCTGCAGCTTGCAGACAGACACAAGGAAAATCCCATAGGACTGCTAGAAAAAGTACTTGTTACTTCTTGTGGCATTGAATATGAACACACTTTTGTTGTTGTTGACTTTGGCAAGAAGAACAACTATGACATCATTCTGGGAAGACCATTCATGCGACAATTGAAAATGGTCCAAGATTGGGGTTATGACCATATATACCTGAGACATATGGAAACCATAACAAAGGTAAACTTGAAGGACCATAGCTATAGGGATGTGACGAGAACATCGGTAGAGGAGTTTGATTCCGCCACAGTAGCAGGATCAGAACTTCCAGCTTGGTTGGGTAAGCCTAAAGAACTGTGGATGTGTGGAGCTTCACAATGTGGTAGCTTGAAACGTGAGGAATGTATCCTAGAGCGGGTTATAGAGGATAAGGACTATATCCCAGAACCATTTTCTGAAGAAGAGTTAGTGCCTTTTGGATGGGAACACATCTTGGCTACTCTAGACGTGTGCGCCGTGGAGGATGCTCCCACAACAAAGTTTTGTGATGAAAATGGCTATGATGTCGTTCCTTATTTTGCAGTGAGTGTAATCCAGGAAAACGAAGAGATCCAGACATCAACAAGCTCTCGACATAAGGAGCAAACAAAGAAATGTTGAGAATCAAAAGATGAAGAAGACGACGAGTTCTATGACTCTGTAGAACACTTCGAGCTTCAAGAAGATCAACGACCGGGGAATCAATGTCATCGCTACATGAATAAAGTGCATCAAAAGTGGATTCCAAAGTCCTCGGTGAAGACACATGGCACCACAAGCATCCTCATACATGGCTCCTAATAAGGATGCAAAGACTCATCTAGGAGGAATACGACCAGAGAAACGAGCTAACAATGCTCTAATCAATGGGCTAGAAAAGTCCTCCAAGAAACTACCACCCACGAGAAAACAGACAGTAACGTTCCACTACCAGCCAAAAAATCAAGAGAAAGTACAAGAATTCAACCTTGATGAGGATAATAGCGATAGTGATGAATCTTACGACATCCCCTATCATCAACTCAGGCCATCACTATCACCAACCCCTTCAGCAACAACCATGACAGGTCAAAAGAACAGGACAACAAGTCAAAGCCAAAAAGCTTGACAAATCTGGATACCAAAAAGCCAGATCAGCCAAAAACAGATATGGATCAAGAAGACAAAGATCTCTAATGAAAAATCACAAGATCCAACACCAAAACAAAAACAAGAAAAGCGTGCACGAACAGGTAAGAATATCACAAAGTTGCAAGCTTTCACAACTCAGGTTTGGGCTCCAGAGAAGTTGATTCAAGCACAAAAAAGTCAGGAATTCATTTGGATTCCAAAACAACCACAATATCAACTTTCAAAGCCTAAATCCCGTCCCCAACCAAGCGTACAAGGGCTGAAGCAAAGACCACTGTCGACTCACACAACAAAAAGGTGGATCCCAAAGAAGTCTCTTCAAACACAAACGAAGCACGGGTAAGTATGGGTTCCCAAACGAGAGCCAGCAACAAAACAGCCAATAATCACAAAGAAATGGGTCCCAAAGAAGAACAAAAAAACTGTTGTCAGTGCATCGCCGCTTGAATTCTTACAATTCTTCCTACGATTACAGTACAGTTAGAAGAGAGCAAGTCGCTTCAATCAAGCAACGATACAGGAGCTTCAAAGACCATTACATTGCTTATAATAGGAAGCCTCGCAAACAAATGCCAATAAGAAAATTGCTTATACCCACAACTTGCACAACATAAATCTTTTCCATGCATTGACTGTGTATGCATAATAGGGCTACATTACAAGGCCTGCATAGGCACAACTTTTAATTGCCCAAGCACAACACATACCCTTTGCGATACCCTGTCATAAAGGATGACTCCAAATAGGAAGGGGGGAGGCATTCTGAATGCGGACCTAACATTATGACTATTAGAGGTCAATGTTTTGTGAGATGCATTGAATTTTTGCGTTTTATTGGGATAATTTTTTGACGAAATTTAGAGTATATGCCCTCATAGTAGTGTTACAGAGGAGTATGGAGACAAAATCCATATATGAGCCCCTAGGGACATGTGTATAGTGTACATAGAATTTAGATTTCTATTTGAATGATTTTTCTTTTGTTGAGTTGTTTTAAGATTTTCTTTGTTTATTATTAAGAAAAAATTAAAAAAATCCATAATCCACATGAAGAAAAGACTGACGAGAGGCCTGAGCACTACAAAGAGAAGAAGGTACAGGGAAACAATGAAACTTCACGAAGTATGTCTCAGCAGCCACTACAACAGCCAAAGAACTTGTCACAAAGCAGTGTCAACATGCAATCGACAAGTCATACAAGTCAGAGTCGAGTAGCTAAGCCACAAAATGAGTGAGGTGTTAGTCCCAAAGCTTCAAGTAATATTCTCTGTGGTCTAAGCGTCTTAGCTATTCTAGGTACTGCTCAAGTTGGAAGAGTTGAGCATATTTACGTTGTGTCGCTCATGTTGGTATAGGTGAGCAAAAGAGTCGAAGTCTAAGTACTTACGTCTGGTGAAGTGAAGGAGAAGGTCCAAAAGACACTCACGTACTGAGCACAGTGAGATACGAGTGGAGAAACTTCTACATCGAAAACCCTTCTTGGAAAGGTGGAAGCTATTGAGACATATTTTGATGTCACATGTGCTACATTTATTCCTCGAAACACCCATCATCTCCTTCTTTCACATTGCATGCTTTTGTTGACAAATTTCTCATTTTCATATAGAGTGTCCCATAATTGGCACTTGCATCAGGCACTCTTTCCGTGTTTCACCCAAACACTCACCTTTCATGAACATGTACTTCACGTTCAACTGCTCAACTCCAATAAGAGCGTATACCAAAGGCATTTTTTTCCCCACCGGGTTTTTTCCCTTTGGTCATCCAGGTTTTAGACCCTAATCTAAAGACACCTATCACCATCCTCTTGTACATATTCCTTCTACATCAAAAATAAAGAAATGCTACTCAAATCAATTGACAAATGAATTGAAGCACCAATTTCAGATCATAGCATACTTCTCCTCAATGGCGAGTCGAAGAATGGCCTACAATGACAAAGCTGCAGACAACACTAACAACATGATTGCACAAGAACAAAGAAGTCCCCAATGAAGAAGAGCAGACATAAGGGTAATCAGAGGACCTCAAAAGCTTGTCCTTGATAATGCGCATCGAATGCTCGGCAGGGTTTTGAACCTCAAATTAGAAAAATTAAGTCCGGGATTCGGCCTGACAGACAGACTTTGCATTGGAGTGCAACTTGGCCTAAAGAAGTTATGGGTTTAGCCATACAATTTCTACAAAATCCTTACAAAGTTGTCATTGGCTCACAAAATCAGAAAGCCAATCACTCAATTCTACAGATTGTAGAAGTTGTTTCTGAGAATCACAAACACTCCGAATTCACAGATTTGCGGGAGCAAATGATGGATGGAGCTTTCTCTATCCATGATGATAAGAGTCAAGTTCAACGACATTGGGTTCTTTTTGAATTTAGATCTGGTGGTAGACCTATAATGACAGAAACAAATGCTGCAGCTCGGAGCGTGGATGTGAAAGACATAAAGTTCGTCATCAATTATGATTTTCCTGAATCATATGAAGACTATGTACATCGGATTGGACGAACAAGACAAGCTACTGCAAAGGCTATAGTCTATACTTTCTTTCTAACAACAAAATGACAGCAAAGACCACATCGCCATCGACAATCAGGTCATGTCGGGGACGACATGAACGCGGAAGGGGGGAATGTTGACCGTTGGGTCAACAACACAACATAACTCAAGTTTCATACCAAAGTCTTATCTTTTGCGAGTTATGAAATGTTGCAGATTATGGATATAAACGTCATTTGTAATGAGTAGTTATTCTAGTTTCAGAAGCCGGGATACAATGGCACTTCCAGATTGTAAATACAAAGCCATTTGACCCTTTCAACCCCATTTTTGGTTAAACCTAAGGTAGCCTTAGTATATAAGGTACCTAGGTCATTTTGTAAAGAGACTTTTAATCATAATCAAAACTTAGCGCTGCCGTCTACTGTGTGTGAGAGAGAAAGAGAGTGAGCATGAGCTTCATCCTCTCGCTACGCCCGGTTCACTCAACACATTGGAGATCCAACTGCACCATTGTTGTAGGCTCGAGGATAGCTACGCGACAACGCCAAGCATTCCACGCGAGATGAAGCGCACACGCCGACACATCTACGAGCTATTTGTGGCCGTAAGTGTATCAAACCATGTATGTTTTCTGCATGCTAGTAGTCTATAGAATCGTGGCGAGATAAGCTACGCATAGGTACTCATAAATTTCAGTTTCGGGCACTTTCAAAATTCGGCTCTGTCATCCTACGCGTTTTCCGTAGATGGGTTTAGAGTGAGGGTTTTGAGTGTAGAAGCTTAGGGACAGGTGTATCCTAGTGAGGGGATGGTGTTCCTTAAGTTTCGTATGAATCTGGCATGATTAGGTGAGTTACCTTCCGTATGTGTGTATGTGGCTAGGTGGTGTAGTTGAGAGCAGTGAGGTTCTTGATTGTGGTTTAGTTGGCCTTCCAGAGTGTTGTATGTGTAGGATGGTCTCAGTCTGACAAGCTTAAGAGATTTCCTCCGTGTGCCTATCGTGTCATCTGTGTCCTCGATTGACATTATGTTGATCTAGGTAGTGTTTGCATGCACTTCATGGGTGTGTGAGTCCCTCCCATCCAACACTTTGCATCAGCATCTTGCGTAGAGCCACATAAATTCATACATAGGTGATTGCATCTAGAGAGAGGCCCTCTGCTGAAAATAGATTGGCACAACATCCCTTTTCAACAACCTTAGACTAACAATATCATCATGAATTTTTGTGTGTAGATCAGCATCTTGCGTAGAGCCACAATGTGGATGCCTTTAAGATGCATGTGTAGGTGATTGCGTCTAGAGATAGGCCCTTGCTATGCACCAGCTAAAAATAGCCCACAGCTTCCTAGCCTTGTCTAGGCATATCCTGCGATCAGTGTGTTCCACAAGATGACATCATGCACACTAACCTTGTCAAAGACTTGATAGGTGCATCGCACTTGACATACATACTGACCAGCATTTTCCCCAAGTATGCATTCTTTTCAAGTAACCCAGTATCGCAAATATCAGCAAGAATGCTACTGCCTTGGTACATAACTTCTTCTTAGCACAATCTTTAAGTGAGCTCACAAAAAAAAGACTCATTCTCTTGCTCTCCATTTTTCAACAACCCCAGACTAACAATATCAGTGTAAAATTTTATGCCCATATCAACATCTTGTGTAAAGCCACATGCCTTCAAAATGCACATGATTGCATCTGGAGAGAGGCCCTCTCTTCGCATGCAATGAAAACAACCGAGATTTTCCTGGCAATGCCCCTATTGGGCATATCCTGCAATCAGACATGACATCCGCACAGGAAGCTCGTCAATGACTTGTTGCACCATGACAGGTGCCCCACACTTGGCATACATACTGGCTGCACCTAACATACATATTAACCAACATGTTCCCCAAGTATGTGCTCGTTTCAAGCAACCCACTATCACAAATATCAGCAAGGCATTGCCAAGAACATCATTTTTCAATAGCCTTTGGCTAATAATATTAGCATAAATTTTTATGCTTATATCAGCATCTTGTGTAGAGACACATGCCTTCAAGATACACTTGTATGCGATTGTATCTAGAGAGAGAGGCCCTCGCTTTGCATTTGTTGAAAACAGTTTGAAGCTTTTTGTCCTGCTCTTGTTGCACGCATCTCGAAATCAATGCACTCTCAAAGACGAAATTAGACAACAACCCCCGACTAATAAGATCAGAATGAATTTTTAAGCTCATATTGGCATCTTGCATAGAGTCACATGCCTTCGAGATGCATGCGTAGGTGATTGCATCAGGACAGATGCCCTCACCTTGCATTTGCTGAAATCAGCACAGAGCTTCATGCCCAATGTAGCCTAAAATCAACGCAGAGCTTTCTACCCGCAAAAAGATCTCACAGGTCGTGTTTGATGATATTTCTCATTTAGTTTAGTCTTTCATTTTACTGCTTTTTTATTCTACACTCAGACATTGGATTACCTCCACAAATATTGTACTAGTTTGGTCTCAAAGGTCGTTTTGGCCTTTTCAAGACGTTAAATATATGATTAACTTCTCAACAACTGAAAATAGCGTAGAGCTTCTACCTAGCACATGTTGAAATCAGCGCAAAGCTTCCTGCCCAACGTAGCCTTAAATCAGCGTAGAGCTTCCTGTAGTGAGCCCAAGATTAAAGGAGGGAAGATGAAGGCAAAACAAGGTAACAAGGTTAAAAAATCAAAATCAAGATTACGTGTGCAAGCGCTCTCTGTCTGCTGCAATAAATGCTCTCTCTCTCTCTCTCTCTCTCTCTCTCTCTCTCTCTCTCTCTCTCTCTCTCTCTCTCTCTCTCTCTCTCTCTCTCTCTCTCTCTCTCTCTCTCTCTCTCACACACACACACACACACACACACACACAATGTATGCACAATCAACCTCTGATGACTTCAAGCCCCTAATTTTTTTGAGTACCCGCTTTATTTTCAAAAAAATAGCTTCATAGCTTCCATTCCTTTTTCAACTTCCTATTATTTCTGCACCATCCTTTTTCAACTTCTCTGTCCACTGAAAACCAACCAGCTGGACTGCCTCTCCTTTCAGGTTTTCCAAAATCACTCTTAGATAATCAAGGTAAAAAATGACAGATGGCACGACTCCCCATGTGGGTCAGGTGGGCACCAACCTGGGCAAAACTTCAACTAGCCATAAACTGCAGTCTGTGGCTCCAATCTGTAATCTGAAAAGATGGGTAGGCTCCATAAATTGAGCACTACACATCCATACATTGACATTCACTCGTACCACCTGTCCTCGGCTGCCCTATCCGACAAGAATCTGCTACACACCGTACGTTCAAACTACAATAACTTGGGCTCTGTAGCTCTGTTTGATAAGCCATCTGGACCTACTCCTTCAGCAATTCAAGCTCTACATTCTTGGACCCAAAGACTGCACCTTGAATCTCCTTCACTTGATCCCCAAATTAGCCCCTTCTAGAGCCCTTCTTGGCCTATAAACCGCATCAATCATACATCTCCACTGCTACCTGTCAGCCCATGATCTTTCTAGGTGCTCCAGCCCTTTGCTATGATTCTGCTAGCCTGCACATATCTACCCATGCCATCTTCTATGGTCGACACACTTTGGTTGTACCATGATTGCCCAACCCCTAGTTGAGCATTAATTCTCAACCATAAAAGAGCTTTATTGACCTTCTAATTGCAAAACCTGGCACACACTATGAGAAAACCAAAACCATATTTACATAGTTTGATTCTATCTACTGCCAAACCTTCAAGCGGGTTGCCCCACCCCCTACATCATATAGTTTCCGTCTGGATCAAACACCTGCCTTTGGTGTCTTCCACCCATGTGTACCTGCCCACCATAATGCCGTCCCCCAGCATATATACCACCATATGTGTAGGTTGCCCATAGCCTACCTTCAGCACTCCATGCATCCCTTAGCAAACAAGCATACACTCCATACCAAGCAACATCAAGCATATCACCATCAAAAAAACATGTACCTAACACCAAGCTCCAGCACATGTCTGAACCTCCCTCCCAACCAAATAAAGTGGAGGCCTCAACCCTAGACCCATGTACCTGTTGAACCAGCCATTGCATAGTTGTATCTACCATCATATTCATCAACCATACATTACATACCTTCAATGGAAGCAAAGCCACTGCTTGGGACTCTCCTTTATCCACCACTAGACATGTTTGTTGCGTTGGAATCTCCACCGCCTTTGGAAACATAACCTCCTCTTTGATCACACACTTAATTCTAGCATCATCAAGTCGTTCCTCATCTATCGGCCCTTCAAGGTCGATCAGCACCATCTTCTCTTCATCTTCAATTGCCTGCTCTTCAAGCACCTCGTCTACCGCTGCATCATGCTCAGCCAAGGAAGGGAGAAACTCGCTCTCTACTGCATCACCCGTGACTTCCTCCATAGGCACGGCTGCTCTATCTCTTCTAGAAAGATTATGTACATGTTGCACCACCATGGCACATTCCACCGCTACTTTCATCAGCATGGCCACTAGCATGGCACCACACACCACCTTTACCTGCATATCATCATCTATAGACCTGGACCGCTCCACTTGGTCTTCATCAAGCATCTTGTCTTGCTATGTTCCCTGCTCTTCTTGCAGATGGGCTACTACCATATCATCAAACACATAAAAGGGCAGCTTTACCTTACTAGCTCAAGATCATCAAACTCCGTCTCCTCACCATAGGATGTGGACTCATCTGCTCTATTCTCCTCGCTTGTCTCCCAGCAACTCGAACTTGTATCATCATCATCATATATTGACTCCGTATCAGCATCTTCATCTCCTTGTTGCTCCACAAAAGCTTGACCATCACAATGACTTTGCTCTCTTTCTCCATTAGCTTCTGAACCCTCTATATCTACATCTCGATTGCATTTTGCTACCTTTTCATGCAAACTTTCCACCAAAACAGGCTTTACCTCTTCAATCCACACTGGAACCTCCACATTTGCTATTGCTTTTGCACCCAGATTCACCTCAACATGGAGCTTCTCCTCGTTGGCAAGCTCGTCCATCCTCGACACATGCACATCACAAACCGAAAATCTCCGAGGAACATTGCCAACCATAGGCCTTACCTCCATAGGCTCTGCACTTTGAACAACTGGAACCGCCTTTGGTCGGGTGGACCAAAGAACACTTTGCTACCTCCACAATAGGCACATAATCTACTGGCTTCAAAACGCCCAACTCCAGCTTCCGCTTCACCTTTTTGATCTTCATTTTGGCCAGATAGACCATGTCTTCATAGGTATCCACACCGTCTTCCACCTTTTCTCTAGTCCTTGGATGCAAGCACTCTAGCAGCTTCGACAACTTCAAATAATGATTGCTTTTTACCCCAGTAGCAACCTCTAACCGCTTCAAACTGCTCAATGAAAATAGAGAAATCCTTACTCACATCTTGGCGTACCACCTTTAGCCTTGCACCAACTTCCTCTGTCGTAATCACCTCTCGAAACCGCTCCAAAAACTGACTTTGCATTCTCAACCATGATCCTTGATCACTGCTCTTTAAACCTTCGGGAATATGTAGTCAAGCTATGCACTTGTCACAATGCCTTACACAACCACCACAATTGAACATCATGTAATGATTGAGATAAAAATTATGAGTCCAGAGTTAATTCATAGCATCATCCTAAATGATCCCTATCAAGAAGCATGTAAGTATGTTACTTTTCCATTTCCATAACATGAAAAGAACTATGATTCAAAATTTAGTGTACAATAGTCCGGATTTTTAGTTATTCAAAGCGAACCATCAACTAAGATGTACAAGATATTTATCAAAGGATCAACATGGAACTTTTAAGCTTGAAAAAATACCATCATTGCCTTGGCCACAACAAAATGAGAGGTAAAAAACATGACACTAATTGCTTATAAGTATTAACGATCTTTTTAAAAAACCAAATAAAATATCAGATAGGAGTAATGTTGATAGGCCACTCACCCCAAAATTAATTTCGGGTGTTTCATGGTACGTTTCCACAAGGTTCAAAACAATTTTTAGACCAAGAAAGCTTCCTATTTATTAGTATGCCTTTTATTTTTTAATTTATCAGACTCGGAGTTATTTTTGGTGCTCCCACACAAGCAACCAAGACAATTTTCCACAAAAAAATATAATGTTCAAAATGGTTTTAGGACAGAATTTAATTGGCTCCAATTGAGCATCACCATTATTCACCCTGCATACGGCCAAAAGAATCACCATTCTTTGCACATTGGATACTTTAATCATTGTATTTATCTACAAAACTTTCTAGTATATGCAAAGCAGTAGCAGCTTCATCCGTTTTAATATGACAATGAAAAAGCACTTGAGAAGTAGTTTGTTGCTCAACAATATCCATGGTTCACAACACAAGATAAGGTGGTAGTACTCACGACCCTCACTCTCTTTCTCAAACACAAACACACCCATGTAAATGTAAGGCTAAGTGAGGGAGGTGAGAATCCCTCACCTTTAAATAAGTAGCATCTCTGTAGAAGTATGAACACAATCGTAGTATTGGGCTCAACCCTAGCACAGCTACTGAATCTTGGCATGTGGGACTCAAGGTTACAAAGCCAGTAATAGAATAGTCCATAAGCAAGACTACGTATCGGCATAGGGGAAAGAGAGAGGGGAGGAGAGTAGGTAAAGGGCATAGAAGTAACCAGAAGTTCTACAGTCAATGTCGCCAGTAGAGACAGGGAGCCAAAAACCAACGTGGGGGGATGAGACCGCCATAAAGAGGGGATGCCAAAAAATGTACCCTTAGTCCCACAAGCAGTTGGTAGAAAGACACTCACCATAGTAGGGAGCCAACAAAAAAAGAAGGGTATTTATCCAAAATTACAGCTTTGATACCTGATTTTGGTTTCCACGACAAGCCTTCACCATCATAGGGATTCTTCGATAGGCAGGTAAGGGAGTTCACTTTGAGAGGGTTAAGACTTGAAGGGGATCGGGGAGCACCACAGACGAAGAGTGAGAGAGAGAGAGAGAAGGAGACAGACACGATGTGGGTGGGGAGACTCCAAAGAGTGAGCAGCCCCCTATACACTTATGCTATGTATAAGGTATACAAGTCAGTGGGCGCCCAGACTCTGGGCGGCCGGGCAAGGCACAAACGCCTATACCCCAACAACCTCCCACTTAAAGGCGATTATGCCTTTAAGCAAGGGAAGCTAGTCTAAAGACTACAAAAGGTGAGAGAAAACCGCTCTCAATCGATGCCCACTGGCTGGCTGTGATCGTGTGCATCCGACTGTCCTGCTCCCGTGTAAGTCCATACACCACCAGACGTACCACACACGTACTGCAAGTATGTACGCAATGCCTGCATATCTCCCTCGTGCACTATGCCATCATCAGTCAACAAACGACTGACAACCCCAACTGCAAATGCTCCCACTGCAGCTGCGATATCCGGTCTCAAGATCAACATCTCATACATGAGACCACCGAATGCCGATGCAATGCTAGCGGGCCCTGCTAGCTCTACGGAGCATGCATCAACATATATATCCCTGGCAATAGGCATCTCTGACTGACAAGGCGTGTCAGCCACATGCATCTCCTGACTGTTCACAAAAGACGCATCAACCTGTCGTGCAACCTCAGAGCAAACCAGCTGCTCTAGGTGTCTACTGAAAGACATATCTTGCACAACTATATCCCTATGCTCACTGTCGAGCATAGAAAGAAATGATTGCATAATCGTTGACGTCTCAGCCTCCTCTGCAATCATCCACTGCAAACATGACCACTCAATCTGTTGTGACTCACTAGAGCTCTCATGCTCTAACTCCGTATGCATAGACTCTTGCACAACGTCCTCCTGTCGTGACTCACTAGAGCAAGACCGCTCTACCTGTCTTTCCTTCATAGAAGTATCTCACACAACTGACTCTCTGCTTTGCTCAGTCACTAGCAAAGCATGCATGTCTGACTCTGTCACCTCTCTGTGTGACTGCTCAAGTCGTGCCCCAACTGTGTGCACAACGAGCTCACTACTCTGCACTCCATGCAAAGTACCTTGTAACCCATGAGCAAAAGAGACTCGCCTGGTCTCTCGCTCTCTACCTGGCTGCGTGATCACAGAGACAACACCGTCTCTCCCGTGATCCACATGCAATGGGTAACCTGTACCACTCCTGGCACCTCTCGCAATCACTAGCGAACCCAAATGCATCACAAAATCTCACTCTCATAGCGAAATTTGACATCCACAATCTCTAAGCTGACCAATCAAGATCAAACTCACTGTCAAATCTGGTACATAGCGCACATGTCATAACAAGTAAGATGCACCACTCGGTAATGACAGTCTCACATCTCATGCACCTGCTATCGCATGCACCGATCCATCGGTCAAACGTACACTGCCAAGCATCCCGCTAGAATAGCGACAAAACCATGCACGATGCGGCGTGACATGAAACATAGCATCTGCGTCTAGCAACCACTGCGAAGGGAGTGCACTATCCACATGTATAGCATCTCGTGCATAGCTCGAGGTAAAAGTGGCATCCCCGTCACTAGTATACTCCGACACTACATGTGCCTCAACTGTCAAAGCAACTGAGTCCATGGCATCACTACATACATCTCTGAGACTGCCATGTCTCCTACGATGTCGCATACGACGAAAACAGCGCCGTCTAACGTGTCCAGAATGACCACAATACCAACATGTCACCTGTCGGTGTGCTCGTGAATGTACATGTCTCACACAAGTCCGTGATGACTCAGATCTATCATACATATCATGTAATCTGCGCCAAAGTGCTCTCGAAGTAGTCTCATACGTAACAAGAGCATATACAGATTCCGCAAGGTGCAAAGAGAGTGTAGATAGTGCCATCTCCTCTAGCTCCTGCCACTGATCGTCAGACATGTTTGAAGGTCTACCTGCATCACCACTCAATGGTCGATGCAACCCTCGCTGTGTCAATGCATCAAGCATACACTCTCTCCATGCCGCAAAGTGTGACCCATCAAACATGCGCATCTGTGAGAGGTCACAATCTGATCGATCACCTGTCTCTGCCATGAGCACAATGTAGCAAACTAGAAAGCAAAACCACCTCACCAACAACACCTGGAAACTGTCTACAAATATGGCCAGAAACACAATGTAAAACCTGTGAGACACACTCCAAAATAGAGCTCCCGCAATGTCAATACAAGCCTCACCTGCTCTAGTATCACACTGCAATCTGTGAGCTAATCACCAAGCCCACACTGTGCGGTATCGATGCATACACACGCACAAATCTCCCACCTGCAAAGAACACCGCACACAAATGCTGAGTGCAACCCGCAATCTCTACCTAGATCGCATAAATGATACGCATAAAACTCCTGGGAAAATTTCGCCAGAGTTTCGACGCACAATGGCTATCAACACAAAATAACCATTGTCCTGCAAGCTCAATACAATAAGCAATCAATGCGCATCAAACTACACTCAACATACATGCATAAGCTCTGCAAAACTATGGCAAACAATGCTCGAGATCACAAGACTCTCCCACCCGAGAGCAAACCACTGTCTCAAGCAAAGAAAGATACACAACTCCTCACTCTTGCGAGAGTGGATACAAAAACACAAAACTGTGTACAAACTGACAAAACCTGTCAAAGTGAGATTAAACACTCGATCACAAACTATGGCGAGAATCTGGGAAAAATCCGACAGAATTTCCCCTCAAAACTGAGCAAAAAACTCAAGTACAATCTCTACCATAAACCATAACACTACTCAATGCCAATGAGTAGAAATGCCAAAATGGCTCCACATTTTCACATACAATGGCAATCCGCACTCAACGTACATCAACGGAGTGACCGCGCATAAGCAAGCGCCAAAAGATTTGCAATCCGAAAACTTGATCAATGCGAAAACAATGCTCTCAAGAGAGCTCACAGGCACTTGAAAGTGCTCGCCAAATGCATGTATAATGGGCATCAACCATGCGCCATAACCATATGCAAACCATCCACAAAGACCATGAATCCAAGCACAAAATCACTGCCAAAGTATCCTGTGAAAACCAGTGAAAGAAGCTCCACCTGTGTGCTCCAAAAAATTGCGTCTCTCAAGAGACCGCCTCGATGGTGTGTAAACGCCCCCGTACTTCGTTGCCCAAGTCTACCAAAAAACCCTCAAACCACAAGCTTAACACAAGCTGCAATTGCATCTTCAGCTCAGAATTTATGCACTCAACATCAAGCATCTCCCGTGCTTCCAAAAGTGCATCAAACTCGCACACAATGCGACAACAGAAAATCTGGAATTTCTGTATACAGTCAGTCTAAGCTGAATATCAGCAAAACGGTGAGGAATTTTCAAAAAGTTTCTTCTGCAAAGTTGTAGACCACGTCGAAACGGATGGGCATGCGAGACAGAATTCTCAGATCTGCATTCTACAAGGAGAAAAACGAATCTGAAAACTGTGCTGCTGCGCACACAGTTTTAGGGCAGCACCTTCACTTACACACAATCTTCCACACTCCTTTCTGAGCTTCCACAAGAGTATACATCACTCTCAACTGAGCTCACAAGCTCCCATTGCATTCTCACAAAGCTTCCTAGCTTTCTTAATCTCTCTACCGTCGAGAGCGAGCGAGCTATCGCCTCGAAGCTCTCAAAGCCGTCGTGCTCTCCGCGGTCACCATAGCTCTGATACCAATTGAAGGGGATCGGGAGCACCACAGACGGAGAGTGAGAGAGAGAGAGAGAAGGAGACAGACACGATGTGGGTGGGGAGACTCCAAAGAGTGAGCAGCCCCCTATACACTTATGCTATGTATAAGGTATACAAGTCAGTGGGCGCCCAGACTCTGGGCGGCCGGGCAAGGCACAAACGCCTATACCCCAACAAGACTGAGAAGCATCAATTGCAATCGAAGGTATCACTATATATAAGCAACGTCAAAATTCCATTGACGGCATAGGAGCAAAAAAGAAAGAACAACCAAGGTATAGATATTAGTAGAATGAACAAAACTCATAGGACATGATCAAAGTTTAGCAAGTGTTTTGGGATTTCAATGATTGATAATAAATCATAATGGGGGATCAGTGACAAGTGTGTGTGTGTGTGTGTGTGTGTGTGTGTGTGTGTGTGTGTGTGTGTGTGTGTGTGTGTGTGTGTGTGTGTGTGTGTGTGTGTGTGTGTGTGTGTGTGTGTGTGTGTGCGCGCGCGCGTGCGTGTAGCTGTTTTAACTAAAATAAATAACACACCAATGAACAAGATGTTCAAAAAGACGACTGGCTAAAGATTTCTGCTCAAAGATAAGTACAGAAACAACTCAGTCTTTGATTCATAATTGTACAACATAATAAGAATGAAGTGTCATTCCAAATGAATTTGTACAAAGGTATCATAACTATCCCAATTGAATCATCAAGTGTTTTCAAAGTCGGACTGCAGCAAGCTAACGTCTTTAAACCAAGATAGAATTCTCACCTACATCCATATAGTCAAGACAACAGATATATTAGACTTGGCTATGTATGGCAGGCTTCAAAGAACCTATTAGTTGTTATCCATGTCAAACTTAAAAATTATTAGACTAGTTATTGTCCTATACAGGTAATCCTACCAGAATTGCTTCATATGTTAAAAAATTTAAACATTAGCCTTTTACTGTGAGAGGAAGTCAATTGCTCCATACCATCCCATTCAATTCTTAAGTTTAAACTTTTGTACAAAAAAAGACCCAGGTTTAGGTCAGCCTTAGTTACACCAGTAATCATTTACTTTTGCAATAGGCATGCTTACCTAACAGCACCCATTTCAGTACCATTCAGAGAGATATTTTTTTGGAGCTGGATTAATCTGCCCAGGAAGAACCAGCCAATGTAAAAAATGGAGCTCATTCTTAATGTGGTAACAAATGCTTTTAAGTCATCCCTTAATCAATGCCATAACGAATTATCAATAAGGTATAACACCAAAAAGTTTTAGATAGATTTCTACTCAAGCATTAGTTAGCAGCCATGGATAACAACTGATGACAATAGATAACAATAGATAGTCATGGTATTTCTGCAAACTATATGAATCATAACCAGATTAGAACCTGAAATTTCCAAGCTTAGATTTCAATAGCAAATTACTTCCAATGGTTTTGTATGTAAGCCGAAATCATTTCTCAAAAGAATCCCCATGTAACGCTCCAGAAGAGTATGAACCACCACATAACCATCTAGAATACAAACCAGTGTCCAGTAATTCACCAACCTCAATAGACAGATTGATCCATATAACAATAGATAATCATGGTATTATCAGTGAAATGTATGTATGTATGTTGATTTTTAAGTAAAAAAGACCTGCAATGTTTCAAAAAGAGGTTCATGTACTATGTCCAAGACAGAATTGAAATATACATCCTTATTCTAAAAATGTTATCTAATACTATTTTGTTCAGTCAAGCCAAGCAAAGTGGGAAGAAAAAAAACCCAACCCTACCTCGGTTACTAGTCTAGACAAAATCATTTATCCAAAAAGTTTTCAACCAAAAACCGCCTTTATGAAGCATCCTAAATGAACAGTTCTTTCTAAATGTTAAGATAAACTCCTGTTTACAATCACCCAACAAAGCAAGGGTTTTATCTTAAGCATTGAGATAAAAATATATAAAGCCAGTGAGGTAGGTAAACAAGCAAGGCCCCAAATCCTGTGGGATAGCCCGAAGGGATCGGTGTTCTCAGAATTTCATTCTGAGGTCATCTCGGCCACCGTTCGGCTTCGACAAAGCTCTGCACAGGCCATTTTCGATTACGTGGTCTTGGCGGGTGCAGATCCGACTCTGCAAATTTGGGATTTTGGCCTACGACTGTAGGTTGTCATAATAATCAATATCTAATTCTCCTAAATGATTTTCTCATATTAAACTGATCATTTAATGTGGGGAAGGCCAGGGGAGAAAAAGCTAGAATATTGGTTAAGCTAGCAGACCGGCCACATTAGGGATCCAAAGGAGGGAAAATAGGGATCCAAAGGGGGGGCCATCTGCAAAAGAGCCACGTGCAACAATGAGCTAAAAAGACCCTAAGGTTCAGCCCATTAAGACTTCCAAAATGCTAAGGTTCCAAAATTCAAAGGTTGTGTCCAAAGGTCAACCCTAGGGAAAATTGGATGCTTTGTGTGTGCCCTAAAAGTCTTTGCACATCCCTACATGGGAGGGGGCGAGCCCTAAAGGTAGGGGATGAGAGAGAAAGCCACACACACACACACACACACACACACACACAGGCTCCCTTTACACAAAGGGAATGAGGGACACATGTCAGCTCCCTAGGCCAGATGTCCACAAGGTGTGCCCAATTTCTATTGGATGAACCTTGAAGTGGACCAATGAGAATTAAGCTAGAGTAATCTAGTTTAATTAATTTAAAAACATTTAATAAAAGAAACAAATGAGAATTAAGTCTCCTAGAAGACTATTGGGCAGTCTCCCAAGGGGTCCAATGAGCATTCAGGAGCCCCATGGCTTGCCTGATTCCTATTGGCCAGGAGGCAAAGGGGTCCAATGAGAGTTTAGTTTAATTATTTAATTACCTAAAGCTCTCACAAAAGGGGAAAGAGGGACACATGTCAGAAGGCTATCACTTATGCTGCTTAATTGTAATTGTCTTGACTTGGGGAGGGCCAATGACACTTCAGCAAGAGGGCTCGCCGAAGAGAGAGAGGGGGCTGATTTTTGCAAGGCATTATCACACACACACTCACACAAGCTCATGTGTGAAGAAAGAGAAGACTATCTCTTCCCAAGCTTTAATGGAGAACTCATCACCTACTCCAAGCTTGTGAGATAGAAGCCTACATCAACACTCTCTTGGCATGTGGATGCAAATCCAAACAAGAGCCAAGCTTCAATGCATGCTCATCTCCTCTACCAAGCTAATTACTAAGCTAAGCTATGCTACATATGAGTGATTATGTGAGGAGATGTACATCTTTCTCGTAAGATACTCCTTCTTCCTCTCAATCTACTCTCATACCCTGCTACCTCTCACCATCTTCGAAGGTGTGTGAGGTCTTGGGTCTGAGAACGGGGATGAGTCAAGTTGTGTTTGTTAAGTGTTTTGCTTAGTGCATGAAGTTTCCATCTTCATTGCACTAGCTAGTCTTGAAGGAACACAAAGAATTTTATTGTACAATGTCTCTCTTGATGGGAGAAACCATAATACAAAGCCTTTTGGAGGGGGGACCGGCTCCATGAAAATCCAGTCCTCAACTGTTGTCAATAGCTTAATTTCTCTCTCTTTTGAAAGTATTGTCGATGCTATCTAACTAGGTGTTATGCTTTTTGTTGCTTTCTCCACCCAAGCACTCTTGTAATTCTCATTAGGAATCTATTCTAATGAAATGCCCACTATGTTCATGCTAATTTCTGCTACACATAAGTTATTAGGCCATTAAATGTTACATTGGTATCAGAGCTCAAGGTTTCTCTTTTCTTGCTCAAGAAGGGAGGTCCTCAAGCTAGCTACAAATGGTTGGTATTATTAATTTCCTGTGAGTAAGTAGAATAGGGATTTTTCAGCCTTGCAGTGCGCCTGCCTTCGTGCTGTTAACAGGGCATCACTGTCAAGAGCTATGGTCTTAATAGTGGAGTCCTACGGGGCTTGCCTACGGCTTAACCAATATTGAGCTATTAGAAGCTTGACAGGAGCCGGTGCTATTTTGGTGTCGAAAGACCCTCTCTTCTATTCCTTGCAATTAATGGTATTCGAGCCGCGGGTACAGTAGCTTGAGTGCTTTTTCTAAAGGGGTAAAGAGGAGTAGCAACTAGGGCTTGAAGTGCCGAAGTACACCTAAAAAGTTTACACCTAAAAGTTGTTAGAATGGCTGACAATAGTAAAGAGAGTGAAATTAATGTTGATAACTTTGATTTTGCTCATGAGCAAGCTACTAATGATGCTTCAATGCTTGTTAAATATCTTGTTTCTAGGCTTCAACAAGCCATGGGCAATCCATCTCTCCAAAGTGAAGTGCAACGGTAGCTCCGTGCTCACGGTATTCTCCAAGCTCATCACCATGACGAGAGAACACCTAGGAAGCCTCCTTGTGAGACTACCAAAAGAGGTCTCTCTCCAATTCGGGAAGAAGAAGAGAATCCATATGAAGGTCTCAAGAATTTACTTCTTGATGATGCATCTCCTTCCCAAAGGAGAACTCAAGAGCCTCCACCGAAGGAACGAGAAAGAAGCGAGTCTCCCGCCACCTTGGCGGAGATGGCTCCACGAAGATGGCGGGCTAAACGCTCTCCATCACCACCAAAGCGGAGAAGACCATCACACTCTTCTCCACGCCATAATTCAAAGAGGGATGATAAAAAGCAAGAGAAGAAAAAGTCGAGAAAGAGGACACCCTCTTCTCCATCTTCTTCATCCTCTTCCTCTTATGAAAGCTATGTTGAAGACGACAAAGATCAAGACAAGAAAAAGGCGAGAAAGAGGTCACCCTCTTCTCCACCTTCTTCAAATTCTTCACCTTCTGAAGAAAGTGATGGTGCAACATTTGAACCATCAAAAAGAAGAGGCCATAGGAAATCCTATGCCACATGGAAGAGGTCGTCTAAGTTGAAGAAATTCAAAGAGGGAGGGAAGAGCATCTCTTTCCTTACCTATGATGGTACCTTTGGTGCTACGGACAAAGTCTTGGCCTTTATCCAACAATTCGATGCGGCGTTTGGAGATGAGGGCTTCACAGAGTCCTCTAAGCTACGCCACGTAGCTATGCACTTTCAAAAGTCCGCCAGACAATGGTGGTCTAGCCTACGAGCCAACGGTGAAGCTCCACGAACATGGAAAGCTTTAAGAGCTTCCATTATGAAGCAGTTTTTGGCCACCGATGCCAAAGACAAAGTACTCACCGAATGGCGAATCTTAAAGCTCTCTCCCAATGAATCTATCCACAAATATGTAGACAAGTTTTGGGACCTACAACTCAAAGCCACTGTCTTCAAAAAGTTGGATTTTGGAGAGCAAAAGCAACAATTTTGTGCGGGCTTAACCGAAGAAATGGCGGAGTATGTCAACTCCCAAAGACCAGGTACCATATCGGCGGTAATACACCACACTATGGTCGCCTCTCGAATCAATTTCCAAACAGGGGCTAAAAGAAATAATAAGCCCCCAGAAAACAAGGGTTCCAATGAGCCTAAGGGGAAGGACAATGTCCAAAAGTCTCCTAAGGGCAACTCCAACAAAGCTAAAGAGAAGGGAGTTTACAAAGGTAAGAATAAACTCTCTCCTGAAGAGCTTGAGCGTTATCGTAAGGATAACCGGTGTTTCAAGTGCCGCGAACAAGGGCATGCGTACCGCGCTTGTCCCCAAAAGAACAACCGCCAAGATCCTCCTAGAGCTTCCTTGGTTGAAATCCAAGAGGAGGAGACTCACCAAACTCACCACAAAGGATCTCCTCTATGCCATGCTTGGGGAAAGGTAAGAGAACATGATGCTTTTATTCTCTTTGACCCTGGTTCTACTCACAATTTTATATCTATAGAGTTGGCCACCAAGCTAGGAATACAATCCTACGAGATGGGAGATGTCCTACCCGCAGACAGTGCCTTCAAGGGGCAAGAAGCTTCAGTCACTCCCTTAATCGGGAAATTGAGGCTTCATGTCCAAGGCTATGTGGACAAAGAGGACTTCTTTATCTCTCCTCTCAAGCATGAGGATGTAATCCTAGGGGCACCATGGTTTGACCGCCTGGCTGCCGATGTTAAATTTCCTGAAAGGAGAATCTCCTTTAAGTTCACGGAAAAAGACATGTATATAGATGCTAAGGAAATGGGTAACACCATCCCCATTGTACATACACCAGCTTTCAACAAGTCAATAAAGAGCTCTATTTCCGTGTACATAATTTTTGTTAAAGACTCTCAAAATGAACCTAATGCTTTAGCAAAAGAAAATAAAAGCAACCAAAAGGAATTAGAGTTATCCAATTTTCTCAAGGGATTTCAAGATGTTTTTATTGACGACATCCCTTGTGAGCTACCTCCTAAACGAGGTAATGATGACCATGCAATTGAACTTCTTCCAGGAAGTTCACCGCCTAATAAACCTCCTTATAGAGTTTCTCAAGCTCAACAAGAGGAGATTATGCGGCAAGTGCATGAGTTAGTTGAGAAGGGTATGGTTAGGCCAAGCTCATCTCCATTTTGCTCACCTGTGCTATTAGTGCAAAAGAAAGACGGCACATATCGTATGTGTGTCGACTATAGAGCACTAAATAGGATCACTATCAAGAATAGGTTTCCGTTCCACAGGTAGAAGACCTATTTGATAAGCTACAGGTAATATTTCAAGTTTTAAGAGAGAATAAACTTTATGTTAATCGAAAGAAAAGTGAATTTTTCTTGCAAGAGATTCAGTATTTAGGTCACATTATCTCTCAAGATGGCATCCAAATGGATCCATCCAAGTTAGAGGTAATAAAAGGATGGCCTAAACCAAGGAATCTTCATGAACTAAGAAGCTTCATAGGTATGTGTGCATACTATAGACGCTTCATAGAAAAGTTCTCACAAATTGCGGGACCATTACATGACCTAACAAAGAAAAGCGTTAGGTATACATGGTCTGCTAAGGAGAACAATGCTTTCGAAAAGCTTAAAGAAAATCTTATCTCTCAACCTGTGCTTACACTACCGCATCTCTCAAAACCATTTGAGGTCCAATGCGATGCTTGTGGTGATTTCCTTGGAGCTGTTTTGCTCCAAGAAGGTCATGCCATAGACTATGAGAGTCGAAGGCTCGACCCTGTTGAGCAAGCTCTAGGCATATACGAAAAGGAACTCCTTGCAGTTCTACATGCCTTAGACTCATAAAAGCACTATTTATTGGGGACTCCTTTCATTCTGCGAACAGATCACCAAAGTCTTAAGTACTTCATGACGCAGACCAAGCTCTCCAACAAACAAATGAGGTGGGCAAATTTCCTTTCGCAATTTCATTTTCATATTGCTCACATTTCTGGCAAGCATAATCAAGTAGTTGATGCACTCTCAAGATGGCCGAGAGTGAATGCGGTTTCCATAGCAACTCACAATGATCTATCTTCAATGATAGATGAGTACGCTATTGATCCCGATTTTAGAGATGTGATTTCATCCCTTGCATTAGGGAAGAAAGAAGAACCATTTACTTTACAAGATGGTTATCTTCTCTATGGCAATAGACTATGCGTTACTAACTCACTACAGGAGAAAGTAATGTATGAATCTCATGCTCCACCTTATGCGGGGCATAGAGGGATTCAGTCTACCTTAAAGGGAATTGAAACATATTTCTATTGGCCTACCATGAAAGTGAACATACAAGAGTATGTTTCCAAATGTGTGGTATGCCAAAAGAAAAAATTTGATAGAGGGAAGCAACTTGGATTGCTTCAACCCTTGCCAATCCCTAATTCACCATGGGAGAGCATATCCATGGATTTTATCTTTGGATTGCCTAAGTCTATCCATGGGAATATGGGTGATAGTAGACAAGTTTAGTAAACAAGCTCATTTTATACCTGTCAAAAAGACTATCAAAGCCCATCAAATGGCAACCCTCTTTATTTCACAAATTTTCAAGTACCATGGCTTGCCCATGTCCATAGTGTCGGATAGAGATCCTAGAATGACCAGTAATTTCTGGAAGGGTCTCTTTGAGAATTTAGGAACAAGGCTAAACTTCTCTTCGGCCTATCATCCACAAACTGATGGCCAAAGTGAAATAGCTAACCTAACCATTCTCGATCTACTAAAAGCCTATGTAACGGAAGTAGATCAAAGATCCCAATGGGAGAAGTACTTACCCTTAGTGGAGTATGCTTACAATAACACTGTACATACTTCCACGGGAAAAGCACCTTTCGAGGTAATTGAGGGAAGATCAAAAGTCCCTTGCTACTTAAGGTACATGGGAAGATCTTCGCTGCAGATGAGTATAGCCGAGACCTACAAGAATCTTTCCAAAAGATTAAGGATGCTATCTCTATCTCACAGCAAAGGCAAAAGGTTGCTACTGACAAGCACAGAAGAGCCCAAGCCTTTAAAGAAAACGATTGGGTCTTATTAAAGTTTCCCAAGGCTCGATTAAGGCACACAACGGGCAAGAATCCTACGGGTCACCGAAAGTACTATGCTAAACTAGCAAAAAGGTACTATGGTCCCTTTCATATTCTTAGGCCAATCAATGAGATGGCCTATCAACTCAAGTTGCCAAATCATTGGCTCATACACAATGCTTTTCATGTGAGCCTATTAAATCCTTACAAAGGAGAGCCACCTCAAGAACCAACTATTGAAGACCCACCGGAGATCGAGGACCAAGAAGAGGTGCTGCAGCCCGAGTCCATTCTCCGACATGAAGACAAGGTACTAAGAGGCGGTAAGACTATCCGACGATATCTTATTAAGTTTAAGAATTATCCTTTTGAAGATGCTAGATGGATGCAAGGCATACAATTAAAGGTTAACCTAAACCTTGTCAATGCTTACAATGCTTCCCAAGAGTAAGCAAATGTACAAAATGTTAAAAATAAACAAAATTTTTGTCTTATAAGACTCTCTTTTTCTTTATTTGTGCACAAAAATAAAGTAGTATGCATGCTTAGATCAAGTTTGCGGAGACGACGTCTCCCAAACACCAAGTAGAGCTTGTCACTCTACTATGGAAGACTGATAGGACTAATGTGCAGACATGCTTGCGGCAGCCTCAGGCTCTCAAGTGCCAAATGGACTAGTCATCCATTGTGGAATGATGTCGTAGGGTAACATAGGGATCCTCTACCCGTTAAGAAAAGGACTCATGAACATGCTTTATCTTCTCTACACCATAGTCGAGGACAACTATGATTTCAAGAGAGAGGTAATGTCATAATAATCAATATCTAATTCTCCTAAATGATTTTCTCATATTAAACTGATCCTTTAATGTGGGGAAGGCCAGGGGAGAAAAAGCTAGAATATTGGTTAAGCTAGCAGACCGACCACAGTAGGGATCCAAAGGAGGGAAAATAGGGATCCAAAGGGGGGGGCATCTACAAAAGAGCCACGTGCAACAATGGGCTAAAAAGACCCTAAGGTTCAGCCCATTAAGACTTCCAAAATGCTAAGGTTCCAAAATTAAAAGGTTGTGTCCAAAGGTCAACCCTAGGGAAAATTGGATGCTTTGTGTGTGCCCTAAAAGTCTTTGCACATCCCTACATGGGAGGGGGAGATCCCTAAAGGTAGGGGATGAGAGAGAAATCCACACACACACACACACACACACAGGCTCCCTTTACACAAAGGGAATGAGGGACACATGTCAGCTCCCTAGGCCAGATGCCCACAAGGTGTGCCCAATTTCTATTGGATGAACCTTGAAGTGGACCAATGAGAATTAAGCTAGAGTAAATCTAGTTTAATTAATTTAAAAACATTTAATGAAAGAAACCAATGAGAATTAAGTCTCCTAGAAGACTATTGGGCTGTCTCCCAAGGGGTCCAATGAGCATTCAGGAGCCCCATGGCTTGCCTGATTCCTATTGGCCAGGAAGCAAAGGGGTCAAATGAGAGTTTAGTTTAATTATTTAATTACCTAAAGCTCTCCCAAAAGGGGAAAGGGGGACACATGTCAGAAGGCTATCACTTATGCTGCTTAATTGTAATTGGCTTGACTTGGGGAGGGCCAATGAGACTTCAGCAAGAGCAATTAGCAAGAGGGCTCGCCCAAGAGAGAGAGGGGGCTGATTTTTGCAAGGCATTATCACACACACACACTCACACAAGCTCATGTGTGAAGAAAGACAAGACTATCTCTTCCCAAGCTTTAATGGAGAACTCATCACCTACTCCAAGCTTGTGAGATAGAAGACTACATCAACACTCTCTTGGCATGTGGATGCAAATCCAAACAAGAGCCAAGCTTCAATGCATGCTCATCTCCTCTACCAAGCTAATTACTAAGCTAAGCTATGCTACATATGAGTGATTATGTGAGGAGATGTACATCTTTCTCGTAAGATACTCCTTCTTCCTCTCAATCTACTCTCATACCCTGCTAGCTCTCACCATCTTCGAAGGTGTGTGAAGTCTTGGGTCTGAGAACGGGGATAATTCAAGTTGTGTTTGTTAAGTGTTTTGCTTAGTGCATGAAGTTTCCATCTTCATTGCACTAGCTAGTCTTGAAGGAACACAAAGAATTGTATTGTACAATGTCTCTCTTGATGGGAGAAACCATAATACAAAGCCTTTTGGAGGGGGGACCGGCTCCATGAAAATCCAGTCCTCAACTGTTGTCAATAGCTTAATTTCTCTCTCTTTTGAAAGTATTGTCGATGCTATCTAACTAGGTGTTATGCTTTTTGTTGCTTTCTCCACCCAAGCACTCTTGTAATTCTCATTAGGAATCTATTCTAATGAAATGCCCACTATGTTCATGCTAATTTTCGCTACACATAAGTTATTAGGCCATTAAATGTTACAAGGTGCTGGGGATATCGGCACTCCCAGAGTGCTGATTTGTGGTTGTCTACACATCGAAGGACGGCTCACAGTTCTTGGAGGCGTGTCACATACGACATGGACGCACCTACACACAGACTGTATGTGACATCCACTAGTTCATCAGGTAGCTTGTGTTTGCTGCTTGATATTCCAGATTTCATCCTGACATTGCAGGTACTTCCACATGGGATGTATTGTTAGAGATGATGTATGTCTGTTGAGGGTTTGTTGGCTGTGAGTCACGCAGCAAACAATCGCCGCAGCGGTTATAGCATATAGTGGGAAATTTGTGGATGTATGACTTTGTGGGAAGTCTATGTATTGTCAGATTTATTGCAGCCTTTGTTGAGAGTCGAGTGAGGTTTTATTGAGCTGGGGGATTCTCGAATGTTGAGATCCTTTCGGTGATACAGGTCTTGGAGCGATCCCTCGAGCACCCTTAGATAGGCAGCTAGGATGTATTGATTGTGAGTTAGACAGTTGGGATTGCATCTTTGCTTTACTGCCGTTGAGGCATTTTCGCAGTCTATGCCTACAGGACAGTGACAAGACAGTGAGAGACAGTACAGGTGCAGGACAGGTTTACCCACAGCTTACAGTGTTAGAGAGACAGTGGTTTTTTTAGTACACCAGAGCCATTTTACAAAGGAGACTCTGCCAAAATTTCTGCACAATCTGAAGCTTTCTTGGTTCATTTGACAGGTTGATATTGGTTCAGAGGTCAGTTTACAGGGGAAACTCTGCCAAATTTTTCCCGAGAAAGTAAACTACTGTGAAGCGTAGCTATGGCTGGATCACAAGACACTGCTCTTTACAATATCAAGAAGCTGGTTGGAACCAATTTCCCATTGTGGAAGAAGTAGATTTGGCACGTGTTGGTACAAAAGAAGCAGATAAAACCTATAAAGCTCAAGGGGATAAAACCAGAAGATATGGACGAAGATGAATGGAGCGAAATGGATGAATTGGCACTTTCTACCATTATGCTGACTTTGGCAGAAAGCGTTTACTTCAATGTAGCAGACGAGATGTCGGCTTATGAAGCATGGACAAAGCTGAGTGATCTTTATGAGAATCAAAGTGCAGCTTCACAGGTATACTGGCTTAAGAAGCTTGTTGACTTGAAGATGAAAGAAGGAACACCTATGTCCAATCATCTAAATGAATTCAACACCATCTACAGTCAGTTGTCAGCTCAAGGTGTCAAGTTTGATGAACCTGTTAGAGCTATGTTCCTGTTAATCACATTGCCAAAAAGTTGGGACACTTTTTGCATAGCTTTGAGTAATTCTGCACCTCCAGATGGTTTGACCATAGCAGGTGTAGAAGGCAGTCTGCTTACTGAAGAAACCAACAGAAAGACAATGGACAAAGGCAAAGGAATAGCCTTAGTTGTCAGGGGAAGGACCAAAGAAAAGTACAAAGGTGGAAAGAGGAATCAGTCTCGTAGCAAGTCCCGCAGTGCTAAAGGCAAGAGTGACATAGAATGCTACCATTGTGGCAAGAAAGGTCACATGAAAAGAGACTGCAGAGAATGGAAAGCAGAAAAAGGCAAAGAGAAAGCTGAAGACCATGGTGAGAAGAACAAGTCCTCAGTGAAGATTCAAGAAATAAATGTGACAAACACTGTTGCAAAGGATGACGGTCTAGTGTCAGGAGACATCTACTTCTTGAAGAATACAATGGACTCAGCTCTTCTTACAGCATCTGATGGAAATGCACTGAGTGACTGGATTATAGACTCAGGGGCATCACTTCATGTGTCTCCAAACAAGGAATGTTTTACCTCTTATGTGACCACTAAAGATCATGTTCGGCTAGGCAATGGGCAGACATGTGAGATCTTAGGTGTTGGAGATGTTCAATTGAAGTTTCGGAATGGCACGCTGAAAAATGTGAGACATGTTCTCGCAATTACAAAGAGCTTGATCAGCACAGGTTTACTTGATGATGTTGGCTACGTCACCACTTTTGGATAGAACATGTGGAAGATATCCAAGGGTTCTATGACAGTAGCACATGGAGTAAAGTCTGGAGGACTTTACATGATTTATGTATCAAATGTCTCTAAAAATGTAATCAATGTAACCAAGCAGCCGAACGTTTCTTTGTGGCATAGCTGGTTAGGACATATGTCCAAGAAGGGAATGGAAATCTTGTCTCGTTCTGGTTATTTTCCTGGCTTTTCATTTAATGATTTTGAATTCTGTGAACATTGTCTATATGGTAAGCAAACACAGCAGCCACATAAGCATAGAAGCACTAGAGGAGATACACAGTTGGCACTTGTTCATAGTGATTTGTGTGGACCTATGCCTAACCTATCTCTAGGGGGAGCTTCTTACTTTATGACATTTATAAATGATTACTCGAGGAAAGTATGGGTTTACTTTCTCAAGCACAAGGATGAAGCGTTTAGTGTTTTCAAAACGTTTGTGACACTTGTGGAGAATCAGAGTGGCAAGAAGCTTAAATGCTTACGCACTGACAATGGTGGAGAGTATGTCTCAAAGGCCTTTCAGGACTTTTGTGAGTCAAAAGGTATAAAACATGAACTTACTGCTCCTTAAAATCCTCCTCAAAATGGTGTTGCTGAGAGGATGAATAGGACCATACAAGAGAAGGTCAGAAGTATGTTGTCTAATGCACAGTTGCCAAATGGGTTTTGGGTTGAAGCTGTATCAACAGTTGTTCATCTTATAAATAGATCTCCTAGCAAGGTTTTGCAGAAGGATTCGGTGGCAGAGATGGTATGGTCGGGCAAAATACCCTCATACACGCATCTCAGAGTCTTTGGATGTGAGACATATACTCATGTTCCAAAGGAATTTAGGAACAAACTTGAGCCAAAGAGCAGAAAGTGCATCTTTCTAGGCTATGGTAATTCTAGTGAGATGGGGTATAGACTTTGGGATCCCGAATCCAGAAAGGTTATCCGTAGCAATGATGTTCACTTTAATGAAGCCAAATATCATTCTAAACCAGAGAGGGTTGAGGAGATTAGAAGAGTTGTCTTCCAAGAAGATGGACCTACACGTGCAAGACAAAATGTCAGGGCTCAAGAGGAGCAAGGACAGGATAAAGTGGAACCACAGGTTGTGGCTGAGCCTCAGCCACCTATTTTGCATCAATCGGGACGGATCTCACGACCTCCTGATCAGTTTTTTCCCTCTATGAACTATGTCATGTTGACTGATTGCAATGAGTCTTCATGTTACAAGGAAGCAGTTCAAATGAAGGACTCCAGGAATTGGCAATTGGCCATGCAGTCAGAGATGACATCTCTGCATAAAAACCAGACATGGAAGCTACTTAAATTACCACAGGTCAAAAAGGCTCTACCTTGTAAATGGGTTTACAGGTATAAGATCACCGCTCATGATAGTCAGCCAAAGTACAAAGCAAGGCTTGTTGCCAAGGGCTTTAAGCAAGAACAAAGCATTGACTTTGATGAAGTCTTCTCTCCGGTGGTCAAGATGACTACATTGAGATGCTTTCTTGCATTGGTTGCCATATTAGATTTGGTGTTGCACCAAATGGATGTCAAGACAGCGTTCTTGCATGGTGATTTAGATGTGGAAATTTACATGCATCAGCCAAAAGGGTTTGTTGAGAAAGGCAAGGGTTGATTGCTGGCAAGCACTTGGAAGAAATTTCAGCTTTAAAGTCAAAGATGGAAAAATTGTTGACATGAAAGACATGGGTGAGGCAAGTAATATACTTGGTATGCGCATTCAGACAGACAGATCAAAGAAGTTGATTTGGTTATCTCAAACAGATTATATTGACAAGGTTTTGCAACGTTTCAATATCGAGTTCAATCACTTTCTATATACAAAGAAGCCTAAGGATGGCAGTTGGTTGATCCTTATTTTGTATGTGGATGACATGTTGATTGCTGGCAAGCACTTGGAATAAATTTGAGCTTTAAAGTCAAAGATGGAAAAATCGTTGACATGAAAGACATGGGTGAGGCAAGTAATATACTTGGTATGCGCATTCAGACAGACAGATCAAAGAAGTTGATTTGGTTATCTCAAACAGATTATATTGACAAGGTTTTGCAATGTTTCAATATGGATAAGGGAAAGGCATTGAGTGTTCCATTTCCACCATATGTGAAACTGAGCAAACAAGATTTTCCTGTGTCTGAGGAAGAACAGGCTGAAATGGATAAGATTCCATATGCGTCTGCAGTGGGTAGTTTGATGTATGCAATGATTGCTACTCACCCAGACATTGCATTTTCAGTGAGTAGTAAGTCAATACATGTCAAACCCAGGCAAGAAACATTGGGAGGCAGTGAAAGGAATATTGAGATACCTGAAAGCTACAAAGAGTATGTGTATCAGTGCTATGGGAGTCAGGAGCTAAGTGTAAAGGGTTTTACAGACAGAGATTATGCAGGTGACTTAGACAACCGAAGGTCTACGTCAGGGTATGTCTTTACATTGGCTGGTGGAGCAGTCTCATGGCGTTCTAGATTACAAGATTTTGTTGCTCAGTCTACTACAGAGGCTGAATATGTTGCAGCATCAGAGGCATGCAAAGAATCAATTTGGCTTAATCGACTAGTAACAGATTTGGGAATCAAAGAAGAGATGCATGTGTTATATTGTGATAGTCAAAGTGCTATACAATTGGCTCGCAATCCAGTTTATCACTCAAAGACAAAGCATGTGGATGTGAAGTATCATTTCATCAGGGAAATGCTCGAGGATAAGCAACTTCAGCTTGTCAAAGTTCACACCACAGAAAATCCTGATGATCTACTTACAAAAGGACTTCCCTCAGAGAGCTTTGTGCATTTTCGCAAGCAGTTAGGTGTACGGTACTACATCACTTCTCTACATCTCTTGTATATTAGCTTGTATAGTAGCTTCTCTCACACTTAAAGTACCACATTGGACTTTAAGTGAGAGGTTGTTGGGGTATAAAGCCCAATGTGGTCGCCCAGGTAAGTGGGCGGGCCGCCAGGTATGTACACATATTCTTTTGTTAAAACCTAATAAGAACTCACTATGCTCTACACATTACAGTAGAGTGAGTTCACCATATCATGGTGCTCTTCTTCTCGCACTCTCTCTCGCATCGCACTTCCGCTCGTACTCCTTCACTACTGTCGTATACAAAGTAATCCTACCAGAATTGCTTCATATGTTAAAAAAGTTAAAAAATAGCCTTTTACAGTGAGAGGAAGTCAACTACTCCATACCATCCCATCCAATTCTTAAGTTTAAACTTTTCTACAAAAAAAGACCCAGGTTTAGGTCAGCCTTAGTTACACCAGTAATCATTTACTTTTGCAATAGGCATGCTTACCTAACAGCACCCATTTCAGTACCATTCAGAGAGATATTTTTTTGGTAACAAAATAGAAGCTGGATTAATCTGCCCAGGAAGAACCAGCCAATGTAAAAAATGGAGCTCATTCTTAATGTGGTAACAAATGCTTTTAAGTCATCCCTTAATCAATGCCATAACGAATTATCAATAAGGTATAACACCAAAAAGTTTTAGATAGATTTCTACTCAAGCATTAGTTAGCAGCCATGGATAACAACTGATGACAATAGATAACAATAGACAGTCATGGTATTTCTGCAAACTATATGAATCATAACCAAATTAGAACGTGAAATTTCCAAGCTTAGATTTCAATAGCAAATTACTTCCAATGGTTTTGTATGTAAGCCGAAATCATTTCTCAAAAGAATCCCCATGTAACTCTCCAGAAGAGTATGAACCACCACATAACCATCTAGAATACAAACCAGTTTCCAATAATTCACCAACCTCAATAGACAGATTGAGCCAGATAACAATAGATAATCATGGTATTATCAGTGAAATGTATGTATGTATGTTGATTTTTAAGTAAAAAAGACCTGCAATGTTTCAAAAAGAGCTTCCTGTACTATGTCCAAGCCAAAATTGAAATATACATCCTTAGTCTAAGAATGTTATCTAATACTATTTTGTTCAGTCAAGCCCAGCAAAGTGGGAAGAAAAAAAACCCAACTCTACCTCGGTTAGTAGTCCAGATAGAATCATTTATCGAAAAAGTTTTCAACCAGAAACCGCCTTTATGAAGCATCCTAAATGAACAGTTCTTTCTAAATGTTAAGAAAAAATACTATTTACAATCACCCAACAGAGCAAGGGTTTTATCTTAAGCATTGAGATAAAAAATATATAAAGCCAGTGAGGTAAAGAAGCAAGGTACACATTAAGAACAGTGAAAAAACCTTTGAAGTGGAAGCCATCCTAATCATCATTACAATGGTGGCTGTCTGTAGAACCAAGCACCCCTCTCGCACATTCGTCTCCTATACCAAGTCTAAGTGAGGGTGGAAAAACCCTCACCTTATATAGTGGAAGATGGCAGGAATTCCTCAAAAATGCCCTTAGTTATGGATGTGTCGCATCCACCTAGCCTTGAGCATGAAGCTAGTTTTATTGCCAAGAATCATTATCACGAAATGGAGGCAAAGGAATCCGTGCCAAACCACCCACTGTCCAGCGAGATCGTGAAGCACCATGAGTGAAGGGGGAGAGAGACCCGTCGTGACAGAAATCAGATGCAATAACCTTGCATTGGGGAGGACACCAGATATGTGCCTTTAACAAATAGAAGGGGTTAACCTTTCAATAATGCACACTTTAAGGGTTAATGTATTAAGGTAAAGCTCCCACTGAGCACTATTCTCTGGAAAGTGGTATCTCAAGCCATGCTTACCAGGATAACACATCCCTGAGCTATGACAATATCTAAAGAATAATGTTAGTGTAGCTAGATGCCTCAAACATAATTATATAAATCTAATCAAGTGTGTGTGTATATAGTTTGATGAATCCATCTTAGTCAAATGCAATGACCATATGTGTGCGAGTGTGTGTGATTCAGAGCACAATCAAAAACCCCTCTAGATGCAATCATGGTCAGATGTTGTGACCAAGTGTGTGTGTGTGTGTGTGTGTGTGTGTGTGTGTGTGTGTGTGTGTGTGTGTACCCGCTCTATCCCAGGCACCATACACAAAGGGTTACGGCAGTAGGCCCATTGTGTATGGGCCTACTGCCTCATCAGAAAGATGAGTTTTAAAAGGTCTGTAGCAAAGAAGTGCCAATTTGGAGTGTCCTTGAAGAGGGCAGAATTATTTGTACTAATATAGTATCAAATATCGCTTCAAGGAAGACATTACATCTGTAGGAGTTTTAAGGCTTTGTCAACCAGTTTTGAAAAAAATATGGTTGTCATTGAGTAGTCTTTAGACAATATATGCCAAGCTATCCCTCTTGTTCCAAAAAGACATCGTATGTGTAGTATGTCGCAAGTTCCTCTAATTGTCAAAAAATGAATTACTTAAGCATAGGTTAGTAGAATTGGATTATCTTGATACTTAACACCGACTGAGCCAAAAGACTACAATAGTTGTGAGTAGGAATGCAGTCTATAGTCAAGGAGAGACCACCTAACACCTGTCGACCAGTCAAGGAATTATAGATAGTGGGTCACTCAAAGCCTACAGACACAAAATATCCAAAACCAACATCTTGGTCCTTTCAATTGCCTAGGAGGGCCTAGTGTTTTGGGGTGTGTGTAGTTGTTTTAATTAAAATAAATAACACACCAATGAACAAGATGTTCAAAAAGACGACTGGCTAAAGATGTCTAGGCAAAGATAAGTACAGAAACAACTCAGTCTTTGATTCATAATTGTACAACATAATAAGAATGAAGTATCATTCCAAATGAATTTGTACAAAGGTATCAGAACTATCCCAATTGAATCATCAAGTGTTTTCAAAGTCGGGCTGCAGCAAGCTAAACCTCTTTAAGCCAAGATAGAATTCTCACCTGCATCCATATAGTCAAGACAACAGATATGTTAGACTTAGCTACATATGGCAGGCTTCAAAGAACCTCTCAGTTGTTATCCATGTCAAACTTAAAAATTATTAGACTAGCTACTATCCTATACAAAGTAATCCTACCAGAATTGCTTCATATGTTAAAAAAGTTAAAAATTAGCCTTTTACTGTGACAGGAAGTCAACTACTCCATACCATCCCATCCAATTCTTAAGTTACACGAGTAACCATTCACTTTTGCAATAGGTATGCTTACCTATCAGCACCCATTTCAGTACCATTCAAAGAGATTTTTTTTTGTAACAAAATAGCAGCTGGATTAATCTGCCCAGGAAGTACCATCCAGTGTTAAAAATGGAGCTTATTCTTAATGGTAAAAAATGCTTTTAAGTCATCCCTTAATCAATTCCATAACGAACCATCAATAAGGTATAAAACCAAAACGTTTTTAGATAGATTTGTACTCAAGCATTAGTAAGCAGGCATGGATAACAAATGATGGCAATAGATAACAATAGACAGTCATGGTATTATCTGCAAACTATATGAATCATAACCAAATTAGAACCTACAATTTCCAAGCTTAGATTTCAGCAGCAAATTACTTCCAATGGCTTTGTATGTAAGCCGAAGTCATTTCTCAAAAGAATCCCCATGTAACTCTCCAGAAGAGTATGAACCACCACATAACCATCCAGAATACAAACTAGTGTCCAGTAATTCACCAACCTCAATAGACAGATTGAGCCAGATAACAATACATAATCATGGAATTATCAGTGAAATGTATGTATGTATGTTGATTTTTAAGTAAAACATACCTACAATGTTTCAAAAAGAGCTTCATGTACTATGTCCAAGCCAAAATTGAAATATACATCCTTAGTCTAAGAATGTTATCTAATACTATTTTGTTCAGTCAAGCCTAGAAAAGTGGGAAGAAAAAAAACCCGACTCTACCTCGGTTAGTAGTCCAGATAGAATCATTTATCAAACAAGTTTTTAACCAGAAACCACCTTTATGAAGCATCCTAAATGAGCAGTTCTTTCTAAATGTTAAGAAAAAATCTTGTTTACAATCACCCAATAGAGCAAGGGTTTTATCTTAAGCATTGAGATAAAAAATATATAAAGCCAGTGAGGTAAACAAGCAAGGTACACATTAAGAGCAGTGAAAAAAACCTTTGAAGTGGAAGCCATACTAATCTTCATTACAGTGGTGGTTGTCTATAGAGCCAAGCAACCCTCCCGCACATTCGTCTCCTATACCAAGTCTAAGTGAGGGAAAAAAACCCTCACCTTATATAGTGGAAGATGGGGGGGAAATCCTCAAAAACGCCCTTAGTTATGGATGTGTTGTAGCCACCTAGCCTTGAGCATGAAGCCAGTTTTATTGCCAAGAATCATTATTGCGAGATGAAGGCAAAAGAATCCGTGCCAAACCACCCACTATCCAACTAGATTGTGAAGCACCATGAGTGAAGGGGGAGAGAGACCCGTCGCGACAAAAATCTGATGCAATAACCTTGCATTGGGGAGGACACCAGATATGTGCCTTTAAGAAATAAAAAGGGTTAACCTTTCAATAATTATGCACCCCTTAAGAGTTCAGGTATTAAGGTAATGCTCCCACTGAGCACTATTCTCTGGTAAGTGGTATATCAAGCCATGCTTACCAGGATAACACAGCCCTGAGCTATGACAATATCTAAAGAATAATGTTAGTGTAGATAGATGCCTCAAAAATAATTATATAAATCTAATCAAGTATGTGTGTATATAGTTTGATGAATCCATCTTAGTCAAATGCAATGACCATGTGTGTGTGTGTGTGTGTGTGTGTGTGTGTGTGTGTGTGTGTGTGTGTGTGTGTGTGTGTGTGTGTGTGTGTGTGTGTGTGTGTGTGTGTGTGTGTGTGTGTGTGTGTGTGTGTGTGTGTGTGTGTGTGTGTGCCCACGCGCGCGCTCGTGTGTGTGTGTGTGTGTGTGTGATTCAGAACACAATCAAAAACCCCTCTAGATGCAATCATGGTCAGATTATGTAACCAAGTGTGTGTGTGTGTGTGTGTGTGTAGCAGTTCTAAATCTATATAAATATACGCAAACGAACACCAACTGTTCACAGACAACAATTCTAGAAAAGTATAGTGGCTTTACACAGTAATTTATTTGCAGTTGAAAATAAATTATGTACAAGGTAATGAAGATAACAAAATACAGCTCAAGAATCCTTAAACCCAAAGTCTGGGAAATCTTGTATCACACTATGAGATCCACCATTTGTTAAGAACTGGACGTTTTAATCAAGGAAGGTAGCCCTCACCTGCACCCATAGCCACAAGAAAACTATTCGTTAGCACGTGATTGTACGCAGGTGATGCAGGGCATCCCAGTTGTTATCCATGTCACCTTAAAAAAATACATAGTTCTTTGAAAAAACATTTCTTTGGCATTTTTGCCAATCTAATACTGAAAAGTGAACACTCATAAAGCATCTATGTATGTCAGAATTTCCAAATTTATAAACCTAAGCTCAGCCCTTTTTTTAATTTTTATTAAAAGAACATTATTTCTCAAGAAATATTTATGCTTATCATGTCATGTCTGCCATATTGTAGCCCAAGCCAGATATAAACTATTTTTTTTTAATATATATATATATATATATATATATATATATCATAAAGCCCCAGATGAGTTAGCCCTTAGACGAGACTCAGACCTGTCGAAAAAGAAACAACAAAAGATTCACCAGCAAAGATCAGTTAAAGGGAATTATATGACTTTCCTTATCATACCAAGGCCTTAAAAACCGACTTCTAGAAGCTTTTATGTATATACTGCAAGATGTTAGGTATGAATCAGTTAATATATACTTGAGTGAAATTAGGAAGCCAGTAGATGAAGACCAGCAAATTCTATTGAATAGCCGAGGTTCAAACCAACCAAGACCTTCAAACCTCAGTCACTATGTTGAAGTAATGGTAAGTCACCGAACACTATCACTAAACTTCATAGTATGAGATGTATAAAAGACCAAGTAACTTTGCAACCAGCTTAATCTGGTATGTGTTGCCACTCTTTAGCTCCATAGACAATCCGGTATGTGTTGCCACTCTTAATCAATCCAGTATGTGTTGCCACTCTCAACTTTTTAAAGAATTAGAAAAAGAGCAACCTATCAGAAGCTAGTACTAAGTAAATATAAAATAGTTTTTAGCAGATTCAGTGAGATAGGCATCTGCTCTAAAAAACGATTCGATCTTACTAGTAGGTGATGTAATATGCTAGAACCAGTTAAGTCAATTTTCAAAACCAAAATTTTCTCCTATACGTGGTTATGAGATACTACTTACTACCAACCAAATATCAAACGACAGGACACCATTTCCGAAACCTATATTAAGTGCCCTCAGAATAATCTACAGCTAATTCAATAGAATATGTACCAGAACTAGAAAGTGAATCAGTCAAGGGACTGTCCTCTTACTGAAAGGACCTCAGCAAAGTAGTGTTACAATAAACCAAAATATCTTTTCAACTTTATAAGATCATTACGGCTCATTTTTTTGTGAATTTCTGGTATTTTTTTTTTCTCTGCAGTATCCCTTTCAAGAGTACATTACATCTAATGAGTAGTTTTTTAACAGAACATAACATCATCACCCATATATATAATTCCTTTCCTTTAAGTACCATACAATCCTCTTACCTCAACAGTCAAACTCCCTTATACCAGGCAGTCTCTCCATTTTTCTTTTTTTATAAAAAAAAATTAGATTATTCCTCAGAAAACCAGTTTTACAGCACTTTTTACGGCAACCAGACATATTACCATCATCATTCAAAAAAAACCAGGTATTTCTAAGTTTAACTGAGCCATTCACACTTCTTCCCTTAACAGTAAGAGTCAATTTCCAGACCTAGGTTATATATCTATTCTTTTGTTTATTTTACGAAAACAAACACTATTAGTCAAAACAGGGTTACAATTTCCTAACTGTCCCAGAGCAGACATGTACTCCCACTAACGTCTCTTCATTCCAAGTCTCTTCATTCCAAAAATTCGGCACCAGTATTCTGAGTTTATTCAGTCTGAGGTCAGCACATGTAAAAATTGTACTCCGACTCTTTAGTATTACAACAGACATAGGTTTCCAACATTACATGCATACTATTTTTAGCTTATTTTTTTAGATATTTGTGAATTTCTGGCTCTATGTAAAGACCAGCGAGACATACATCAAACAATTGAATAATCCCAGCTAACATTACCTTTTCCAATGCAGTCCGCTCCCTAATCATGCCATTAGACATGCTCAAGTCATATTATTCCATAGCCGACAGTGTCAGACTAATCCCCTCCGAAAAAGATATAGCATACAAAACCAATTTCTATTTCCCCTTCCATTGATTTCACGGTCCCATACCACATAAGTCAAAGAAAAACCATAACTTGCATCGATGACAAAGCAAGCCAATCTTATATCTCCTCTTACTCCTTTTACACACGAAAGCTCAGTATCCGGAAACGAATTAATTGGTTTTTTTTTAAAAAAACTTTCTCAAAACAGTCTCAGCAAAGCTACACAGTGTTTATAGAAATTCCCTAGAGCAAGACAGGAAATTTCTGTTAACCTGAAGATTAGGAGACGATGACGCCTCCACAATGGCTTTCTCCGATTTTTTCGGCATGTTTGAGCCACAGCAACCAGTAGATAGAATACGCACAATTTTGAACTAACACACGCAGAGAAATGATAACAGAGCATGCAGCTATGTGAGTATGATAACTCACCTTAGAAGTCATATTTATATAGTTGATGCTCCTCTGTAGCAGACGGGACAGTTGAGTTGGACAGGTTATGCCAACAATCGAGGAAGTCAGTCCATGCACGTAAACCAGTATCCCCCGTAGCCTAAGATCCGGAGGCAGAATCCGGAGGTAAACAGGTAAGATTCCTCAATATCAGCACCTACTGCTCAAGGGAAAAATGGCGGGGAAGACTGTCATCGCAGACCATTCCTTAAAAACCTAAGGGGTGGCGTGCAGTAGATGCAAGAAGGACCTCAAGCCACGCTTACAGCAAATTAAAGATTTGTACTGTGACCACCACAATGTGAAGCCAAGTTGGACAGTCCACCTCAAACTATGGTAACATAAGATAGCATATATTCCCATAGTCAAAGCCCGGTTTTATCCACTAGAAGCGATTATATTCGGTGTCAGGTATTTAAACCCCTGTAGGTATTTTTATCTGCTATCCTAGCCTGACCTTAAGTTTTAGCATTTCCTTAGTGTAAAACACCTTTCTACACAGTGAGTATACGATATTTTTTTGGGAAAACTTTCCAAATCACGATAAATCTTAGGAGTTAATAAACTGTTTTTATTCTAAATGGTTGTTTACATAAAAAAACAAATCTCAAGTATCATTTCCAGAGTAAGTGGTTTTTAACTATTTTGTTTTAATTTAAATGCAAAGCCCGGTCAGAGAGACTACATCACCCCAAGGTAAAATTAAATAGCAATAGTTCCCATATTCATACCCAGGTCTCTAGACTCATAGCTAGTAAGTTGTATCAGGTCTCGGGTATATATACACAGTAGGTATTTATACCTGCTATCCATGCCCTATGCTAAGCTTCCGCCCGCACACTAGTGTGAAAAAAACACCTTTTAAAGTGTGAGAGACAACACCATATTAGGCACACTTTCCTATTTCAAAAATGGTTTTATTAGAGATGGTTGGTCAAATATAGAACCCCAAGTATAGAGTATCATTTCTAGAGTTTGGCATTCTTCATCTATTTTGCATCCTTGGTGTATTATGGCCTACTATCATGACCAGGTTTTTTCCATAGTAACTGCACATCTCTTTATGTCAAATGAATCTATACGTCGAGCAACATTACTCCGTTATAAACAGCATCTATTCCCGCAGTTAGGAACTTCTATTTCCCAAACAAAGTGGTGGACATATCAGGACAGAGTGACCAGAGTGACACTTTGGGGTCGTGAACATTTCAAGAATAATATCCGATTGGCGATGTTTACTGAAGCAGTGGGTCTAGGGCCTAAGTATTATTATATCGAGCATTCCATAAAGCCTGGTTTTTCAGATCGGCTATATCTTCTAGCCCAGTTTCTACCTCCTTAGAAGATTTTCCTATACTGTAGTTATGGTCATCAGCTACGAGGATATTTTAACTGTACTCACCACACTCGGGAGTATGGAGTAGCCTTGGCGACTCGTATCGTGCCTTTGGCAGAGAGGCCAAATACTTGCTTCTACTGTGACAGCTGTTTGTGTGATCATGTGATGGGCGGCATAATAGAGATGTAGCTGCAAAGCTCATTAGCTAAGCTTTTTTTTGTCCCGTGACAGCTTTTGTGTGTGTGTGTGTGTGTGTGTGTGCGCGCGCGCGCGCCCACCCATTCCCAGGCACCTTATCCTATGAGGTAGTAGACCCCATAGAATAGGGGCCTACCACCTCAAGAAGTGTTTGTATTAATTCACAACAAGCGATGCTGAGATTAGATTTATTCTGATTTAAGCAGACTTATCAGATTTTGTAAGTCAAACTTAAGGTAGGTCCAGTTGTGTTTTTCTAGGGAGTTGCAGATGCATGCAACAAGGTCTTTTTCTGTAAACCCGTTCTTAATGAACTTGGTAATCAAAGTTTCGATCTCTTCATATGCTCTAAAACAGTCGAAAGAGGCATACATTATAAGAAAAAGCATTCCAAGACAAGTGTGTAGAGAATTTTTGTACGGTGTATTGCTTTTTTTCTTCGTAAATTCAGAGGACACAAGCTTAAGTTTATCTCTTTTCCAAAAGAAACGAGTATAAAAATTTCTCAAAAATGGGGAAGTTAAAGTAAACTCAATATTCAGGAAGTGTGTTCTAGAAATGATCCATTTATCCTGCCATAGTACTCTCTCGGAGAATGTAGGTTCAATACTTAAGCAAGGTGGATAAATATCTTTAAGAGTAATCTCAAATATGGGGTTGTTGATGCTACATAGGTCATCCATAAATCTAAATGAATGTGCAAAATGTGTGAGTAACGAATTACTTGCGGGGTTATTTAATATTTTTCGAAGCCATTGATATTCGAACTAACAGAGATAAAGATTACACATAACCGGAGAGCATGCAAAACCCATTGGGATTCCTAGAGTTTGTTTGTAGCAGGTATTTCCTAATTGGATACAGCTGTTATTTAGTACCCAAAGGATATACTTATAAAGATCTTCCTCTTTAAAGCTGAACGGTGCAGATTTATTCGATTTTTTTACCCATCCTTTATTCGCTTTTTGTGAGATGCATGTATACCCAAGTTCCTTTCTGTGGGAAAAGGCAATCTTTATAAGACACGATAAGGTATAAATAAGTCCCCATGGCCCATCTAAAGGGATATTTTCATACCATTGAGTTATGTATGCCGTGAAGATAGAGTAAATGCTTTCTGGGAGGTTGATAAACATCTCAGCTGCGTTTTTTATGACCCAAAAAGGGCAATAATCTATATTTCTGAATCTCTTTATATCTCTGTGTTTGATGGCACAGATATTTTTGATTTCTAGTAGGACCAAATTTAAGCAGTGGGTGATATCATTCGTAACACAAGAGAACAGGCTATTTGAAGCGTCAGAAATCCATCTAAATTTATGCTTATGATTCTTATATGTTGGGAAGAGTACAGGAATTTTTAGAGATTCAGGACTATAACCGAGTCCTGATAATTCCTTGTTCAATGTTGTAGCTACACAAAGCGGAGAGTTATAAAGTTTACTAAAGTCATTACTATTAAGTCTTGAACTGGCTGCCTCAAATGCCAATTTTTTACATATAACGGAGACAGTGTTTGAAGCTTTATCTAGGCCAATAATGAGCCATTTCTTTTTAATATCATAGATAGAGAGAGGTCTTCATTTTTGGCGTAAGCCAGGTAGTATCAGTGCTTAGCCATACTTGTGGCAAAAGACTCATCTTTTTCCAAAAAATTCTTTTGAGTGTTGATGTAAGTTGGAAGTGAACTTCCTCCTCCAGTTGGAGTTTTAAGGCCAAGTCGGCCAGGCATTCAAGTAGTGCTGATAAGGCACTTTGAGGATTTAGCGGAAAAGGAGGAATATGATTCAAGCCATTACTCAATAGACTCCTTACTTGCGGATCCAAAACGATTTCTAAGTTAGAAGTACAAACATGTAAACCAAAGTCAGTGAATTTTTTACAGAATTGTTTAAATAGATGACAAGAGGAGATAGGTATCTCATTATTATGGAGAAACTTAATGGAATAAAAAAGATACTTAATAGGCGGCGAGTATTTCCAACCAATCATCACATCCTTTAGTAATAATTATTGACCCAAAAATATTTCCAAAACATTCTGCAAAGACAGCTTGGGGAGTAAAGAAATCCAAAATTTTGCTTGTAAACAAGCAATGTGTAAAAATCTTACTACACACTTCTTCCTTTGGAGGTAGGTAACGTCTTCTGCAAGCAATCCATTGATCCTGCATATTACATATCCAAAAGGTTTTTGACTGGTAGGTTTCTACCCCTACCTCTCACAAAATTTCTACCTCTCCCTCTTCCAAACACAGATTCACTCGAGGAGGGGGTTAGGAAAGAGGTGTAAGACGCCGCCGGAGAGACAAGAGTATTAGGACGTTTGGAAACTTGAGATTCATCTTCTTCAATATTCGGTTTAATTTGGCTAACTATACTTTTGATACCTTTAAAGCCGCCATAAGTGGTTAGCAGAGTCCCACATCCATGAGATCCAAGCTCTTCAAGGGTGTCACGCATAATTGATCTATACTGAATAAAGGCAATTTGACCTAAGGCCAGATCCTTCGCTTGACCACCAAGCCAAGAACAAAAGAGGGAAAGGTGAAATTCTTCTGCTTTATCCGAAAAGATACTAGGTAGATTGTTGAGGGCATACCAAATAGCATGGTCAAACCAGATTATGCTTGACTCGCAAGAAGCTTTGGGGTCCAAGAATCTGCAAGCGCACTTAAGGAAAGGCCTGAACACATTCCACACTGTCTCGGTGTAGTAATCAGCATTGCTTTTACTAAAGGTCATCACTCCTTTAGTCCTTGCATATAACCCTGTATTCGAACTACATTTTTTATCATCAAGGAAACTCATATTGAAAGGAGCTTTAATCAGATCCCCTTTGTCCAAGAGCTAGATCCCTTTTAGAACTTTAAGTTTGCATTCCTCAATAGTAGCAGGGGCCAAGTTGGCAAGGAAGACCCAGGTTTCCATGGATATGGGTGCAAGAAATCCTTTATTTGGAAACGTCTACCTCAACTTGTCGGGACGGTAAAAAAGGAAAGGCCCTAGAGACTTTCGGTACCATGTCCAAAAGCGAGGCTTCACTGAGTGAACAAAGGTCTTTTTGAAATTCCTTTACTGCTTCTAAAGCACTTGCATCTCTACAGAAGAGGCTATTCTGTGGAGGGACAATAGGCGTAGAGGGAGCAGTAACAAAGATAGGACTAAGCCCACAAAATTTTCTAAGAAGATTGGACAATTCAGAACCTTTGGAAGAAAAAGACGCTAAGTCTTGAGTATGTGCTTTGGAAAGTCCAACCAGATTTGAAGTAAATTCCATCAAAAGGTTGATACCATCAGATTTATTTTTTACAAGAAGAGCTAGTACTTCAACCCATAGGTCAAATGAAATCAGTTGGACAAGAGATAGACTAGACTCCTTTGAAGCATCATAAATTAGGGCAGAAGCTTCTCTATCTTGTATACATTTTAGTACAAGAAGAGAGGCTAGGGAAAGGGGTTCCACAGGAAGAGCCAGTCCTTGGGAAAGAGGAACAATCTGCAAAATTATCATTAGTTAGAATTCCATAGTTTAGTAAGAGGAGCATAGACTTGAAGATCTAATACAAAGTGTTACATTTTTTGAATTTTACAGCCCTATGAAGATAAGGCCTAGTCCTATGTGAGATACAAGGGAAGGTCTTTTCTATTTCTTTAGCTAGACGTAATTTCTCTAAAATCAGAGCTCTTTTTTCTAGGTCAGAGCAGACTTTCATTCTTGCAGTGAGCTTTCCCACAACCTGGTTAACAAAAGTAATAGATTCTGTAAATGATAGTATTTAAAGTAAAGTAAGAAGCATGAATATAAAGTGGAATGGTAGTGCTAGCAGCCTTTTCACCAGTCAGGTTAAAAAAACCACAGAGACTGTGTGATAGCACCCCTACCTATTAGAGTATAAACTTTATACTATCATAGGCGAAAGTTTCTAGAGTCATTGTCTGAGAGAGAAAAACTGTCAAGTCAATCTCTCTTTTGCGTTTATTGTGTGTGTAGCAGTTCTAAATCTATATAAATATACGCAAACGAACACCAACTGTTCAAAGACAACAATTCTAGAAAAGTGCAGTGGCTTTGCACAGTAATTTATTTGCAGTTGAAAATAAATTATGTACAAGGTAATGAAGATAACAAAATACAGCTCAAGAATCCTTAAACCCAAAGTCTGGGAAATCTTATATCACACTACGAGATCCACCATTTGTTAAGAACTGGACGTTTTAATCAAGGAAGGTAGCCCTCACCTGCACCCATACCCACAAGAAAACTATTCGTTAGCACGTGGCTGTACGCAGGTGATGCAGGGCATCCCAGTTGTTATCCATGTCACCTTAAAAAAACACATTGTTCTTAACTAGTATATTGTTTATATTTGAAAAAACATTTCTTTGGCATTTTTGCCAATCTGATACAGAAAAGTGAACACTCATAAAGCATCTATGTATGTCAGAATTTCCAAATTTATAAACCTGAGCTCACCCCTTTTTTTATTTTTATTAAAAAAACATTATTTCTCAAGAAATATTTATGCTTATCATGTCATGTCTGCCATACTGTAGCCCAAGCCAGATATAAACTGTTTTTTTCTTTTTAATATGTATATCATAAAGCCCTAGATGAGTTAGTCCTTAGACGAGACTCGGACCTGTCGAAAAAGAAACGACAAAAGATTCACTAGCAAAGATCAGTTAAAGGGAATTATATGACTTTCCTTATCATACCAAGGCCTTAAAAACCGACTTCTAGAAGCTTTTATGTATATACTGCAAGATGTTAGGTATGAATCAGTTAATATATACTTGAGTGAAATTAGGAAGCCAGCAAATGAAGACCAGCAAATTCTATTGAATAGCCGAGGTTCAAACCAACCAAGACCTTCAAACCTCAGTCACTATGTTGAAGTAATGGTAAGTCACCGAACACTATCACTAAACTTCATAGTATGAGATGTATAAAAGACCAAGTAACTTTGCAACCAGCTTAATCCGGTATGTGTTGCCACGCTTTAGCTCCATAGACAATCCGGTATGTGTTGCCACTCTTAATCAATCCAGTATGTGTTGCCACTCTCAGCTTTTTAAAGAATTAGAAAAAGAGAAACCTATCAGAAGCTAGTACTAAGTAAATATAAAAAAGTTTTTAGCACATTCAGTGAGATAGGCATCTGCTCTAAAAAACAATTTGATCTTACTAGTAGGTGATGTAATATGGTAGAACTAGTTAAGTCAATTTGCAAAACCAAAATTTTCTCCTATACGTGGTTATGAGATACTACTTACTACCAACCAAATATCAAACGACAGGACACCATTTCCGAAACGTGTATTAAGTGCCCCCAGAATAATCTACAGCTAATTCAATAGAATATGTACCAGAACTAGAAAGTGAATCAGTCAAGGGACTGTCCTCTTACTGAAAGGACCTCAGCAAAGTAGTGTGACAATAAACCAAAATATCTTTTCAACTTTATAAGATCATTACGGCTCATTTTTTGTGATTTTTGGTATATTTTCTTTCTCTGCAGTATCCCTTTCAAGAGTACATTACATCTAATGAGTAGTTTTTTAACAGAACATAACATCATCACCCATATATACAATTCCTTTCCTTTAAGTACCATACAATCCTCTTACCTCAGCAGTCAAACTCCCTTATACCAGGCAGTCTCCCCATTTTTCTTTTTTTATAAAAAAAATTAGATTATTCCTCAGAAAACCAGTTTTACAGCACTTTTTACGGCAACCAGACATATTACCATCATCATTCAAAAAACACCAGGTATTTCTCAGTTTAACTGAGCCATTCACACTTCTTCCCTTAACAGTAAGAGTCAATTCCAGAACCAGGTTATATATCTATTCTTTTGTTTATTTTACGAAAACAAACACTATTAGTCAAAACAGGGTTACAATATCCTAACTGTCCCAGTGCAGACATGTACTCCCACTAACGTCTCTTCATTCCAAGTCTCTTCATTCCAAAAATTCGGTACCAGTATTCTGAGTTTATTCAGTCTGAGGTCAACACATGTAAAAATTGTACTCCGACTCTTTACTATTACAAAGGACATAGGTTTCCAACATTACATGCACACTATTTTTAGCTTTTTTTTTTAGATATTTGTGAATTTCTGGCTCTATGTAAAGACCAGCGAGACATACATCAAACAATTGAATAATCCTAGCTAACATTACCTTTTCCAATGCAGTCCGCTCCCTAATCATGCCATTAGAAATGCTCAAGTCATATTATTCCATAGCCGACAGTGTCAGACTAATCCCCTCCAAAAAAGATATAGCATACAAAACCAGTTTTTATTTCCCCTTCCACTGATTTCACGGACCCATACCACATAAGTCAAAGAAAAACCATAACTTGCATCGATGACAAAGCAAGACAATCTTATATCTCCTCTTACTCCTTTTACACATGAAAGCTCAGTATCCGGAAACGAATTAACTGGTTTTTTTTAAAAAAAACTTTCTCAAAACAGTCTCAGCAAAGCTACACAGTGTTTATAGAAATTCCCTAGAGCAAGACAGGAAATTTCTGTTAACCTGAAGATTCGCAGACGATGATACCTCCACAATGGCTTTCTCCGATTTTTTCGGCATGTTTGAGCCACAGCAACCAGTAGATAGAATACGCATAATTTTGAACTAACACACGCAGAGAAATGATAACAGAGCACGCAGCTATGTGAGTATGATAACTCACCTTAGAAGTCATATTTATATAGTTGATGCTCCTCTGTAGCAGACGAAACAGTTGAGTTGGACACGTTATGCCAACAATTGAGGAAGTCAGTCCATGCACGTACACCAGTATCCCCCATAGCCTAAGATCCGGAGGCAGAATCCGGAGATTAACAGGTAAGATTCCTCAATATCAGCACCTACTGCTCAAGGGAAAAATGGCGGGGAAGACTGTCATCGCACACCATTCCTCAAAAACCTAAGCGGTGATGTGCAGTAGATGCAAGAAGGACCTGGAGCCATGCTTACAACAAATTAAAGATTTGTACTGTGACCAACACAATGTGAAGCCAAGTTGGACAGTCCACCTCAAACTATGGTAACATAAGATAGCATATATTCCCATAGTCAAAGCCCGGTTTTATCCACTAGAATCGATTATATTCGGTGTCGGGTATTTAAACACCAGTAGGTATTTTTATCTGCTATCCTAGCCTGACCTTAAGTTTTAGCATTTCCTTAGTGTAAAACACCTTTCTACACTGTGAGTATAGGATATTTTTTTGGGAAAACTTTCCAAATCACGATAAATCTTAGGAGTTAATAAATTGTTTTTATTCTAAATGGTTGTTTAAATAAAAAAACAAATCTTGAGTATCATTTCCAGAGTAAGTGGTTTTTAACTATTTTGTTTTAATTTAAATGCAAAGCCCGGTCAGACAGACTACATCACCCCAAGGTAAAATTAAATAGCAATAGTTCCCATATTCATACCCAGGTCTCTAGACTCATAGCTAGTAAGCTGTATCAGGTCTCGGGTATATATACACCGTAGGTATTTATACCTGCTATCCATGCCCTATGCTAAGCTTCCGCCCGCACACTAGTGTGAAAAAAACACCTTTTAAAGTGTGAGAGACAACACCATATTAGGCACACTTTCCTATTTCAAAAATGGTTTTATTAGAGATGGTTGGTCAAATATAAAACCCCAAGTATAGAGTATCATTTCCAGAGTTTGGCATTTTTCATCTATTTTGCATCCTTGGTGTATTATGGCCTACTGTCATGACCAGCTTTTTTCCATAGCAACTGCACATCTCTTTATGCCAAATGAATCTATACGTCGAGCAACATTACTCCGTTATGAACAGCATCTATTCCCGCAGTTAGGAACTTTTGGTTCCCAAACAAAGTGGTGGACATATCAGGACAGAGTGACCAGAGTGACACTTTCAGGTCGTGAACATTTCAAGAATAATATCCGATTGGCGATGTTTACTGAAGCAGTGGGTCTAGGGCCTAGGTATTATTGTATCGAGCATTCCATAAAGCCTGGTTTTTCAGATCAGCTATATCTGCTAGCCCAGTTTCTACCTCCTCATAAGATTTTCCTATACCGTAGTTATGGTCATCAGCTACGAGGATATTTTAACTGTACTCACCACACTCGGGAGTATGGAGTAGCCTTGGCGACTCGTATCGTGCCTTTGGCAGAGAGGCCAAATACTTGCTTCTACTGTGACAGCTGTTTGTGTGATCATGTGATGGGCGGCATAATAGAGATGTAGCTGCAAAGCTCATTAGCTAAGCTTTTGTTTGTCCCGTGACAGCTTTTGTGTGTGTGTGTGTGTGTGTGTGTGTGTGTGTGTGTGTGTGTGTGTGTGTGTGTGTGTGTGTGTGTGTTTTTATTCAAAATCCCATCATTCAGAATCATATGCTGAGAGACTTAAATACTATCTGAAAAACATATTGTGTACAGAACAAAAAATGGAGAATTTCTTGATACATAAACAATTCATTAGAAGATACTTTGATACATGACAAAGTAGGAGTTTTAGCCGGAACTCCTATCAGATGAGAGCGGGGATCTTTACCTACAACCAATCACCAGTACAATTAATTAGAACTAATTCTTACTAAATGGGTGACAGGTATCCAAGCAAACCCCACTGCTTGTTATCGTTGCCACATCCCAGACCCCAACCATACTCCTAAATATATATTATGTTTTCTTTAGGTTGTCTATGTAAGTAGGGTCTATTACGGTCTTTGAAAAGTTTAATGGGTTTACATGGTTTGGAGATAGGGTCCCTAATTTCTATTGGCTTGGTATTCTTTTGCCTACTATGTGTAGCCATGAGCTTGTCTAGAATTTGTTGTAGCTTAAATATGTCCCAAGGGATACTCATCCTAGCCGTCTGCCTGTAACCCTGTTTATCAGTAGTAATTAGACACATGTGGTTAATATCCTATGTAAGATTCCTATCTCTTGACCCACTTTATGAGTATATCAATATATCTTTGTATGAATCCACCAAATGTTACATTCTATGGTATATAGACCTTAATTTCTCCTAGAGAATCAACCAAAACTATGTTTACTTATGATATTGCACTTTTTAGAGATATCTTTCTTAAAATGTAAAAATTTCGGCAGCATTTTGTTTGTGACATCAATCTTTTTTTCAAAAAAATTCCGGAAGTAAACACTGAATTTCTTCCTCATAGGAGGTTGTCATAACCAATGATCCATATTTTTACCAACATCTACAAACATGCTTACTAATTATCAAAAATCTTATGGGTTTTTTGAATTCAAACTTTTCCAGAGAAAATCCCTTAATACAAAACAGAACCCTTGTTTAAGTACTTGATCCCAAAATAAAGGAAACTTATGTAAGTAAAATAAACACATGTACCGTAGTACCTGGTTAGTACTTGCAATCGTCATCTGTGTACGTGTTATCTCTCTTGTATATGCTTATTGTCCAAGATTCTGCAATTTCGTCACTACACAATCCTTCAAATGATATTTTTATGATAGGTATTAGCTTTAGGATGCTGATTATTACTATGTTTTATCACTATTATCATCTATGTTTTATGTTACAGCTACCCTATGATTATGATTGTATACTTACTTTTGTATGTGCATATGTGCTACTGTGTTTATATTTTTTGAAAACCTTCCCTACGTGTTGTGTGGATTTTGGTGTATATGCTTGTGTGCATGTGCATGCGTGTGCATGTGCAGAATCAAAAAAAATTAAAATCCTTTATAAGTATGCACGTGCATGCGTTTACGTGAGTAAGTTTACGTTATTTAATTATGAAAAATTGGCACTACATATGTTACAACCGCTCTCTGATGTGAGAGCGCAACCTCAATGCTAGATTTGTAATGATGCCTATATACATAGCTCTTTAAACACTTTATGTGTGTGTAAACGGGTGTGAAAATGCCACCGTGCATGCTTCTAATTGTGTGTGTGCGATTCTGATAAAAAAAAACTCATCATTTACCTTATGTATTATGGTGAGGAGTGGACACTCAATCCATCCGATGCTTGTTTGTTTGCAGCTCAAGGCTCACAGAGCAGAGATTGTCACTCTTGCGTTCGTGAGTTGAGAAGAAAGGTGGGTGCAAATGTTGTAGCCCAAGGGGCAATCATTGGTTGAGAAGAAGGGTACATGTGCTTACTGTAGCCGAAGGGGCAGCATTATGTAGAGTACAGGTGAGCACTATTGCTAGCAGTGTGTGTACTCTACAAATCAAAGCGGCATCTTGTGCATTCCAGACTTATGCGCAATGCTTTATTTATACAAAAATGTTGCAAATGGTGCATTAATTGAGCCATGCATCAGTAGTATTTTTGGAAACGTATAGCCCTTTATCGGATGTTGCTAATAATAATCATTAGCCATTTAGAATTATCCCTTACCACCAATATGCAAAATACAAAAAGATAATATCTTTGACACTGGGTATTATTATTTATTCAAAGGTTTTTTACATTCTTTGATGACATCCACCCAAAGGAAAAATTGTTACATACTCGAAACGATTACAAAAAAATCCATACGGCTTGTTTTTTATTAAACCATCAGATATGCTTTGCTTGGAGCCATTCGTCTCTTGTCTACTCCATCATTGGTCTGCAAATGACGTAGTTTCCTGTGTCATGGTAAAGGATTAGTAGATCTCTGGTAGCATGGTGGACATTTTTTAAGTTCGAATTTTTTTACTAAAAACTTGTGCCCTTTCATGCTATTTATATTTTAGAAATGCAAATGGTATGTATGTGTGAGTGTGCGTGTGAGCGTGTGAGCGTGTGTGTGCGAGATAGCAAAGAGAGATAGCAGTATGTCCTATATACTCTGTGTGTGTGTGTGTGTGTGTGTGTGTGTGTGTGTGTGTGTGTGTGTGTGTGTGTGTGTGTGTGTGTGTGTGTGTGTGTGTGTGTGTGTGTGTGTGTGTGTGTGTGTGTGTGTGCATGTGTGTGTAGCTGTTTTAATTTTAATAAATACACACCAAGGAACAAGACATTCAAAAGACGACTGGCTAAAGATGTTTAGGCAAAGATTAGGATAGAAACAACTCAGTTTTTGATTCATAATTGTACAGTATAATAAGAATGAATTATCATTCCAAATGAGTTTATACAAAGGTATTAGAACTATCCCAGTTGAATCATCAAGTGTTTTCAAAGTCGAACTGCAGCAAGCTAAACCTTTTTAAGCCAAGATAGAGTTCTCACATGCATCCATATAGTCAAGACAACAGATATGTTAGATTGGGCTACATATGGCAGGATTCAAAGAACCTATCAGTTGTTATCCATGTCAAACTTAAAAATTATTAGACTAGTTACATTCCTAAATATTAAAGTAATTACCAAATCTCAAGTTTTTTTTATTTTAAGTAATCCTACCAAAGGGTTCCAACCTGTCAAACCATCCTTTAGTTAAACATGTAAGTATAACTTCAAAGTGATTAGAGAAGCTTTGCAATGTAACTATAATCTTGTTGTATGGATCAAAGTCGAGCCCTTCAAATAGTGGAACCAAAACCTACTCTATAAGCGAGATAAATTTAAAGTCAGTAACCAAAAGTATTATAACCTTAACACCAGAACTAGAGACCAAAAGAAATCAGGGTCAACTAATGCAAATCCAGCAATCTTGACAATTGGTTGTCAAGAACCACTAAAATCTATATTTCCAAAAAACCATAACGAAATTCCTCCAAGGCTCAACATGTTTGATCAAGACAGTAGTATACCTTTAGCTAGGTAAAGGTAAAGAATAATGCTAGAACTACACTAGAAGGGTAACAAATCAGAAGATTAAGTCAAAAAAGCCAGTAGAAGTCAAAAAACAAGACAGCATAACAATGATCAAAGCCAGCAAAGTCAAGACACTAGAAGTGAAATATCTTGCCAAGTCAGCATGATAGTGAACAAAGCCAGAATCATCTAGGATTATCACTCGAGAAAACCCAAGTTCTCCTCAGAGCTACCAAAATAAGCACTGCCATATACTAGATTTTGTCATACCTTCCAATAAAGAAATGAATACACCCAGTAATTAAAAGTAAAAAAAAAAAAAACTTCTTAATCCCTCTTATCTGGGTATATCTTCTTTCCATTTATACCCTTGTATGGATGATCACAATCACTAAAAGACAAAAATGTGTAACGCAATCCTCTTTGTGACAAACCAATACATAACAACTAGTAAGCTCAAAACATAGCCGATGCCATATTTTGCCCAAGTAAATCATGAAATAGGATTGGATCCCTTAATAGCTTTCAATCCTATCAAAATATGTATGTATGTATAAGGTTACCAAAAATTTATGGCAACTCCTCAACCAAGAAACATATATGGTATAATATGTATACAAGAATATGATTACCAACATTAAAAAAGACCAAAATTAGGCCAGACATCAAGAACCAAAAGCCAATTAGTAATCCAGTAATCTACAAATAGGCATGTACACTCATCAACACCACACCAAGTTCCATAAAGAATTTCCTTTGGAATCAAAGCAACAGCTGAACTATCAGCCCAGAGCCAAAACTAACAAGTAACATCCCAAGTCAAAATTCTATTTATTCCTTATCCTAATGATTAGCACCCCCACAAGCATCAGGTGATTTAGCACTCAACCATGTTTAAAATACCAATATTTGGCCAATTTGAAGAGATTAAACCTGTAAAGAGTCAAAGGAATATTCCATGGAAACCTCATGAGATAATCCATCACATCATCCTTTATATAGTGAAAGTTATCTTAGAAGTATCATCAAGTAATAGATCCATTTTTTTCAAGCCAGATTTTCTAATAAAAAATGGTAAACCTCTTAGACACAGGTAATGAGCATGATTTCTCCTTAATTCTTAATAAAAATTACACCCCAAGTACTGCAACAATTTATTTTAGTGCCGACAAAAATCAATGTCAGTACAAAAAAATCCCGTTTAGTCCAGCACCTAGAAGGGTAAAAAAACCTCAGTTTAGTATAAGTGTTCCAAGGCAAGAACCAAGCACAAGCATACTCCAAGTTTCCATTCTAATGTATGATTATATGACCAAAGTTGATCGTGGACTGTCAACAGATAGGGGAGGTAAATCCTACAAGGTACATAGCAAACACTATGACTTATACACCCATTAGCATCACTCCAAGTATCATAAAGAGTTTCCATTGGCATCCAAGTAAGGCTCCAGTATGAGCCCATAGCTATAACTGAAAAATCATCCCAAAGCCAAAACTAAAATATCATCCTCAAGTAACATCCCTAGTCCAACAACGTATAACAAGAATTTTATCTAATCCATTTTGTTCAGTCAAGCCCAATAAAATGGAAACGAAAAAAACAACTCTGCCTAGGTCAGTAGTCTAGAGAGAAGAACACCATTTATCTAATTAAAAGATTTCAACCAAAAACCACCTTTATGAAGCATTTTGAGATAAAAAATATAAATAACCTGTGGGCAGACGTAATCCCAAAATTTTCTCCAAAGTGCCAGGGGAGACCAAGTCTAAGTGAAGGGAAGCACCCCTCACCTTATATAGTGGAAGAGGTCGCAGACGCCGCAGTTATGGAGGTGCCACAGACGCCTAGCATAGGAGGGTAGGATGCCTTTGAATCATACCAACAAGCAGTTGATGGCTCAAAGTCATGTCAAGCCACCCATCCTTCAATCGAGATGTATTGTGATGCTTTATGAGTGGAAGGGGAAGAGACTTGCCCTGACAGAGTAAACTACCCCAGTAATGTAGAGCATAACCAAGAAGGGAGCCTAGCACTTATAGGTTTAGAGAATTTTTTAGGGAATTCTCCCAACCACTGAGTCCATGTTCCAAAAAACTGGTTCATACTAACCCAAGCAAACCAAGTAAGGTTAAATCCACAAGAGGTTGCACCCACCGAGTTAGGTTTCTTTGTGGTATTCATTCAGCCATGCTAATCAAGATAGCATAGTAGGCCAGAAACAATGAAATCAAGTATCATTTAAGAGTTTTCCTACCCAAGGTGGAGATCCTTATGCTATGAGTAGGTTGCTTGTCATTACAAGAGGTGTAGAGTAAAGCATACGGTACACTTCCATATGGCAACATTTTAAGTCCAAATTGAGTGCATACAGTTAGATGTCACACTTTTTAGTCAGATAAAGTGATTCAAATCACAATCAGAACCCGTTTAGATGCTATCATGGCCAGCTATTGTGACTAAGTGTGTGTGTCTGTGTGCACACACACGCGTGCGTGCGTGCGTGTGTGTGTGTGTGTGTGTGTGTGTGTGTGTGTGTGTGTGTGTGTGTGTGTGTGTGTGTGTGTGTGTGTGTGTGTGTGTGTAGCATTTCTAAATCTATAAAATTATACGCAAACGAACACTAGCTGTTCACAGACAACAATTCTAGAAAAGTACAGTGGCTTTGCACAGTAATTTATTTGCAGTTGAAAATAAATTATGTACAAGGTAATGAAGATAACAAAATACAGCTCAAGTATCCTTAAACCCAAAGTCTGGGAAATCTTGTATCACACTACGAGATCCACCATTTGTTAAGAACTGGATGTTTTAATCAAGGAAGGTAGCCCTCACCTGCACCCATAGCCACAAGAAAACAGTTCGTTAGCACGTGACTGTACGCAGGTGATGGTGGGCATCCCAGTTGTTATCCATGTCACCATAAAAAAAACATAGTCCTTAACTTGAATATTTGATTTAAAATAAAATGGTAAGAACGAAGATCCTTGGCTTCTCAGCCAATCTGATACAGACGGTACGCAACTCCATAGAGCAGCCATAAATTCTATTTTATTTTTCCTCTAATCATTAAAAAAAAATTATAAGCAAAACAAATTTCCAGAACTTCATCCTTAACTAGATTATTCTATTTGAAAAAATACCCACTACCTTGTCTATCAACAACATTTGTAATATAGCCTCTTATTCGAGACTTATTTTATAATCGGGCTGAGATATCCCCCAAAATACTTTTAGTTTTTACCACTTATTACCTAGCGGAGATACCCCTTCTTTAGAGAAAAATCATAACCATTATTCCCAAAGTTCCTTACTTTCATGTTATGTCATTCCTACTGCTGCCATATGCCAGCTAACAAAATGTATACTACAATATATTGGACTCGGTCCGGAAAAAAAAAATTACCAATCTCAGGTTATGCCCAGATAGAGGGAACTGTATGCCATGCTCAACACCATATCATGCATTCCTTCCTATCAACTATCAGAAGTTAGGGTAGTAACACTGAAGTAATCTGTAAATTCAGAGTATCATTTTAGTAAAATCCAAAAAAAACTTTTGCTATTAAAAAAATCAGATTTAACCAGCCAAGATCCACTTAAGGTCACTATATGTTTTACCTTGTGGTATCGAGATCAAACTTACTAGTAAGATGTTAGGTAAGGCCAAGTGCCTATATACTTTAAATGAGAAAAAGAAGCCAGCAAAAGAAGTTTAAAAAGGAATTGAGAAGCCAAGGTTCGACCGAGCTTCTGCCATCAGAAATCTGTCACCTCTTTGAACTAAGTGATAGGTTAATCAGAACCTACCTCTATTCTTATAGTATATGACAATGTTGAAAACTTGCATTTTATTTAACCTTTAGTCCGGTATGTGAAGTCAGCATCAAGGGCACCATACCCGAAGCCAGTACACAGAATAACCTTTTTAGCCGCTTCAGTACAATAGGCTACCGGTAAAAAAGATCAATCTTACTTGTAAAAAAGTTGAGTTAAAAAAACCTCATTTAATCTTATAATCGGGTATGCGAAACCTATCATACCCTACTGTAAAATAATATGCCTGGCCACTATTTCCAAAAAAAAGTTTTGAATGACCTCTGAATCCTCTCAAGTAGTTTTTACTAAAATAGGCACCAGATTTTAATAACAGATTCAATTCCGGGTAAGTCCTTTTTCCGAAATTACCTTAGCAAAGTCACCAAACTTATCCAACTACTTACAAATATCTCATTCTTTTAGTGTAAGACAGGTTATTCTCAGATCTACAGTACACCGTTCATGAGTACATTACCCATTTGAGAAAAAATATTACCAAAGTCAACATTATATACCCTTCATGTCCTTTATCCTCATTTTTATGCAGTCAAAGGATAAGACATACACTTGGCAATCTGCTTTTTTCCACACAAAAAAATATATAGGACACACACAAAAAAAAACCAGTTAGACAGTCTCCCACCTTTTTTTTAAATTTCATTTCCATCAAACATTACTCAGTAGATACTGGTTTATTTTAACGCTTTCTTCATGCCAAGAAGAGTTATGTTTCGGAGCAAGTCTCCCAGTACTTTACATAGCAAAAACACATCTTTAGTCGAAGCAAAACCCCATGCCATATACTTTTCTCTCTATGAATTTTTTAAGAACAGTCATCGGATCAAGAAAAAACCATCTACTTACCTGGTTTTTTTAAGGCAAAATATCGGAATTAAAAAAATCTTGTTAACCTGAAGATTAGGAGGTAATTCTAAGTTTAACTTGAGCCATCCACGCTTCTTTCCTTACCAGTAAGAGTCAGATTCCAGAGCCAGGTTATATGAATGTATTTTTTTGTTTATTTTATGAAAACAAACACCATCAGTCAAACGGATAACACTTGCCAGTCTCTAGAGTAAGAGATAATTTCATTTTGACACAATAAAAAGGTCAGTATCCAATAGTAAATCAGAAAACATCCTTTAATTTATTCAAAGTTTCTTCATTCCAAAATTCGATACCTGTAATCTGAGTCTATTCAGTCTGAGGTCAGCTCATGTAAATAAATGTACTCTGACTCCTTAGTTTTTACAGCAGACATAAGTTTCTGACATTATAAGCACACTATTTTTAGCTTATTATTTTTTAGATCTTTGTGAATTTCTGGCTCTATGTAAAGACCAGCGAGACATACATCAACTAGTTGATCAAACCCAGCTTAACTTTACTTTTTCCAATGCAGTCTGCTCTATAAACATGCCATTATACATGCTCAAGTCATTTTATTCCATATCCGACAGTGTCAGACTAATCCCCTCAGAAAACGATATAAAAAACCAGATTTTTCTTTCCCCATCCACTGATTTCACGGACCCATACCACATTAGTTAAAGCAAAACCATAACTTGGATTGATGACAAAGCAAGCCAATCTTATATCTCCTCATACACCATTCACATGACAGCTCAGTATCCGGAGATTATTTAACAAGTTTTTTTAAAAAAAATTCCCAGAAAACAGTCTCAGCAAAGCTACATAGTGTATAAAGAAATTCCTTAGAGCAAGACAGAGAATTTATGTTAACCTGAAGATTAGGAGACGATGACGCCTCCACACTGGCTTTCTCCGATTTTTTCGGCATGTTTGAGCCACAGCCACCAGTAGATGGAATACGCAAAGTTTTTGAACTAACACACGCAGGAAAATGATAACAGAGACGCAGCTATGTGAGTATGATAACTCACCTTAGAAGTCAAGTTTAAATAGTTGATGCTCCTCTGCAGCAGATGCGATAGTTGAGTTGGACCGGTTAACACTAGGTTGGCAATGGGACACTTTTATGTCCCGGGACACTTTTATGTCATGTTAAGTGACCATTTTCCTTGAATTATGTCAAGAGTTTCAAAATGGATTTTGAGGTGCTATCTGCCTAGAAAGTTGTCTCATGAGCTGAAAAAAACTCGACATTTTTTTGGAATATCAATTCCATCTTTAACCTTGTCCTTGCACAACATTTCACAACCTAAATTGTGTGAAAAAACGGGTCCTGTTTTTGGCTTTTTTCAACTTTTTGCAACTATACCACTCTAGAATTCATGTTTGTGAGGTCTATAATGCTAGAGAACTATCTTTAGTAGTCCTCAACATGTCCTGATGCTTCTAGGGAGAAATAAATGTTAAAGTTGTAAGTTATGACCAAATTACATAAAATGGTCAAATCCTGTTTTTTAGCCAATTTTAGCTCTTCTATGATTTTTTTGGTGGCTTTCATGATATCCAAATGCATTTTTGATTTTCTATGTCGCATATTGTAACATAAAGCTAATATTCCTTGAGTTTTGGTGCACCTAATACCCTATTTTGCATAGTAGACAACGATGGTTGATTTTTTCAATTATAGAAGAAAACGAAACATTCTAGTATATCAAGTATAGCTTTTTCAATATTGTTAGTTTCTTGTGACAACTACATGCATTTTGTAGGTAGTAACCATATCTAGTCATAAGGATCAAATTTGGCTAGATATTGAATAGTTTCTATGGGATTCTACAACTCATAATGTTGAACCCAGTTTTTTCATGTTTGCTGTATTTAGCACTTCATCTTTGTCCCCAAGATTCCCCTTGGTAAGAGATGTATTATTCTTTTGACATGCTCCATGGCTCCTTATGAACCTAAAGGACAATAGGGAACTAAGAAAACATGCATAAATTATTTGTATTGAGCGTGGCTATAGAAACTTTGATGATAGGTTTGCAGAATGGTAAAAATTCAACTTTTTTGTACCTATTTCTTTTGGCAAAACAAAAAATAGTGAGTGAGAAGAAATCATATGTTCTGATCACCAACCCATTGAAGTTAACTAGGGAATTTATCTCAAGTCCTACAAAAATCCCTAATCTTACTTTTATGCAACAAAACATAAGAAATGATTGTTTTGATGAAAATGTACTGGTCCATCGACTTTAGAGGCTTGGTGTGACCAAAAGATGAGAAATTTTACAAGTTTCTTATTTTTTCCATGTGTAGTAGGCCTTGAACTATAACCTCATGAAAGGATTTTACAAAATGAGTGGATCTACTATGGTTTTGGAGGTTTTTTTCGAAACCCGAAAGGACACTTTTATGTCCTGTTAGGTTACCAACCTAGTGTTAAGCCCCCAATCGAGGACGTCATTCCAGGCACGTACACCAGTATCCCCCATAGCCTAAGACCCGGAGGTAGAATCCAGAGGTTTAGCAGGTAAGATTCCACAATATCATCACCTAATGCTCAAGAAAAAATGGCGCGGAAGTCTGTCATCACCGGCCTTTCCACAAAAACCTAAGCGGTGGCGTGCAGAGGATGCAAGAAGGACCATAAGCCACGCTTACAGAAATTTAAGGATTTGTACTGAGACCAAATAATGTGAAGCCAAGTCGGACAGTCACCTCCACAATGGTATAGCATATATTCCCATAAAAAGCCCGGTTTTATTCACTAGACGCGATTAAATAAGGTGTCGGGTATATACACCCCAGTAGGTATTTTTAATCTGCTAGAATGACCTTAGGGTTTAGCATTTCCTTAGTGTAAAACACCTTTCTATACTGTGAGTATATGATATTTTTTTGGGAAAACTCTCCAAACCATAATAAGTCTCAGGAGTTAATAACCTGTTTTAATTCTAAATGGTTTGTTAAACAAACAAATCTCGAGTATCATTTCCAGAGTAAGTGGTTTTCACCAATTTATTTGTAAAGCCCGGTCAGACGAAATGCATCACCCCAAGGTAAAATTTAAATAGCAATGATTCCCATATTCATACCCAAGTCTCTAGACCCATATCTAGTAAGCTGTATCAGGTCTCGGGTATACAATAGGTATTTAGACATGCTATCCATGCCCTCTGCAAGGTTTCCACCCGCACAATAATGTGAAAAAAACCTTTTAAAATGTGAGAGACAACACCATATTAGGCACACTTTCCTAAAAAAAGTTTTTTTTGGAGATAGTTGGTAAAATATAAAGCCCCAAGTATAGAGTATCATTCCAGAGTTTGGCATTCTTCATCTATTTTGCATCCTTGGTGTATTATGGCCTACTGTCATGACCAAGTTCTTTTCATAGCAACTGCACATCTCTTAATGTCAAATGAGTCTATACGTCGAGCAACATTACTCCGTTATGAACAGCATCTATTCCCACAGCTAGGAACCTCTGTTTCTCAAACAAAGTGGTGGACATATCAGGATCGAGTGACCAGAGTGACACTTTGGGGTCGTGAATATTTCAAAAATAATATCCGATTGGCGATGCTTACTGAAGCAGTGGATCTCGGGCCTACGTATTATTATATCGAGCATTCCATAAAGCCTGGTTTTTCAGATCGGCTATATCTGCTAGCCCAGTTTCTACCTCCTCAGAAGATTTTCCTATACCGTAGTTATGGTTATCAGCTACGATGATATTTTAATTGTACTCACCACACTCGGGAGTATGGGGTAGCCTTGGTGACTCGTATCGTGCCTTTGGCAGAGCGGCCAAATACTTGCTTCTACTGTGATAGCTGTTTGTGTGATCATGTGATGGGCGGCATAATAGAGATGTAGCTGTAAAGCTCATTAGCTAAGCTTTTTTTTGTCCCGTGACAACTTTTGTGTGTGTGTGTGTGTGTGTGTGTGTGTGTGTGTGTGTGTGTGTGTGTGTGTGTGTGTGTGTGTGTGTGTGTGTGTGTGTGTGTGTGTGTGTGTGCCCACCCATTCCCAGGCAGCTTATCCTATGAGGTAGTAGACCCCATAGAATAGGGGCCTACCACCTCAAGAAGTGTTTGTATTAATTCGCAACCAGCTATGCTGAGGTTAGATTTATTCTGATTTAAGTAGACTTATCAGATTATGTAAGTCAAACTTGAGGTAGGTCCAGTTGTGTTTTTCTAAGGAGTTGCAGATGCATGCAACAAGGTCTTTTTTTGTAAACCCGTTTTTAATGAACTTGGCAATCAAAGCTTCAATCTCTTCATATGCTTTAAAATAATCGGAAGAGGCATACATTATAAGAAAAAGCATTCCAAGACAAGTGTGTAGAGAATTTTTGTATGGTCTATTGCTTTTTTTCTTCGTAAACTCATAGGACACAAGTTTAAGATTATCTCTTTTCCAAAAAAAAAAAAAGTATAAAAATTTCCCAAAAAAGGGGGAGTCAAAGTAAACTCAATATTCAAGAAGTGTGTTCTAGAAACGATCCATTTATCCTGCCATAGTACTCTCTCGGAGAATGTAGGTTCAATACTTAAGCAAGGTGGATAAATATCTTTAAGAGTAATCTCAAATATGGGGTTGTTGATGCTACATAGGTCATCCATAAACCTGAATGAATGTGCAAAATGTGTGAGTAATGAATTACTTGCGGGGTTATTTAATATTTTCCGGAGCCATTGATATTCGAAGTAACAGAGATAAAGATTACACATAACCGGAGAGCATGCAAACCCCATCGAGATTCCTAGAGTTTGTTTGTAGCAGGTATTTCCTAATTGGATACAGCTGTTATTCAGTAGCCAAAGGATATACTTATAAAGATCTTCCTCTTTAAAGCTGAACGGTGCAGATTTATTCGATTTTTTACCCATCCTTTATTCGCTTTTTGTGAGATGCATGTATACCCAAGTTCCTTTCTGTGGGCAAAGGCAATCCTTATAAGACACGATAAGGTATAAATAAGTCCCCATGGCCCATCTAAAGGGATATTTTCATAGCATTGAGTTATGTATGCCGTGAAGATAGAGTAAATGCTTTCTGGGAGGTTGATAAACACCTCAGCCGCGTTTTTTATGACCCAAAAAGGGCAATAGTCTATATTTTTGAATCTCTTTATATCTCTGTGTTTGATGGCACATATATTTTTTATTTCTAGTAGGACCAAATTCAAGCAGTGGGTGATATCATTTGTAACACAAGAGAACAGGCAATTTGAAGCGTGAGAAATCCATCTAAATTTATGCTTATGATTTTTATATGTTGGGAAGAGTAACATAACAACTAGTAAGCTCAAAACATAGCCGATGCCAGATTTTTCCTAAGTAAATCATGAAATAGGATTGGATCCCTTAATAGCTTTCAATCCTATCAAAATATGTATGTATGTATAAGGTTACCAAAAATTTATGGCAGCTCCTCAACCAAGAAACATATATGGTATAGTATGTATGCAAGAATATGGTTACCAACATTAAAAAAAGACCAAAATTAGGCCAATATGAAGAGATTAAACATGTTAGGAGTCAAAGGAATATGCCATGGAAACCTCATGAGATACATCACATCATCCTTTTCATAGTCAAAGTTATCTTAGAAGTATCCTCAAGTATTAGATCCATTTTTTTCAAGCTAGATTTTTTAATAAAAAATGGTAAACCTCTTAGACACAAGTAGTGACCATGATTCCTCCTTAATTCTTACTAAAAATTACACCCCAAGTATTGCATCAGTTTATTAATGCCAAAAAAAATCAATGTCAGTACAAAAAAAATCTTGTTTAGTCCACCACCCAAAAGGGTCACAAAAAACCTCAGTTTAGTATTAGTGTTCCAAGGCAAGAACAAAGCACAAGCATACTCCAAATTTCCATTCTAATGTATGACTATATGACCAAAGTTGATCGTGGACTGTCAACAGATATGGAAGGTTAATCCTACAAGGTACAGAGAAAACAGTAGGACTTATACACCCATTATCATCACTCCAAGTATCATAAAGAGTTTCCCTTGGCATCCAAGTAAGGCTGCAGTATCAGCCCAGAGCTAAAACTGAAAAATCATCCCAAAGCCAAAACTGAAATATCATTATCAAGTAAGTTCCCTAGTCCAACAATGTACAACAAGAATTTTATCTAATACATTTTGTTCAGTCAAGCCCAGTAAATTGGGAAGGAAAAATCCAACTCTGCCTAGGTCAGTAGTCCAGAGAGAAGAACATCATTTATCTAATTAAAGTATTTCAACCAAAAACCACCTTTATGAAGCATTTGAGTTAAAAGATATAAATAAACTATGGGCAGATGTAATCCCAAGATTTTTTTCAAAGTGCCAAGGGAGACCAATTCTAAGTGAAGGGAAGCACCCCTCACCTTATATAGTGGAAGAGGCCGCAGACGCCGCAGTTATGGAGGTGCCACAGACGCCTAGCATAGGAGGGTAGGATGCCTTTGAATCATACCAACAAGCAGTTGATGGCTCAAAGTCGTGTCAAGCCACCCATCCTTTGATCGAGATGTATTGTGACGCTTTATGAGTGGAAGGGGAAGAGACTTGCTCCGACAGAGTAAACTACCCCAGTAATGCAGAGCATAACTGAGAAGGGAGCCTAGCACTTATAGGTTTAGAGAATTGTTTAGGGAATGCTCCCACTGAGCCCATGTTCCAAAAAACTGGTTCATATTAACCCAAGCAAACCAAGTAAGGTTAAATCCACAAGGGGTTGCACCCACCGAATTAGGTTTCTTTATGGTATTCATTCAGCCATGCTAATCAAGATAGCATAGTAGGCCAGCAACAATGAAATTAGGTATCATTTCAGAGTTTTCCTACCCAAGGTGGAGATCCTTTTGCTAAGAGTGGGCTGCTTGTCATTACGGGAGGTGTATAGTAAAGCATACGGTAAACTTCCATATGGCAACAACTTAAGTCTAAATTGAGTGCATACAGTTAGATGTAACAGTTTTTAATCAAATAAAGTGATTCAGATCACAATCAGAACCCCTTTAGATGCTATCATGGTCAATTGTTGTGACTAAGTGTGTGTTTGTGTGTGTGTGTGTGTGTGTATGTGTGTGTGTGTGTGTGTGTGTGTGTGTGTGTGTGTGTGTGTGTGTGTGTGTGTGTGTGTGTGTGTGTGTGTGTGTGTGTGTGTGTTTGTATGTGTGTGTGTGTGTGTATGTGTGTGTATGTGTGTGTGTATGTGTTTGTGTGTGTGTGTGTGTATGTGTGTGTGTATGTGTGTATATGTGTGTGTGTGTATCTATGTGTGTGTGTGTTGGAGCGTCTATGTCTTTGGTGATGTTTGCTTGGAGTGCTTCATGTTGGCACTTTTCTTAGGGCGCGTCATATTCGCCCCTCCTCTTGCGTCCGTTGCTCCACTATAGAAGATGATATTTTCCACTTGTCATGGTATTGATGCATTACTAGAGACTTCCTTTCCCATGTATCGGCTTGTATGCGGCTCTGCTTTCCTGGGGTTGTCTTTCACAAAAGGTTGTGGGCATTTGGCATTTTCTCACTGACACTAAAGCGTTTTGCGGTCTTCTTTATGTGGGTCAGATGTTGGGCTTATTATACCCTGTGGCATCAGCGTAATGCTTACATGTTCCATCGTACTCATGCAGACCCGTTCCCACTCTTCAAGATTTCCCTTAGGTAATTGTTACGGTTTGCGTTGGAAGTGGGTGATATCACCGTAGAGATACATCGGCTTTCCTATGAATGTTTCTAGCTACTTTGTAAATTTGAGTAGTTTTATGTTCTTCCCCTTGAACATTACCCTTTCGGTTGGTTTTCCTCGCTTTTGAGGTTTCCCATTAGTAAATTAATCAAATCAATTTACAAAAAAAAAGAGTGTGTGTGTGTGTGTGTGTGTGTGTGTGTGTGTGTGTGTGTGTGTGTGTGTGTGTGTGTGTGTGTGTGTGTGTGTGTGTGTGTGTGTGTGTGTGTGTGTGTGAGAGAGAGAGAGAGGGAATCTACAAATTCTATGAATGAAACTATAGGGCAAGAAAAAGAGAGCTCTCTACACATGATCTTGCATATACAATAAGGGAGAAAATATTGTGGCAAAGAGAGGGCTTTTGCATTTGCACTATCATGCTCAGTTCGGGGGTCGGGGGGGGGGGCAATCATCGTGCCATTTGGATTGATGCAAGCTACTCTACCAAATGCAACCTCACAAGAACTTAATTATTAAATGGACTTTAATATTTTTGAGTAACCTGCAAATAATTGCCAATTTTGTAATGAGGGACCCGTCATTCGTGTGTGTGCATGCACGCATCCACGTGCATGCACACACACGTCTACGATCACCTATGCTTGCAAATGTAAGGCATGAGGCACCATGTACAAAGCTGGGATGTGGGCAAATAAATTCAAGATCAGATTTTTGGCAAGGGTCCTTGGAAGCATCATGCTTGACAATGCATGTTCACCATGTATGCCAAGTGTGGCATATTTAAAAAAGCATGAGAAGTTCTAGAAGATCTTTACATCCAAGGTATTGTCTCTTGGAATGTGCTTATTACAATATATGTCTAGCAAGTAGAGGAAAGGGCGAGAAGGGAAGAGAAGGCAACAAAGAAGGGAAGAGCGAAGAGTCTCTTTGAGGATTGTTTCCCTAAAAGCTACTAGTTTAGAATGGAAAGAAGCTCGTTGACGGGTGCTACCTAACTTACAGATTCAAAAAGGAGAAAAGAAAAAGTGTATTGAGTAGGTTGTTTACTCTTTGTTTTGCAAGGTCATATATTTTGTAGTATGGATTGAAGTGCAAAGCAGACTTCCCCTCTATAAGCTACACATAGGGTGGAGAAAGTGGTGGGATTAGGAGGACAACATCGATTCGCAATCATGCATTTGATTGCTTTCGACTTTTATTCTTCAACTTCAACTTAAGATGTGCTAGCTAATCATGAGGTGTCATAGGCAGATGGCAAGGAGACAATATCATACAATAGATTAGAACATAGTAGATCTGCCATAGTATGTGATGGCAATAGCAATGCTAGCTCTTCTAAGTTGCTCTAGGCACCTTGATATTTATTTTTCTATAATGATGTAGGTAGGTTCAATAGTCAAAGAGGTGAATGGCTTTATGAGTAGTATAAGCAAGGAGTTAGGATCCCCTAGTTCTATTATTGTTTGAGGCTTATCTGTAACTATCATCCAAGGTGACAAGAGGGATTTCAAAAGCCTCATGGCTGCAAATGGAATGTCTTGTTAAAGAATATGATGTTAAGGAATATGTCCGTTGTGCTATGGGCAGCCGAACACTAACTATACTATGTTGTAAATATATTTTGGATAATAGCTCAAAGAGAAGAAGAGTGAGAGCAGCACGTTGAATGGTTGCTGCTCTACAGGGTAATGATTGTGTGTGTGTGTGTGTGTGTGTGTGTGTGTGTGTGTGTGTGTGTGTGTGTGTGTGTGTGTGTGTGTGTGTGTGTGTGTGTGTGTGTGTGTGTGTGTCTCGATGTGTGTTAGTGTGTGTGCGTAGTCTTCTTTCCTACCTTATCCATCACCTGCACACTCTACAAAGTGGTATCAGAGCTCAGTTTAAGGAGCTACAGTCAATACACAGATTTTCGCAACTCTGAAGACAGCCAAAAAGAGAGGTTTTTTTGTCATAACTCCCTCACCCGAACTCGGAATACAGTGATCCAAGAGTCTATCTTTATGTTTTTGGGCATTTTGGACGCATTGGCATACTCAGTTTTTCCAAAATTTGCAACAAAAAGTTTTTGCAGCAAACAGCCAGCTCACACAAGCATAGGAGATTTCCAGTTTTGCACTCGGCTGTAGATTTACAGGTTACAGGTGAAGAATTCAGCATTTACACAGGTTTTGGAGAGCAGCATAGAGCTTTTGCATCATGATATTGTGTTATTAAAGATTATGTTTGGTTGTTGTGGGTCCGTTATGGATAGCCGCCTACGTAAGAAAGGTTGTGGGAAGAAGTTGAGGCGGTTATATTGCCAGATTGAGTACTTTGTGGTTATGTATGGATATGTGGTTAATGTATTTTGGAAAACTGCAACCTTTGTGAGGGTCGAGTGAGGTTTTTTGAAGCCTTGCCTTGGGAGCTTTGGTACCTTAGCAAGGTGGATTAAGTACTGGAGCGAACCCCCGAGTGGCCCCGCTAAAGACCTCATATGTCGTTTACGACTATGGGATAAAGGTGGATGTATGGATATGTGGTACAGGACAGCGTATGGATTTCATTTGCATAAGGTCCATGTGGACATTGTTTTAGAGTATTTATGCATAGTATTGAGTCAGTCTGTGGCAAAGTGAGTTAGTGGATTTTCCCTTGGTAGTGAGAGATTTTCTATCAGTGTTTATGAGCACTTTGGTTGAGATTGTCACTTGAGATATTGTCCAAATACAAACGAAACTCTGCCAAAATTTTGTCAAAATCCTTTGGAAGAAATTGAGAGAGTGAAGATGGCAGAAAGTTCAACTCAAGTCACACAGATTGTTGAAGAGAAGCTGACCAGAGAGAACTACAGCATATGGTCTTACAGGATATGGAACTTTATCATGGGCAAAGGTTTATGGGACTACATTACAGGTGAACAAGAGTGTCCCGAGGTTGGTTTGGAACCAAACAGAGAGAATGTTGAAGCACATAAAACATGGCAAGCAGAAGTAGAAGCTTACAAGAAGTGGATCGAGAATTCAAGGAAAGTGATGCATTGGATTTCACTATGCATTAGTGACTTCTTTATACCACATGTGAAGAAAGCTCAATCTCCAAAGGAAGCATGGGAGATACTAGCAAGAATGAATAGCTCCAATACAGAACCATGAAAAGTTCACTTGAAGCAAAGGTTACATTGTGCATGGCGAGGAAATAGATTCATATCAGATTATGTGACAGAGATAAAGCAAATACAGGAAGATCTTGCGAGCATTAATGTTGAAGTTCTAGATGATGACTTAGTTTCAGTGACATTGAATGGTTTGGGACCGGAATACAAGTCATTGGATACATCTATATCTGTTCGAGGACACATGCCTGATTTTGAAGAGTTAGTAAACCTTTGTTTGCAAGAAGAGGTGAAGTTAGGCAAGTCAGGTCCTTCTACATCAAATAACAATTCCAGAGATCGGGTTTTTTACTCTAGAGGTCGTGGAAACAATAGAGGTGGAAGAGGAAACTATGGTCGTGGAAACAATGCTGGAAGAGGTCAATGGCAAAACCAACAAAGTCAAAGTTACAATGATTACACCCAAAAAGGCAGGAGGAGAGCCCGACCTCGTGGACGTGGAGGTGGATGATTTGTACATCCTCAAAGAGATGGATATTGTAACAAATGTGGCATTTATGGTCACTTTGAAAGAGAATGTTACACAAAGCTAAATCAAAATTGTGATCGTGGTGGAAGAGGCCGAGGTTATGTCAGACATGGAGGAAACTTTGTTGGATACAATCCTCATGATCAAAATATATATGACAATAGATCGAATGGACATTTATTTCCTATGGAGCATGATGTTGGAAGCATGGTGGAGCCACATCATACAGATGATTGGTATTTAGATAGTGGTCCCACAAATCATATGACATATCATGGTGAATGGTTTGACAGAAAAGAGAAGTTAGAAGAGGATGAGTTTGTTGCTATAGGTGATGATACTATGCATCGGATTACGCATGTTGGTTCAGTTCCATTGCTAGAAAAAGACGGGACATACAACACATTGGGAGATGTTCTATATGTGCCTTCAATCAGAAAGAATTTGGCATCAGTTGGACAAATGACAGATCAAGGGTTGCAAGTCCGATTTAATCCTTATGTCTGCTTCATAGAGGAGTTTCACAAAGGCAGACCAGGCAAGATATTGGCACGTGGAAGAAAGAAAGGTCACTTTTTCTCATTGGAAGCCGGAGATCCATGTTTACACAGCTGTATGTATACAAACAAATCAACCACTCAAGATGATTGGGCAGAGTTATGGCATAAGAGGATTGGTCATGTCAATTTTAGAAGACTAAAGCATATGCAATCAAATCAAATTGTACGTGGATTACCAAAGTTTGGCAGATTGAATTTTGATCATGTTTGTGAAGCTTGTCAATTTGGAAAGCAATCTTGTTTACCATTTCCAAAGAGGGGGAGAATTAGCCAAAGTCCTTTGGAAATTGTTCATTTAGATATTTGGGGACCTTGTGATCATGCTACGTCGAATGGTTGTTGATATTTTATCACATTCACAGATGATTACAGTAGAATGGCATGGGTTTACTTTCTAAAGGTAAAGTCAAAGGCATTTGAGGTATTCTTGGAGTTCAAAGGTTGAGAAAGAGAATGGTTGTCAAATTAAATGCCTACGTACAGATGGAGGGGAAGAGTACATGTCACACAGTTTTGATGATTACTTACGTGAACAAGGCATAAGAAGACAGATTACTTGCAGATACACACCACAACAAAATGGAGTTGCTGAGAGAAAGAATAGAGTCATAGCAGAGATTACAAGAGCCATGATGAATGAGATGAATATGCCATTAACATATTGGGTTGAAGCAGTTCATACAGCAGTACACATTATGAATAGAACACCAACAGCTGCCATTCATGAAATTTCACCTTATGAAAGACTTTATGGGATCAAACCAACAGTTTTCTACATGAAATTTTTTGGATGTGTTTGCTATGTTCATGTGCCAAATGAAGCAAGAAATAAGATGGAGCCAAAGGTAGTGAAGTGTATATTCTTGGGCTATTTAGTTGAAAAGAAAGGTTGCAAGTGCTATGATCCTACAACAAGACAAGTTTATGTTAGTAGAGATGTCAGATTTTGTGAGCATGAACCATGGTATAAACCAAAGCCAATGATGATAGAAGATGAGTATGAAGAGCAAGAGAATGTGCATCATGTTGTTGATAAGCCAGGACCATCAACAAGAACTATTTCAGGCCCACATATGGCAGAGGAGAGTACAAGAAGTGTCAACCCATGGAGCGATCGTTTGCGAGATAAGAAGCAAGACAGGAAAGGCAAGAAGAAAGTGGTTGAGGAGAGTTCTGGAGATGAAAGCCTTGATGAAGAGCATGGTTTACCACATTTGAGGACACCTCGCACTAAGCATACTGAGAAATATGTACCCCCATATGCAAGAGTTGAAGAGAAGAGTGCACCACAATTGAGAAGATCGGAGAGGGTGCGTTATCCAGTTGATAGATTGACATATAATGGCTACATGCGTACACATTATGCATACATGGTTTCACGTGTGCAACATAAAGAGCCTACATGTTTTCAAGAGGCAATTGGAAAATCAGAATGGGAGTCAGCTATGGATGATGAGATGGATGCTCTTGTGAAGAATGACACTTGAAATGTGGTTTGCTTGCCAAGTGGAAAGAAAGCAATTGGTTCAAAATGGGTATACAAAGTCAAGTGCAAGTCATATGGTAGGGTGGAAAGATACAAAGTGAGGCTTGTTGTTAAAGGTTATGCACAAACAAAAGGTCTTGATTATGATGAGACATTTGCAAAGATGACAACAGTCAAATTGGTGATAGCAATGGCAAGTATGTTCGGTTGGAAGTTACGACAAATGGATGTCGATAATGCATTCTTGAATGGTGACTTGGAAGAAGAAGTTTATATGATATAGCCACAGGGTTATCAACATCCAGAGTTTCCATATTATGTGTGTAAGTTGAAGAAAGCATTGTATGGTTTGAAGCAAGCATCTAGAGCTTGGTGTGAAAAGATAACCAGATTCTTGAAGGATTTAAACACTCTACTGCTGATCACTCATTGTTTTTGAAGTTTGTTGATGGAGAGATCTTCATCATTGTTATCTATGTTGATGACTTGATTCTCACTGGAAGTCATGATGAGCAAATTTTGCATGTCAAGAAGAGTTTGTTGAGATAATTCAACATGAAGGACCTTGGTGAGTTGATATATTTTTTGGGAATTGAAATTATCGACACTTTATCAGGAATTTGGATGATACAAAGACAATATGCGTTGGATATGCTTGAGAAGTATGGAATGACAGCGTGCAAACCTGTTGATACATCTCTTGATCAAAATGTGAATTTGATTGATGATGGACATTACATTGAGGATGTCACTATGTATCGCAAGATGGTTGGAAGTCTTATTTACTTGACAATAACAAGGCCAGATTTGAGTTATGCAGTGGGTGTTGTTAGTCAATTCATGCAAAAGCCATGTAAAAGTCATCTTGATGCAGTGAGACAGATTAAGAGATATGTGAAATCCACAGTCAGTTATGGAATGTTTTATGAAAAGAATGGGAAGCTTTGTCTCTATGGTTACACAGATGCAGATTGCGCATGAGATTTTATGGATAGAAGATCTACAAGTGGTTATGTATTTTTCATTGGCAATGGTATGATAAGTTGGAGTAGCAAGAAGCAATTAACTAAAGCATTATCAAGTACAGAAGCTGAATATTGTGGAGCAACTTTGGCAGCATGTGAAGAGTCATGGTTGAGAGTACTTATGGTAGACTTTGGTTTTGACAACCTTGACAGTGTCATTATATATTGTGACAATATTAGCAGCATCATGTTGGCAAAGAATCCAGTTTACCATGCTCGCACTAACATTATCACTTCATTAGAGAAAAAGTTTTGGCAGGTGAGATTGATTTGGTGTATGTGAAGACAAATGATCAAGTTGCGGATATTTACAAAAGCTGTTGGAAAGGATAAGTTTTGCTACTTTCGTGAAGCATTGGGAATCCATCATATGCAAGCTCATTCTGAGCGTGAGAGGGAGTGTTAAAGAATATGATGTTAAAGAATATGTTCATTGTGCTATGGGTGGCCGAACACTGACTATACTATGTTGTAAATATACTTTGGATAATAGTTCAAAGAGAAGAAGAGTGAGAGAAGCACGTTGAATGGCTGATGCAGGGTAACGATTGTGTGTGTGTGTGTGTGTGTGTGTGTGTGTGTGTGTGTGTGTGTGTGTGTGTGTGTGTGTGTGTGTGTGTGTGTGTGTGTGTGTGTGTTTACTGTTATTTTTCCAACTATACAGAACTATATAGTGCATTGCACCATTGAACACAACTAGTAGACTTCAAGACATGATACAATCATATTTATACACTCAGAGAACATGATCATAAATTACTGAATTAATTTTTCAAGAATGAAGTACAATATGTCACTCATGAGGAGTAGGACGTCCTCTGGTAAGTGAAGGAGAGATCGGTGCCTGCCACCATCCAAACATCAAAGCTTATTAGAATAGGCTACAATGAATGGGTAGACAGGTACCAAGTGACCTCTGCCACTTGTTATTGCTGTCACACCCCTAGAATAACCTCCTACTATTATCCTGAATTTTGATTTTTTACATTGGTCGGTTCAAAACCCGCTTTTGCTTTCCTATGTAAGTATTCCCTAGTCCTATAGGGTTCTACTGTAGGTGATTTAAGCTCCAATCTAGCCGTTTGTAGCTTATTATTAATTGCCTTCATGTTCGCTGGGTTACTATTCACCCTAATTCGTGCAGTCAGCCTTACTTTGTTTGGTTCCTGTATCAGACAAGCATTCATTTCATGAGAATTGGCAATCATTGTTACTTGATTTTTTTTAAAAAAAATTCTAGAGTTTTGTTTGTTTTTCTAAACAATTTTCAAAAAAAACCATAACCGTATCAAGGTTTCAAACATTCCAATTATCTTCCTGTATGTGATTCAAAACCTGCTCTCAAAGAAAACCAGTCATTTATCTTGACAAGCAACCAGTTGCCTTCCAAAAACACCTTAATATGTATGTCTTTCAAAAAAACTACCTTTATCAATACCTGCAAATGATTGGTTAAGCATAATCCAGTCTCAACCACAAAAAGCATTTCCTTATTCAGATTAAGTCTGTAACCACCAAGTTACTCCTAAATTTTCGCTCGGACCAGCTAAGCCAGCCTGCTCATTCACTATGATGTGTTTCCGGATCAGAGAGTAAATTCGTGAAAGGATTCTTTAAGTCCATCAATATATGTGATTCAAAAACCGCTCAAAAAACCACAGTTATTATACCATTTTTTCTCGACAAGCGACCACTTCCATATTAATTCTCTTCCAGAACTACTTCATGTACACATGCATATGATCAGGTATGCAAAACTAGGTGTTATCAATAACCATACGACATTCATCTGCATGCATCTGTGTGATTAAGTGGGTGTTTAAAAAATCTAAAAAAGCAGTCTAAGTACTCATACATTATATTAGTTGATCAAGCATGCATTATCTCCTCAATATTCATGTTTTAGGTTCCAGAAGTCCTAGTTTCCCTATTTCTCAATTAGGCATTTCATCCAGCTTGAATATACTCAATAAATCAGTACTCCAGCTAATCACATCAGCTCATGCCCAGTACGAAAGCTTTATTACAAATGATATACAGAGTTCCATAGTTTTGTTTAATCACATGCACCAATAAAGATCAGTACAGTTTATGCTTTTGAAGACCAAAATTATCGCGTAAGGGCCAGTACACTGTTGCATGCTTTGAAAACTGTTTTATGCCTTTTTTTTATGCGGATTAGTGCATGCTCTCTTTTATGTTGTGCAGGTCAGCATGATCCAGATGTTAAATATGCTAAATTTATGAAGAATCTTTCATACAAATTCATCCTTATTGACCCCATACTTATACCTGCGTTTGTACCTCAACTATTCACATTAAGACACTGCACCATATGTGTATGTATGGTGTGTTAAGCTCAGTAGATCAAGGTGGGGATCTACCTGTGAATTCGCCATTGCCTCTCTCAGCGTTAGGAGATGCCTCTGCAAGGAGTGTCAATGCGCGGAGTCTTCTCCACTTCCTTAGGTTCGGTCCAGCTTTTGGGCGTTGATGCCTGTGTGTGAGGGATGGGCGATGGTGTAGGTGTGGTGTGCGTGCTCGATGGGCGATGGTGCAGGCGTGGTGTGTGTGCTCGATTGGGCAATGGTGCAGATGTGGTGCCTGCTGTGGTTCGCGCTGCGCTTATAAGCCCTTCATTAGCTCTACCCGATTTCGGTGCTTAAAGACAGCCATGCTCCTGCCTCGGCTCAGAGACTATGTTTAGCAGTAATACCATTTACTTTATTCCTAGCATGTGAGATTGCTTTAAAATTGTTATGTGCCATGAATCCATTAGGCCCTATTCACGTGAGAAGACATCGAGTCCATTTATTTTTTGGCACCAAATAGAATGTTATATTCCAAATGAAATTTGAATACAACCATATGCAGAACAATTTCCACAAGTATGGCATAAGATGTTCTCCAAAAATTCTCCGGGGTATTCACATTGTTCCTCCATTGCTGCCTTTGCCTGATAGTGTATGTCCGACCGATTTCTGCATGAGTAGCAAGTTACCAGCATATTAACCAGGTTCCTAGTTATCGTGTAATGTGTGTGTGTGTGTGTGTGTGTGTGTGTGTGTGTGTGTGTGTGTGTGTGTGTGTGTGTGTGTGTGTGTGTGTGTGTGTGCGTGCGTAGTATTCTTTCCTACCTTCTCCATCACCTGCGCACTCTACATGTCTAGCTACCAGAACCTCTCCCAAACCTTTTTGAGTGTTGTTATCCTTGTCCGAATGACATGATAAGTATTATTCATAGGTTCTTGTCCCTTGAGGTGGGTGTTGGCTCTCTTCACATTTTTGCAGCAACTTCCCTCTCACATTTGTGCTGAAGGATATTTGGTATACATGTGGTAATAGTATTTGATATCCTTCAGCACAACTTTTTCACTTTAAACTTGGTCTTCAAACTATTCAACTTGATTCTTCTTGATGAGTACTCGCATGAGCTCTGTCTTTGGTTGTCCACTCAATATATCCACCAATGCTCATGTTCAAGTGGTAAGTGGTGCCTACATTTCAATACTTAAAATTATTTAGACTGCAAGCAAGAAGACCAAGTGCAAGGGTGTGCATCCCCTTATTTGGTTGCATGCATGGTCAAAAATGTTGCCTTTCTCCTTTTAATGCACCAAAAATACTGGCAAGATTTTGCACTTGGAAGTGATGGTTCACTCACTTTTCAAGTGCAAAATTGGACATTGTTTTTTTGCAAACATTGGTATGAATGGGAGGAGCGGGAATGGCTATGAGGATCGACTTGTTTTCTATAGAATGACTACAACCTCAGTTCTAGGGAAAGTTTTTTTTTTAATGGCCTATCAATTGTCACTTTTCTAGTAGGAAAGAGGGATCAAAAAGTGGGAATAAGAGAGCAATCAGCAACAAAGGATTGAGGGTTGTTATGACATTGTCATCCTAATCACCACGAGGGGCATGCTCCCTATACACAAAATGCCATGATATCTTTAATGGGCCTTGCATCTTGGGATAGAGGTGGAAAATCAACAATGAGAATCATGATGGCAAGAAATAAAGCAACAATTTTGGTTGATTTGCACATGAATGACTTGGATTGCCTTGTGTAGTAGCTTCACACAAAAGCATCTTCCATTGCCATTGGCTTCATGAGAGTCATCCATTCCTTGTAAGTCTACATTGTTGGTGCATTTATCCATTAAATTGTAACCATTTCATATTTCAAGGTTGTTTCCCCCCAATTGGAACTTGTAATCCTTGTATTTATGTTATAATATGAATAGGTACAAGCCCAGAGAGAGAGAGAGAGAAAATGAAATGAAATGAAATATTACATTAAACGTCTTCAGAAGGCTAGAGTGACCTATGAGACCAAAAAGCTACAATGGGGTGGATCTGATATAAAGTCAGAGTAACAAAAATGACAAAATAAAATGCTATGGAATCTGAAGTAGTTGGGTGTGATCTAAGCATCTAGGTGGGATAGCTGAATCATAGATCACAAAAGATCTAGCATTGGTCGCTAGCGGATCTCATCAATCTCCTCCATGGTTAATAGCCTGACCGGGCGTCATGCATGTCGGGCCAAAGTGATCTGAATCCTCTGATACAGCCTCCTTCGATGTTGTGTAGTCCTCCGCAGTCGTGGGCGTCTAGATTTCCCTAGCTTGGTCACTCAGTCAATCGGTGTACATATGGAGTGAGGCAGTGTGTAATGGAATTGGCCTATTTAACTTGAGAGTAGCGGAAATTAATGAGAGTACTTTTGAGAAATGACTTTGTGAGCATAGCGGGTGAACATAATTGAAGATAGCAACATAATCATAGCAATTAGTTAACTTGGCATGAACAATACTTTTCTAAGAGAGAGAATTTAGAGAACATGAAAATAGTTGAGGACCGGATTTATGTGGAGCCGGTCCCCCCTCCAATAGGCACTTGTATTATGATTTATGATTTTTCACATTAAGAGAAACCTGTTACAATACAATCTTTGTGTTCCTTGTGACCTAGGTAATGCAATGAAGATGGAAAGCTTCATGCATCACAAGCATAATATAAACTTGAAGAAAGCTTTAACTATCCCAAGCCTCGGTCCCAAGACCTAAAACACCTTTGAAGGCTGAGAGAGCTAGCAGGGAATGAGGGTAGGGAAGAGGAAGAAGAAACATTTCATAGGAGAAAGAATTAGTTCCTCACTTATCATAATTCTTCTTGCTAGCATACATAATAGCATAGTAATGAAGAAGAAGGAGATGGAAAGCTTAAGCATTGAAATATGGCTCTTGGTTGGATTTGCACTCCATAGCCAAGTGTTAGGGTAGGCTCTCAACCTCTACTTGATTGGAGAAGTACTTGGGAGCTCTTGCACTTTGCATAGCACACAATGAGAGTGTTTGTGGGTGTGTGTGGGTGAGTATACCCCCCTAAGAAACCCCCTAGCTTGCTCGGGTCGACCGCCCCTTGTAGCTCATGCTTGAAGCTCATTGGACCCCTCCAAACCTAGCCAATCACAAGCAGGAGGCATTACAAGCAGCAAGGGTAGCCTTGGGACAAGTGTCCCCTTTTTCCCTTTGAGAGATAGGGCTTGATAAATGCAAAATCAATTAATTAAATCTCCTAAATTATCATTGGACCCCTTGGGTGGCCAACCAATAGGCTTCAGGCACACCATGAGGGCAACATGAGGAGGAACTTGACAAGGGTCCCTTCTGCTTTCTTTGTACCATGCATGCCTAGTGTGAGTGTGAGTGTGTGGGTGCTCTCTCTCATTCCCTCTCATGTAGGGCTCGCCCCCTCCTATTAGGGATTGAATATTTGACTTTTTGACACCTCAAGCCCCTCATGCATAGGCCCACTTCCCACCACAAGCTTGGCCCTTAAGCACTTTAAGCTTGGGTTGGGTTCTCACCTCAAGTACAACCCTAGCATCTCAAGCACCTCAAGCATCCCAATCATCAAGCACCTCAAGCACCTTAGTCATCAAGCATGGCAAGCAAGACAAGCACCTCGAGCTGGGTCGGGTTCCCGCCTCAAGCTCAGCCCTAGCTTACCTAAGGTCAAAGGACTTTTACACACATTATTGGAGGTCTTTAATGAATCTAATCATAAGGTCTTATGCTCCATTGGTTAGCCTTGCTCTTTGATAGACCATCTCTCATTTGGGCCCCTTTTCTATTGGCCCCGTGTTGAGATAGATCTATAAGCACATCTCAATATCTTAACCCTTGTTCCCGTTTATTCTCCCATATTAAGTGATCAGTTTAATATGAGAAAATCATTTGGGTTGGTTAGATATTAGTTTTTATGACATTACCTCTCTCTTGAAATCATAGTCGTCCTCGACTATGAGGTGGAAGAGACAAAGCCTTAGTCATTAGTCAATTTTACTTAGCGGGTAGAGTATCCCTTTTTACCCTACAACATCTTTCCAAGATGGATGACTAATCCATTTGGTGCTTGGGAGACATAGCTACCGCAAGCATGTCTGCTCTTTGGTCCATTTCATTCTCCCAAAGTAGAGTGACAAATTCTACTTGGTGTTTGAGAGAGACATCGTCATCACAAACATGATTCTAAGAATGTATACTAGTTAAATTTGTGCACAATTAAAAAGAGGACTAGTCTTATAAGACAAAAACATCAGTCAATTAAAAGAAATTTGTAAATTTGCTTACTCTAATGTAGCATTGTAAGCATTGACAAGGTTCATACTATCCTTAATATGTATTCCTTGCATCCATCTAGCATCTTTAAAAGGACAATTTTTGAACTTAATAAGATACCGTCGGATAATCTTACCAAGTCGTAGTACCTTGTCTTCATGCCGAAGGATAGCTTCGAGTTGTAGCACCTCTTCTTGGTCTTCAACTTCGGGAGGGTCTTCAATAATTGATTCACTTGGTGGCTCTCCTTTGTAGGTCTTAGGTAGGCTTACATGAAAGGCATTGTGTATGAGCCAATGGTTGGGCAACTTGAGTTGATAAGCCATCTCATTGATGGGCTTCAAGATTTGGAAAGGACCATAGTATCTTTTTGCTAGTTTAGCATAATACTTTTGATGGCCCATAGGATTTTTTCCCGTCATTTGCCTAAATCGAGCCTTAAGAAACTTGAGTAAGACCCAATCATTTCCTTTGAACATTAAGGCCCTTTTGTGCTTATCAGCAGCAGCTTTTTTCCTTTGTCGAGAGATGGATATAGCCTCCTTAATCTTTTGAAAAGATTCTTGTAGGTCACGGCTATACTCATCGGCGGCGAAGATCTTCCCATGTACTTTGAGTAGCAAGGGACTTTTAGGTCTTCCCTCAATTATCTCAAAACGTGTTTTTCCCATAGAAGTATGTACAGTATTATTGTAGGCATACTCTACAAGAGGTAAGTACTTTTCCCATTGTGAGCGTTGATCTACTTCTGTAACATAAGTCTTTAGTAGATCGAGTATCGTAAGATTGGCTATATCACTTTGGCCATCCGTTTGTGGGTGATAGACCAAAGAGAATTTCAATCTTATTCCTAGATTTTCAAAGAGGCCTTTCCAAAAATTACTGGTCATTCTAGGATCTCTGTCTAACACAATGGATGTGGGTAATCCATGGTGTTTGAAAATCTGTGATATAAAGAGAGTTGCCATTTGATGTGCCTTGATAGTCTTTTTGATAGGAATGAAATGTACTTGCTTGCTAAACCTATGGACTATTGTCCATATTCCCGTATTTCCATGGATAGACTTGGGTAAACCAAAGATGAAATCCATGGATATACTCTCCCATGGTGAATTTGGGATAGGCAATGGGTGGAGTAATCCAGGTTGCTTCCCTCTATCATATTTGGTCTTTTGGCATACTACACATTTTGAAACATACTCTTGTATGTACACTTTCATGGTAGGCCAATAGAAATATGTCTCTACTCTCGGAGATTAGGTTGAATACCTCTATGCGCCGCATATGGAGGAGCATGGATCCATACATAACTTTCTCGCGAAGGGAATGCGTAACACATAGCCTATTTCCATGGAGAAGATAACCATCATGCAAGGTGAATGGTTCCTCTTTCTTCCCCAAAGCAAGGGCTGACATTATGTCTCTATAGTCAGGGGTAGCATACTCATCTATCTTAGAAGATAGATCATTGTGAGTAGCTATAGACACCGCATTATTTTTTGGTTGTCGTGAAAGTGCATCGGCCACTTGATTGTGCTTACCACCAATGTGAGCAATATGAAAATTAAATTGCGAAAGAAAATTTTCCCACCTCATTTGTTTGTCAGAAAGCTTGGTTTGCATCATGAAATACTTGAGACTTTGGTGATCGGTTTGTAGAATGAATGGTGTCCCCAATAAGTAGTGCTTCCATGTGTCTAGGGCATGCATAACAGCTAAAAGATCTTTCTCAGCCTAAGACTCGTTCATCAGTATTGAGCCTTCATCTCTCATATGCTATGGCATGCCCTTCTTGAAGCAAAACTGCTCCAAGGCAATCACCACAAGCATCACATTGGACCTCAAATGGCTTTGAGAGATCCGGAAGTACGAGGACTGGTTGGGAAGTAAGCTTCTCTTTGAGCTTATCAAAAGCATTTTTCTCCTTAGCAGTCCATACATACTTAACATTCTTCTTAGTTAAGTTGTGTAGTGGTCCTGCTACTTGAGAGAATTTTTGCTATGAAGCATCTATAGTATGCACACATACCAATAAAGCTTCTTAGCTCATGTAGATTCCTTTGGTTATGCCATGCTTTTATTACCTCTAACTTTGATGGATCCATACGGATACCATCTTGAGAGATAATATGACCTAAGTATTGAATCTCTTGAAGGAAAATTTCACTTTTCTTTTGGTTGAGAAAAAGCTTATTCTCCCTCAATGCTTGAAAATTCACTTGGAGATGTTGCTTATGTTCCTCCAAAGACTTGGAGTAGATGATGATATTATCAAAGAACACTCCAGTGAATTAACGATAAGGTCTAAAAAATTTCTCCATTAGACGATTGAACATAGCTGGTGCATTAGTCAAGCCAAAAGGCATGACTAGATATTCATAAAGACCAAACGTTGTGCAAAACACGGTCTTTAGGATATCGATGATAGCCACTCTTAAGGTCAATTCTACTAAAGTTTGTAGCTTATCAAATAGATCTTCTACCCGAGGCACGGGAAATCTGTTTTTGATAGTGATATGGTTTAGTGCTCGATAGTCCACACACATACGGCATGTACCATCTTTCTTTTGCACTAAAAGGACTAGAGAACAAAAGGGAGAGGAACTAGGCCTCACCATCCCTTTGTCTACCAATTCCTGTACTTGCCTCATGATCTCCTCTTATTGAGCTTGTGAGACTCAATAAGGAGGCTTCTTCGGCGGTGAGCTTCCAGAAAGGAGCTCTATACGATGGTCATCATCCCCTCGTTTTGGAGGTAAGTCCAGAGGGATATCATCGATGAACACGTCTTGGAATCCTTAGAAAATTAGACAAGTCTAACTCTTCTTGATTCTTATCATTTACATTTGATAAAACATTAGGATCTTTTAGAGACTCTTTGACAAAAATCATGTATGCAGAAACTAAGCTCTTCATTGACTTATCAAAAGCAAGAGGATTTACAAGTGGAATAGTGCGACCACGCTCACTAGCATCTATATACATGTTCTTCCCCCTGTAGGTGAAGTAGATTCTCCTTTCAGGGAACTTCATATTGGCAGCCATGCGATCAAACCATGGTGCCCCTAGGATAGCATCCTCATGTTGGAGAGGAGAGATGAAGAAGTCTTCTTTGTCAACATAGCTTTGGACATGAAGCCTCAACTTCCCAATCAAGGGAGTAACGGAGGCTTGTTGTCCCTTGAAAGCTGTGTCAGTCATTAGCATATCTCCCATCTCAAAAGCTTGAATGCCCAACTTCGTGGCCAACTCCGTTGATATGAAGTTATGACTAGAGCCAAGGTCAAACAATATGAAGGCATCATGCTCTCTTACCTTTCCCTAAGCATAGGAAAGTGATGATCCTTTGCAATGAGCATCCTCTTTTGGAGCTTCGATGGTGGAAACCCTAGGAGTCTCATTGCGAGTATTCTTCTTGGGGCAAGAACGATATCCTTGCTCCCACATTTGAAACACTTATGGTCCTTGCGAAAAGCTTCAAGCTCTTCAGCATAGAGTTTGTTTTTGCCTTTGTAAACTCCCTTCTCCTTGGACTGATTGTTGTTGTTGTTGCTAGTGCCTTGGAAAGAATTTTGAACATTGGTTTTCCCCTTTGCATTATTTTTTTCTTTGTTTTTTATGGGCTTGACATTTCTTCTAGCCCCTTGATCTAAATTGATGTGTGAAGCAACCATGGTGTGATGGATTACTTCACTAATAGTACCAGGCCGTTGAGAGTTGATGTATTTGGCCATCTCTTCAGGTAATCCCACACAAAATTGTTGCCTTTGCTTGGCAAAGTCTATCTTTTGAAAGATAGTAGCCTTGAGATGTAAATCCCAAAGGGATAGACTCATAAGAAAGAAGATTCAAGTTGCGCCATTCGGTAAGCACTTTGTCCTTTGCATCGCTTGCAAGGAATTGCTTCATGATGGAAACTCGTAGAGTTTTCCATGTCTTTGGGGCTTTGTTGTTGCCACGAAGGCTAGCCCACCATTAACAAGCTGATTTTTGGAAGTACATAGCTACATGGTGTAGCTTGGAGGTCTCTGTGAAGCTCGTCTCCAAAGGCCGCATCAAATTGCTAGCAGAAGTCCAACACTTTGTCGGTAGCACCAAAGGTGCCATCATAGGTGAGAAAAGAGATACTCTTTCCTCCCTCCTTGAACTTCTTTACTTTTGTGACCTTCGCCATGCAGGAAATGATTTGCGATGTCCTCCCCTCTTGTATTCTCTAGAAGAATAGCCATAGCTTTCGTCGAAAGAGGAGGAAGATGAAGAAGAAGGAGAAGAGGGTGACCTCTTCCTAGCCTGTTTCTTCCTTTGTTTCCTCTCTTCCCTTTCGGAGTGACAAGGAGAGGACTATGTGTTAATCTTTTCCTCTTGGGAGGAGTGGGTGATCGTCTAGACCGCCGTCTTCGTGGAGCCACATCTTCAGAGGAACTTAAACTTTCATTGCTTTTTGGATTCCTCCTCTTGAATGGGAGAGAGTCTTGTTTTGGGGGTCTCTTCAAGAGGCCTCCTAAGCTCTCTCTCCTCTTGGACAGGAAGGGAAATTCCATAAGCACGAAGTTGTTGAGTAACTTTGGCTTGCAAAGCAGGGTTTCCCATATCTTGCTGCAACCTAGTGATGAGATAATTCACAAACATGGGAGCATCATCATTAGCACCTTCATGTGCAAAATCAAAGCTATCAATGTTCATTCTACTCTCTTGATTATTGTCAGCCATGTTAACAAAGTTCATGTATGTAATTAGTGTATGCTTTTGCAATTCAAAACCTTAGTTGCCACTCCTCTTAGCCTTTGAAAATTGGCTCTTAAGTATCTACACCCACGGTTCGAAGTGGTTAATTATAAAGAGTAGCGGAGTAGGTCTAACATAGCAGAGTTGCCGAGGGCTAGCTCCTTTCGGACTTCTTATGGCTCAATAATGTTAAAGCCGTAGGCAAGTCTAAAAAGACTCCATTATTAAGTCCAAATCTCTCGAGATGTGCCCAATATCCCACATAGTGGGCTCAACAAAACCGATAATAGATCCCAATTCCAATTACCCTAATATAATTAACAACATCAACCATTTATAGGCTACTTAAAGACCTCTCTTCTTAATCAAGAAAAGAGAAACCAAATGCTCTGAAACCAATGTAATGGAATTGGCCTATTTAACTTCAGAGTAGCGGAAATTAATGAGAGTACTAATGACTTTGTGAGCATAGCCGGTGAACATACTTGAAGATAGCAACATAATCATAGCAATTAGCTAACTTGGCATGAACAATACTTTTCTAAGAGAGAGAATTTAGAGAACATGACAACAGTTGAGGACCGGATTTATGTGGAGCCGGTCCCCCCTCCAATAGGCACTTGTATTATGATTTATGATTTATGATTTCTCCCATTAAGAGAGACTTGTTACAATACAATCTTTATGTTCCTTGTGACCTAGGTGATGCGATGAAGATGGAAAGCTTCATGCATCACAAGCATAACATAAACTTGAAGAAAGATTTAACTATCCCAAGCCTCAGTCCCAAGACCTCAAACACCTTTGAAGGTGGAGAGAGCTAGCAAGGAATGAGGGTAGGGAAGAGGAAGAAGAAACATTTCATAGGAGATAAAATTGGCTCCTCACATATCATAACTCTTCTTGCTAGCATACATAATAGCATAGTAATGAAGAAGAAGGATATGGCAAGCTTAAGCATTGAAGCATGGCTCTTGGTTGGATTTGCACTCCATAGCCAAGAGTGTTGGTGTAGGCTCTCAACCTCTACTTGCTTGGAGAAGGAGAGGGAGCTCTTGCACTTTGCATAGCACACAATGAGAGTGTTTGTGAGTGTGTGTGGGTGAGTATACCCCCTAAGAAACCCCCTAGATTTCTTGGGTAGACCCCCCCTTGTAGCTCATGCTTAAAGCTCATTGGACCCCTCCAAACCTAGCCAATCACAAGCAGGAGGCATTACAAGCAGCAAGGGTAGCCTTGGGACAAAGCCTTGGGACAAGTGTCCCCCTTTCCCCTTTGAGAGAGAGGGCTTGATAAATGCAAAATCAATTAATTAAATCTCCTAAATTATCATTGGACCCCTTGGGTGGCCAACCAATAGGCTTTAGGCATACCATGAGCGCAACATGAGGAGGAACTTGACAAGTGTCCCTTCTGCTTTCTTTGTATCATGCATGCCTAGTGTGAGTGTGTGGGTGTTCTCTCTCATCCCCCCTCATGTAGGGCTCGCCCCCTCCTTGTAGGGATTGAATATTTGATTTTTTGACACCTCAAGCCCCTCATGCATAGGCCCAGTTCCCACCACAAGCTTGGCCCTTAACACTAGGTTGGTAATGGGACACTTTTATGTCCCGGGACACTTTTATGTCCTGTTAAGTGACCATTTTCCTTGAATTATGTCAAGAGTTTCAAAATGGATTTCGAGGTGCTATCTGCCTAGAAAGTTGTCTCATGAGCTGAAAAAAACTCGACATTTTTTTGGAATATCAATTCCATCTTTAACCTTGTCCTTGCACAACATTTCACAACCTAAACGGTGTGAAAAACGGGTCGTATTTTTGGCTTTTTTCAACTTTTTGCAACTAGACCACTCTAGAATTCATGTTTGTGAGGTCTATAATGCTAGAGAACTATCTTTAGTAGTCCTCAACATGTCCTGATGCTTCTAGGGAGAAATAAATGTTAAAGTTGTAAGTTATGACCAAATTACAAAAATTGTCAAATCCTGTTTTTTAGCCAATTTTAGCTCTTCTATGATTTTTTTGGTGGCTTTCATGATATCCAAATACATTTTTGATTTTCTATGTCGCATATTGTAACACAAAGCTAATATTCCTTGAGTTTTGGTGCATCTAATACCCTATTTTGCATAGTAGACAACGATGGTTGATTTTTTCAATTATAGAAGAAAACGAAACATTCTAGTATATCAAGTAAAGCTTTTTCAATATTGTTAGTTTCTTGTGACAACTACATGCATTTTGTAGGTAGTAACCATATCTAGTCATAAGGATCAAATTTGGCTAGATATTGAATAGTTTCTATGGGATTCTACAACTCATAATGTTGAACCCAGTTTTTTCATGTTTGCTGTATTTAGCACCTCATCTTTGTCCCCAAGATTCCCCTTGGGAAGAGATGTATTATTCTTTTGACATGCTCCATGGCTCCTTATGAACCTAAAGGACAATAGGGAACTAAGAAAACATGCATATATTATTTGTATTGAGCGTGGCTATAGAAACTTTGATGATAGGTTTGCAGAATGGTAAAAATTCAACTTTTTTGTACCTATTTCTTTTGGAAAAACAAAAAATAGTGAGTGAGAAGCAATCATATGTTCTGATCACCGACACATTGAAGTTAACTAGGGAATTTATCTCAAGTCCTACAAAAATCCCTAATCTTACTTTAATGCAACAAAACATAAGAAATGATTGTTTTGATGAAAATGTACTGGTCCATCGACTTTAGAGGCTTGGTGTGACCAAAAGATGAGAAATTTTACAAGTTTCTTATTTTTTCCATGTGTAGTAGGCCTTGAACTATAACCTCATGAAAGGATTTTACAAAATGAGTGGATCTACTATGGTTTTGGAGGTTTTTTTCGAAACCCTGAAAGGACACTTTTATGTCCTGTTAGGTTACCAACCTAGTGTTAAGCCCTTCAAGCTTCGATTGGGTTCTCACCTCAAGTACAACCCTAGCATCTTAAGCATGTCAAGCACCTCAAGCATCTCAATCATCAAGAACCCCAAGAATCTCAAGCACCTTAGTCATCAAGCATGGCAAGCATGGCAAGCACCTCGAGTTGGGTCGGCTTCCCGCCTCAAGCTCAACCCTAGCTTACCTAAGTTCAAAGGACTTTTACACGCATTATTGGAGGTCTTGAATGAAGCTAACCCTAAGGTCTTATGCTCCATTGGTTAGCCTTGCTCTTTGATAGACCACCTCTCATTTGGGTCCCTTTTCTATTTGCTCCGTGTTGAGATAGATCTATAAGCACATCTCAATATCTTAACCCTTGTTCTCGTTTATTCTCCCATATTAAGTGATCAGTTTAATATGAGAAAATCATTTGGGTTGGCTAGATATTAGTTTTTATGACACAGCGAGCTCTCGTGTGGTAGTAGCTCCTCCGCATGTCCAGTGTTTGATCTAAAGAAGTTTGTGATCCGTCTTTGAGACTGGATGGCCTCTCCCCTCATCAGGATCTCTCTGTGTCTGCATAGCTCGCGCAAAAACAGACCCAAGCATCTCTGATCCTCGTACCGCATGACTCTAGAGAGTGGTCCGAAGCCCTCTCTAAACAATCGGTGGAAGCGGTCGTGTATCTCGTAGTAGACGAGGTTGTGGCATGTGTAGTGCAACTCTGTCTCAAGCTCCAGGTCACACAGGAGGCATGTCCCGGCCTCTGCTATTGGTACTCTATTGTATCTCCCAGTCTTGATCCGCAGCTGGTGTGAAGATGTGCATATCTGTCCAATAGCACATCGTATTCCATGAGACAAGTGGGTGTCCATGTATCTAGGCCTTGTCGCAAAACCGTCCTCCGTAAGCTGAAGAAGATGCTCTCTGTAGAAAGCCATCTTCGTGTCCAGCTCCTGTGCTGGCTGTATCCATGTCCTCCTGGTGTCTAGCTGAGTTAGGTCCTAGCGGCTGAGTGTGGTGATCTCAAACTATGTAATAGTCAGAGAGGGTGCATCTAGTGAATACTGGAAGGGGGCACAGTCTGTATATGTTGAACCCATGCGCCTGAAACGATGGTGTCATCCCCCCATACTAGCATGGTGTATCTCCCTACATGGCTAGCTATCGAGAGGACTCAAGTGCAAGGCAGGCATATCTATTTCTGGGAAGTTCCCACATGCGTTGTATGAAGGAGACAAATCTGGTGAGGGCCTCAACCACTAGTGGGGGGGCAACTAGCTGTGCTCGGATAATGGCATGTGGTACTCTCATCCACATACATACCAAATAGAGTAGGAGAGAGCGGCAACCCTACTTCACCCCAATAGTGGAGTGAACCATTGTAGATAGGGCCTCTGAGGTGCGTACATGCCCCACTACTGACCTGTATAGTGCCATGACCCCCCAAATGAGCTTTGTGGGTACTCCCATCTCTTGTAATATGCGCATCAATCTAGCTCTGGGTACTGTGTCAAATGCTTTGCGGAAGTCCACAAAGCTACAATAGATCCGTCTCCCATGTGATCTACCCTCCTCAATGATGGCCCTGAGTATCAAGATATGGTCAAGAGTAGAAAAAACTCTCCCAAATCCTGCCTGCCCGGATGCGCGTATCCCCTCCCTCTCTGTCCATCTACTTAGCTGCTACTCAAGAATGGATGCGTACAACCGTCCAATGTGTTTCCGATCATGATAGTGCGATAATTCTCAGGCTCCATAGGGTCTACTGACTTGAAGATAGGTACAATAGTAGATAGGCTCCAAGTATCAGGAAAGCCCTCACACATGGCATGGTTAAACATAATTGCTAGAAGCTCTGCTAGTAGATCTCTGGCATGCATGAAGTGCTCAGCCACTAATCCATCATGATCATATGCTCTTCCAGTCCTCATCCTGTCAATGGCCTTCCTCACCATCTTAGTGGCGGTGAAAAAAACACGTGGGGGGGCATGGATCGGGGGGGTCGGGAAGGGGCAGTTGTCCAGGAACTGTGTACATGAGGTAAATTGGTAGAGTTGGGGTAGAGAATGGTCTCTTAAAAAGGACCTTTTCCCATAATTTGGGTCACCAACTAAAGGTTGACATAAGTTGTGGGGAAAGGTGTATCAAGGTTGTTAAGGGTCCAAGGGAGGGAGGCTGACCTTTTTTTTCTCCAAGTTCATGTGTCGCCTACTCACAATCTCTACCATTGTAATAGCTCCCTATGTTGAGGTGCCTAAATCTCACGATTTGTGCTTTTTCTAGTTTTTTCCCTTGTGCCTTTTATTTTTTTCCCATGTTGAGTTCCATGTATGAGTGATTTAGGTCAAGGTGCAGGCCACTCAATAGCTCCCCACGAAGAGCCACGCTTTTCCTCTCAATGAATCATGCTGGCAAGCTACCAACAACCATAAGCATGTGCTAAATATGTGTGACATGCTCATATGGCTCTTGCACTAAATATCTAGAGAGGGATGAGTTGGCTGCCCCTGCACTTCTTCCACTATTTCAATAAAAAAGGTATTTTCTATTAATTAATTTTTCTTCAAGGCACATATCTCAAAATGGGATTCTAAAGATACATATTAACACAAAGGAATAATCCCAAGTGAAGATAAAGATATCAAACAAATAAATGTAGACTACTACTTGGTTATAAACCTCATAACTCCTAGTATACACAAATTTACTAGATACGAGAGGTGGGATATCCTCCTTGAATTCATCATCAACCAAACAAGAGGAATGTTATCTCTATCATGATAATCCGTGGAGATATTGATGAAGAAGATGGAATTCTTGTGATGGGCTCAATGGTTGAGGTTTTGCAACTTTGACCTGGGCTCAATGGTTGAGGTTTTGCAACTAGGTCAAAGATGCAATTGGACTTGTGGTCACCTAGGTTAACCTCTCATATCTCATAACATATACAAATCTATCAATTATAACAGTAGAAATATTCTCCTTGCGTACCTTATCAATACCACAAAAGGAATGTCTTCTCTATTACAACTAACCAAAGAATGGCAATAAAGGGGCAAGCCCAATTTTGGAGAGGATGATGGATGTAAGAAGATGGAATCTATTCTTGTGATGGGTTGTATGTTTTTATGTCTAGGTTCTAAAAACAATTGGGCTTGGGTCTGCTTGGAAAATTATAGAGACTCTCTAAGTCATGCCGAACTCTCTGAATAAGAATGAAAATCTTAACATGCCATGCATTGAGCTTTACCCCCCATATTCTCCCTCCTCTCTTCAGATTGTTCTAAGTTTCTCTCTCCAAATTTTATATTCTCCTTTGGATTTTTTTCTCTTTTAAATAATTTTTTCCCTTTCCAAAATTTGCTCAATCTACTCAATCTTCTCTTTCTATATAAACCGTGGAAAAGTTTCTCTCTTCAATAACAAGCCTTGAGTTCAAGACTTGTCAGATAGATCTTTGAGGTCTCTTGGGATTTTTCCTCCTATGACTTAAAATCTACTCTTCTCTTCTATCTTCACTGAATTGCAGTTGTTTTTCTCTATAGAAAATTTGAAATTCGTTTCTCTTCTCTTGTTTTTCATGTTTAAATAGCATTTGATTTTGAAAAGCACTTTCTTTTGGTTTAATCCAAAAAGCAACAGCCTTTTTTATTCTCAGAAAGCACTTACTTTTTGCTTTTCCTTAAACACTGAAAACAGAACCAAGTTTCATTGGTGGACACATGCGAGATTTTTTAAGAAGTATCCTAATGACCTTGAGACTAAGTCTCATTTGTCAATGACAAAGATCTGCAAATGATTATCCTCTTTCGATAAGCACTCTTTCATAACTCAAGAACCACTTTGAAGAGTGCAAATTATATTCTTTGACGCCATCTAAAGGCTTATGTTGCAAATTAATTTTTGAGAAAAATATCTCCATTGAGATTATTGAGATTGCAAATTATATTCTTTTACATCTTCTAAAGGGTTATGTTGCAGATTAATTTTTGAGAAAGCGTCTCAATTGAGATTTTTGAGGGGACTTGAAATGTCCCCCCTATTCTTATATTAAGGACAATAATTTCAAACCTTTTCATTTTATTCAAGACGTGTATGCAAAGCTTAAGGAGGCTTCTATAAAGTCTCAAACAAAACAAAGTTGAATTATAGATGATCATCACCAAGAAGGCAAAGATTAGGACAAAATTTGAATTTTCAGATCATTGAGCAACTCACAATGCCTCTTCCATGTCAGTCATTCACCCATAATTGAGGAATTAGTAAGGATCATAGACCCAAACTAAATTGAACTGCATGATGGAAGACTACGGTATTCATGAAGTTCAAGACGTATGGATGTGCAATGGAAGAGTTTAAAGATCATCATAATTTGACCTAGTTATATCAAAATGCCTTTGGGCTTGAAGAACCCCTCTGTATATGGAATTTATGACATGGTATGGGCCATGGCTGATCGTTGTGTTTGTCTCATTATGTGAGGTGGTTTTTTACTATGGTGGCTCCCCGTGGGTGTTGAATGGACAATCACATTAATTACACATCAATAGGAGGATACTCCACTCTAGTGAGATTCAATATTTATTTTATGTATCAAAATGTCCACATAATTTGAGATAACCTTAGAGTATAATTTTGATTGGGACAGATTTTTAGACCCCAAGGTGTCTATAGCTGGCTTAATTTTATGGATTCACACTATCACCAAAATACTGTTGCCCATGGTTGCCATACAATGTACGATTTTGGGTTATGGATGTTTATTTTTCTCTCTTTAAAGTTTGCTTTCTCTTTTGCTTTAAATCTACAATCGCAATCAATCGTTTTGATTTTAGAGGGTGATATGTGATGGATTTTAGAGTTAGGGTTTTGCATTCAAGTCAAGGACCCAATTGACTATTCTACCCTCACATATACTCTCTCTCTCTCTCTCTCTCTCTCTCTCTCAAGGTGGTCCATGCCAAAATCTGAGTCAGAGCCTAGAATTTTCCATGCTGCACATTGGCTTTCTCCCTCTCTTTCCTCCCTCCCATGTCATGCACAGAATTTCTCCTTCTTCCATCGGATTCTCTCTCCTCTCAAGAGTACCGATTTCTCTCTATATTTTCTCTCAAGGAGATTCTCCTGCTAGAAAATGCTCTCTGGGACCTGGTCAAATCTCTCTCTAGAAATTCATGAAAATTTCTCTCTAAAATAGACAATTCCTCTGTTTAAAATTCAAAAAATTACTACTCATGATTTTTGAACATGAAAAGCACTTTCTCTTCCTTCTTGCATTGAAACTCAATCTGTCGTTATGCTTTTTAGAATATGTTTATTTTTATGGTTTTCAAGGTTTTTGGTCTGCTAAAGACCTTAGTATCCATATGGATGAAGGTTGTTCAATTCTAGTTGTGAGACGTGTCTCCTTAAAGAAGCCTTAAATTTCTTGAAGGAAAAGACATCATCATGTCCTTTCAAATGCTATTTCTCAAAGATGCATTCATCTTTTGTTGAAAAGGGCTTTAGAGAACAAAGGAATAAGGAGTGTATTCATAGGAATTTGATCCATGGTGCTAAGTATTGATTCAATATTTGTTTCTCAATGTTTTGATTTATGAAGAGTCCTTTCATTTAAGGACTTCATAAAAAATCATTTCATTAAATTGTTATATTATTTTCTATGCTTCCTAAATCTTTTTTTATGAAGACATTAAAATATCCTTTTGTTTTAGATTTTCAATGTGTCTTTTGTTTTAAATTTTCAATGTGTCTTTTTATCTTATTGTTTTAGATTATTTATTACTTTGGAAGAAATACCAAAATACCCCTCTAATTTGTGAAAATTTCCAAAATATCCCTCAAGCTTCAAAAATTCTCGAAATACCTTTATATCTATTTCGGTTGGTGTAAGGTTTCCAGTTTCTGAAACCTTAGAAATTATACAAAGCCTGATCAAATCAACTTGGTTGTTAAGAAAACATTGTAGAATGATCCAACTATGGTAAATATTGGTATTTTTGGAACCGTAACCAGAGCTTTACTATGGTTAGAATTTTTCAAAACCGAATTCCGATAAAATCTGAAAAAGTTACGGGCTCTGAAAGGTTACACTATCAATTTAATTAGTTAAGTAAAATTGAATGGTTTCAGTAATTATTACTACTAAAGACTTTTTATCCTAAGGTTCTAGAAATTGCAAATATTTCCAAAATTAATCATTAAAAGTCAACAAACTAGCAAAAAATTGATTTTGTGTATCTGGGGGACTGTGTGGGGTAATGATGAACTTTCCCAGACTAGATTTAGCAGCAGGGGGCGTTTTTGGAGTTGTAGGGCTGCTTGGGATGCAAGTTACTGCCATTTTCCATCCTGTGAGTGCTCAGAAACCTATAAATATGACCCTTGCTTCACAATTTCAGACAAACTTGGAGCCTTGACACACTCTCTCTCATCTAGAGAGACCGCTACGCATAAATCACTAGAGCTCTAGTTGATTAAATTAAACGGCTGTCGACATGGCTCCAAAGAGAACCAGGGGAAATTCTCTTACAGAGGAAGAGGATGTTAGCAACAAAAGAAATAAAGCCACTAATGACCATGAGGCAAGGCCTAGCCATAGGCCGACGGAGGAAAGTTTACAGGCTCCAGCCCAGCAACAGACATCCGAGCAGTCCCAGGTGGATTTCTATTTTGTTTGATTAAATCTTTTAAAGTTCATTTTTAAGTTAGCATTGCATACGTAAGAAGTGAGTAAGAATCAGAAAAGGAATTATTGAACAAAAACGTAAGGTAAATTCCAAAGTGCATTTGTTTGTAATGTAAGAAAGAATTGTTTGGGTTAAAACTGGTTGAATTAGAAAAAATATGATTGATCATCCTTAAGACAGCTTGTCTCAAGACACCTCTGACTCCTTGGTATAAATTGATGATAATGATTGGCTTTCCAGCCACGGATAAGTCAGTTACTCCCATGAACGTTGAATTTCTACTCCGTGTCATGTCTTGATGTTTCTACATAAGTTAGGATACCGTTTTTTAATCCTAGGGGAGCCGCCCGATTGTATGGGCAACTAGTTTGGTGTATGGGCACCCGGAACCTTGGGTGAGGGTTTATCCACTCCAAATTGTGAATAAGGAATGGGTGCCATTTTTTTTCACCCTTAGGTGGTCTTGAGACAAGAAGAGTACTGGTCATGGTTATTATGGACAATGTTTTGATTGACAGTACACTGTGTTAAGTTTAAACATGTATGTTTTCTAAAAGAATGCTTTCAATGTTGTCTTCAAGGAATTACTGTGATGGAACGTTAAAAGAAACCATTATTTTAAATGTTAAAACAATGTGATAGTAAGATAAATGAATCATGTGTGAGTGCGGGGTGGTAAGTGTGATTGACTAAGGTTGTCAATCATGGACGGGTGGATCTGATTAGTCAGGTAACTATCCATCCCTACGCACTAAAATATTTAGAAACTTCTCCACTTGAAAGAGGAGTCCACCAGCGGCTGTACCCTCACATAAGTTAGGGGGGGAAAAGCGTTGGATGAGGATACCTTAGCCCAATTTGTAGAAGTTATAGGGCCAAAATAGTTTTTGGACTTTTAATACATTGTCCCGTTTTTGCTGCGAAACAGAACTAGGTCTTCTTCTAAGGCTATAGATCCAAACCATTGTCTATGGTAAAGGTCTATTCCTTGGATTTTCCTTGTTTAGAGACTCCATTTTTTATCAGACCTAGAGACCTGTCAAGGATCCCATCCCGATCTTGGTATTGGCCGGTTGCAGATCTCACAGTTGGATTGTTCAAGATGTTTTAAATCTTTATTCCTTTTTGACAATTGAGATCCATTTTTGAATGCTTTGCATGCAATTTCACAGATTGCCTCACAAAAAAAGACAACTGTTCAACACTAATGAAGCAATTCATTTCCAAAGCCTACATAACCAAGTCATATTCTAGTTTTAGCATCTTGTATTGATAGACAATCGGTCTTCTTATGAAAAGCTACAATGTTTTTAATATTTGGAGATATTTAATCTCACAACCAAGGGTATTTTGGAAAATTTGAAAGGTTTTTTGAAATTTTTCACAAATTGGAAAGGTATTTTGGTAAAACATTTGTGATTATGTATGTATAATGGATAATATAATTTTATATTAAAACACAACAAAAATTCCATGTGATTTTAGGCACTCATGAAAACTTACTTTTCATCTCATCCTTTTCCTTAACTTAGCAGGCCTTCGTGCTTCCTCACCATTTTATTTCGTGAGCATAGGAGCCAATTTCAAATCCCTGGTCTCTCAACAACCCATGTGGCAGATCCCCCTCTCCCGGTAGTGGATGAATAACGTTGCCGTCGTGCAGCCTCCTATCAACCTCCCACCCCCGCTCCTGCACACCTCAGCCCTCCACCTTTTTTTGCACACAGTGTACCCTAGGGGCAGACCAACACCAAGCACGCTGGGTAAAAAGAATCCTTGCGCGCATTTGTTTTGTATGCCCATCTGGTTGGTTCTCATGCCCTTTGTTGGTGCAGATTGGAGCCCTGCTGCAGAGTGCCGCGCTTCCCGTCCAAGATGTCATCTCTCTCTCTCTCTCTCTCTCTCTCTCTCTCTCTCTCTCTCTCTCCCCCCCCCCCCCCCCCCCCCCCAGACAAAGGCAATTTCACGAGATAGCCCAAGACAATTTGCAAAAGACTCTGTGCTTGGAACTGCTTTTGTTGACATGCCTGTCACATTTGGTGCAGTCGCAAAAGCATGACACATTCTTGGCAAGGTTCCTCCAAGATCGGGATGGGATGCGGTCTCTTGGTATGTATTTATTGTTGCAGGACATGTGCCAAATGGGGTGTATTCATGGGAGAGCCTATGAAATCACCTATGCATGCATCTTGAAGGCATGTGGCCCAAGATGCTAATATGGACACAAAAAGATGTTATGTTGATATGGACACAAAAATCAATTATGTTGTTTGTCATAGTCTGTTGGAAAACGTTGTCATGCTTGGCACTATCTTGGTTGATATGTATGTCAAATTTCATGTGCTTGAGAAAGATGTCGTGCTTGGCGTTGTCTTGGTTGCCAAATGTGGTGCACTTCAAAAAGCACAGAAAGTGCTTGAGGAGCTTCTTGTTTGGAATGTCGCCTCTCGGAATGCACTGATTCGAGATGTGCACAACAATAGCAGCGCCAGAGTCCGGAGTGTGGACTCTTGGAATGTAGTGATTTCAGGATGCTCTAGATTGTTCTCAGCCGATGCAATCACCTGTACCCGATCCGAGGCCCTTCATTTGGGCATGAATAGACAGCGCATCTAATCGACGAGCTGCAAGAAAATTGGCAAAACCACTATGATGTGCAGGTAGAGTAGTTTTACATAGACAAATGGCAACAGCGCTACATGACACTCTCAAAACATGCTACTGCTCTCTCTACAATGAAGCTATAGGTCAGCTTCATTCTCACAAGGTAGACGAGCATATTCATCATGAAGGAGCTCAACTCTTCCTAGACAGTTCCAGAAGGCAATTAGATGGTTGGTGCACAAGCTGCATCACAAAAGGCAGAACAAAGCTCTGATGAAAAGGATGATGGCTGTGTAGATGACTTCAAGAATGATGTTTGCGAGGTGGTCATTGGCCATGCATGAGACATTGCAAGCTCTTGTAGTAGACAATGTCTCCACTATTGCATTGAACATGGCTCAAGATCGGGCTCAGGATAGGGAGGAGTTTGCATTTTCGAAGAAGAGACACAATTGTTTGTCGTGCCTATAGTACTGTCTTTGTTGTGACCAATAGGAAAAGTCTTATGATTCTCCTACAATTTCTATGGACAACTTTCCCGTTATAGGTCGGCGACTTCATCCGAGACAATATTGTATAGATTGATGTTTTAAGTGGTTTATACTTCATCCAGGTTTATACTATTGAGGTAGTCAGTTAAATTGAGCAAACATAATGTCTGTGCAGCTACTAGGAACAAGGAAATTTTCCACCCCAAACAGAAAGTTTAAGGCTAGAAGCTTGGGACTGACACAGGGACACTTTTTAACCAATCTAAGCGCAGAGTCTACGACATGTTTTCAGTACCGACTGCTCCGAGCTTGACCCTAAATACTAAACATCCCCATGTCTCTGTGTTATGTGTGAGAAGTAGTTGGCCTGAGGTGGACGTCATTGGGCCCCGCAGCCCAGATGGCCCATCAAGACCCAAAGATGAGTGAGGAACTCACCACCCAGCGTGAGCTGCTCGAGCTGTTCAGTTGGCTTGTTGCAGGCTCCAACACACATGAGGATGTCCACCCACACAGAGCCTATCAACTTCCATCTCTCAGCAGGGGCCAAGGTTTGCAAGAGACTCGCTGCCCAAATACCAGACCTCAAATTAAATGGCAGACTGTTGTTCTACTCTTCTTCACCCTGCTGCTGCAAAACAGGGTTGTAATGGCACTACCTTGGTCCATATGTATGACCAATGTGGTGCGCTTGAGAAAGCACAAAAACTGCTTGAGGAGCTTCATGTCTAAAAGGTCGCCTTTTGGAATGCATTGAATGTGGGATGTGCATAACAAGAGCAGATCCATAAAGCTCTAGGCTGTTTTCAGCGGATGCAAATGCTTGGAATGTACTGGTCGTGGGATACGCACTACAAAAGTAGGGCCAGAAAGCTCTAGTCTTCAGCTTCTTATCCGGAGTGTGGACTCTTGGAATGCATTGATTGTAGGATTTTCCCCACAGGAGAAAGATCTAGTTTGTTTTCAATAGATGCAATCACCTACGCATGCATCTTGAAGGCATGTGGCGCAAGATGCTGATATCGGCACAGAAAATCACACTTATATTGTTTGTCCGAGTTTGCTGAAAAAAGATGTCGTGCTAGGCACTGTCTTTGTTGATATGTATGCCAAATGTGATGCGCTTGAGAAAGATGTCGAGCTTTGCATTGTCTTGGTCGATATGTATGCCAAATGTGGTGCGCTTCAGAAAGCAAAAAAAGTGCTTGAGGAGCTTCCTACTCAGAATGTCGCCTCGAGGCTTCAACACCAAAGGTCATGGATGTTAGTGAGGCTGTTGAAAAAAGATGTCGTGCTTGGCATTGCCTTGGGTGATATGTATGCTAAAAATGTGGTGCGCTTGAGATGCTGATATGTTATACTTAGCACTGTCTTTGTCGATCTGCATGCATCCTTGCAAAGCTTCCTGGTAAAGTATGCTCAAGGCTCTAGGATAGCAGATGAGAACATGGCCATCGAGGCTTCAACATCAAAGGTCATGGATGCTAGTGAGGCTGTTGAAAAAAGATGTCATGGTTGGCGTTGCCTTGATCAACAGTGTATGCTAAATGTGGTGTGCTTGAGAAAGCACAAAAAAGTGTCTGAGAAGCTTTCTATATGGAATGTTGTCTCTTGGAATGCATTCAATGGAGGATACACGCAACAGGAGCAAGGCTAGAAAGCTCTTGGCTGCTTTCAGCGGGGATGCAAAGTGAGGGTGTCTCTCCAAATACAATCACATAAGCGTGCATCAAGATGTTGATATTGGCCTAAAAAATCACTATGATATTGTTAGTCAGGGGTTGTTGCCAACAATTGTCATGCTTGGCAATGCCTTGGTCGATATGTATGCCACATGTGGTGCGGGATATCGTCTTTCAGAACACACTGATTGTAGGATGCCCGACAAGGGCACAGGAAGCTATCATGCTTGGCACTATCTTGGTCGTTATGTACGCTTGAGAAAGCACAAAAAGTGCTTGAGGAGCTTCCTGTCCGGAATGTCACCTCTTGGAATGCACTAATTGCAGGATGTGCGCAACAAGAGCAGCGCCAAAAATCTCTAGGTTGTTTTCAGCGGACGCAAAAGCAAGTGTATCTCTCAAAATTCAATTACCTATACTTTTGTCTTGAATGCTATGCTTACATCTTAAAGGCATGTGGCTCTACGCAAGTGCTCGAGGAGATTCCTGTCAGGAGTCTACACTCTTGGAATGCACTAACTGCAAGATTTGTCCCACGTTGGCAAGGGCAGAAAGCTCTAGTTTGTTTTCAGCAGATGCAAAGTGAGTGCCTCTCTACAGATGTAATCACCTATGTATGCATCTTGAAGGCGTGTATCTCTAAGCAAGATGCTGATATGTTGGGATATAAAGCTCAATGTGGTCACCCAGGTAAGTGGGCGGGCCACCAGGTATGTATCTATATTCTTTTGTAAAAACCTAGTAAGAACTCACTATGTTCTACACATTACAGTAGAGCGAGTTCACCATATCGTCGTGCTCTTCTTCTCGCACTCTCTCTCGCGTCACACTTCCGCTCGTTCTCCTTCAACTGGTATCAGAGCTCAGATCGAGGCTCGGGGCAGCATTTGCAAGAAGCCAGAGTCACCTACTCAGATTGGAGTGAGATTCGACAGGCGAAGACACGGCCCCAAATCTCGGCCACCGTTCGGCTTTGACAAAGTTCTGCGCAAGCCATTTTCGACTACGTGGTCTCAGCGGGTGTAGATCCGACTCTGCAAATTTGGGGTTTCGGCCTACGACTGCAGGTGCTAAGGATATCGGTACTCCCAGAGTGTTGATTTGTGGCTATCTGCATATCGAAGGACGGCTCACAGTTCTTGGAGGCGTGTCACATACGACACGGGCGCATCTACACACAGACTGTAGGCGACATCCACTAGTTCATCAGGTAGCTTGTGTTTGCTGCTTGATATTCCAGATTTCATCCTGACATTGCAGGTACTTCCACATGGAATGTATTGTCAGAGATGATGTATGTCTGTTGAGGGTTGCTGGCTATGAGTCACGCAATAAACAACCGCCGCAGCGGTTACAGCATATAGTGGAAAATTTGTGGATGTATGATTTTGTGGGAAGTTTATGTATTGTCAGATTTACTGCAGCCTTTGTTGAGGATCGAGTGAGATTTTATTGAGCTGGGGAATTCTCGAATGTTCAGATCCTTTCGGTGATACAAGTCTTGGAGCGATCCCTCGAGCACCCTTAGATAGGCAGTTAGGATGTATTGACTGTGAGTTAGACAGTTGGGATTGCATATTTGCTTTACTGCCGTTGAGGCATTGTCGTAGTCTATGCTTACAGAACAGTGACAGGACAGTGAGAGACAGTACAGGTTGCAGGACAGGTTTACTCGCAGCTTACAGCGTCAGAGAGACAGTGTTTTTTGAGTTGTTTTTTGGTCTGTTTTTTAGTACACCATAGCCATTTTACAAAGGAGACTATCGAAATTTTTGCAGAATGTGAAGCTTTCTTGGTTCATTTGATAGGTTGATATTGGTTCAGAGGTCAGTTTACAGGGGAAACTCTGCCCAATTTTTCCCAGGAAAGTAAACTATTGTGAAGCGTAGCTATGGCTGGATCAGAGGACACTGCTCTTTACAATATCAAGAAGCTGGATAGAACCAATTTTCCACAGAGGACACTGTTCTTTACAATATCAAGAAGCTGGATGGAACCAATTTTCCACTGTGGAAGAAGCGGATTGGCACGTGTTGGTACAAAAGAAGCAGATAAAACCTATAAAGCTCAAGGGGATAAAACCACAAGATATGGATGAAGATGAATGAAGCGAAATGGATGAATTGGCACTTTCTACCATTATGCTGACTTTGGCAGAAAGCGTTTACTTCAATGTAGCAGACGAGATGTCGGCTTATGAAGCATGGACAAACCTGAGTGATCTTTATGAGAATCAGAGTGCAGCTTCACAGGTATACTTGCTTAAGAAGCTTGTTGACTTGAAGATGAAAGAAGGGACACCTATGTCCAATCATCTGAATGAATTCAACACCATCTACAGTCAGTTGTCAGCTCAAGGTGTCAAGTTTGATGAACCTGTTAGAGCTATGTTCCTGTTGATCACATTGCCGAAAAGTTGAGACACTTTTCGCACAGCTTTGAGTAATTCTGTATCTCCAGATGGTTTGAACATAGTAAGTGTAGAAGGAAGTCTGCTTACTGAAGAAACCAATAGAAAGACAATGGACAAAGGCAAAGGAACATCCTTAGTTGTCAGGGGAAGGACCAAAGAAAAGTACAAAGGTGGAAAGAGGAATCAGTCTCGTAGCAAGTCCCGCAGTGCTAAAGGCAAGAGTGACATAGAATGCTACCATTGTGGCAAGAAGGGTCACATGAAAAGAGACTGCAGAGAATGGAAAGCAGAAAAAGGAAAAGAGAAAGCTGAAGACCATGGTGAGAAGAACAAGTCCTCAGTGAAGATTCAAGAAATAAATGTGACAAACACTGTTGCAGAGGATGACAGTCTAGTGTCAGGAGACATCTACTTCTTGAAGAATACAATGGACTCAACTCTTCTTACATCATTTGATGGAAATGCACTGAGTGACTGGATTACAGACTCAGGGGCATCACTTCATGTGTCTCCAAACAAGGAGTGGTTTACCTCTTATGTGACCACTAAAGATCATGTTCGGCTAGGCAATGGGCAGACATGTAAGATCTTAGGTGTTGGAGATGTTCAATTGAAGTTTCAGAATGGCTCTTCTTTCACGGTGAAGAATGTGAGACATGTTCCCGCAATTACAAAGAGCTTGATCAGCACAGGTTTACTTGATGATGCTGGCTACGTCACCACTTTTGGACAAAACATGTGGAAGATATCCAAGCGTTCGATGACAGTAGCACATGGAGTAAAGTCTGGAGGACTTTACATGATTTATGTATCAAATGTCTCTAAAAATGTAATCAATGTAATCGAGTAGCCGAACGTTTCTTTGTGGTATAACCGGTTAAGACATATGTCCAAGAAGGGAATGGAAATCTTGTCTCGTTCTGGTTATTTGCCTGGATTTTCATTTAATAATTTTGAATTCTGTGAACATTGTCTGTATGGTAAGCAAACACAGTAGCCACATAAGCATAGAAGCAGTAGAAGAGATAAACAGTTGGCACTTGTTCATAGTGATTTGTGTGGACCTATGCCTAACCTATCTCTACGGGGAGCTTCTTACTTTATGACATTTATAGATGATTACTCGAGAAAAGTATGGGTTTACTTTCTCAAGCACAAGGATGAAGCGTTTAGTGTTTTCAAAACGTTTGTGATACTTGTGGAGAATCAGAGTGGCAAGAAGCTTAAATGCTTACGCACTGACAATGGTGGAGAGTATGTTTCAAAGGCCTTTCAGGACTTTTGTGAGTCAAAAGGTATAAAACATGAACTTACTGCTCCTTACAATCCTCCTCAAAATGGTGTTGTTGAGAGGATGAATAGGACCATACAAGAGAAGGTCAGAAGTATGTTGTCTAATGCACAGCTGCCAAATGGGTTTTGGGCTAAAGCTGTATCGACAGGTGTTCATCTTATAAATAGATCTCCTAACAAGGTTTTGCAGAAGGATTCAGTGGCAGAGATGGTATGGTCAGGCAAAATGCCCTCATACAAGCATCTCAGAGTCTTTGGCTGTGAGGCATTTACTCATGTTCCAAAGGAATTTAGGAACAAACTTGAGCCAAAGAGTAGAAAGTGCATCTTTTTAGGCTATGGTAATCCTGGTGAGATGGGGTATAGACTTTGGGATCCCGAATCCAAAAAGGTTATCCGCATCAATGATGTTCACTTTAATGAAGCCAAATATCATTCTAAACCAGAGAGGGTTGAGGAGATTAGAAGAGTTGTCTTCCAAGAAGATGGACCTGCACGTGCAAGACAAAATGTCAGGGCTCAAGAGGAGCAAGGACAGGATAGAGTGGAACCACAGGTTGTGGTTGAGCCTGAGCCTCCTATTGTGCGTAGATCTGAACGTATCACGCGACCTCCTGATAGGTTTGTTCCATCTATGAACTATGTCATGTTGACTGATTGCAATGAGCCTTCATGTTACAAGAAAGTAGTGCAAATGAAGGACTCCGGGAATTGGCAATTGGCCATGCAGTCAGAGATGACAGCTCTGCATAAAAACCAGACATGGAAGCTAGTTAAATTACCATAGGGCAAAAAGGCTCTACCTTGTAAATGGGTTTACAGGTATAAGATCACCGCTCATGATAGCAAGCCAAAGTACAAAGCAAGGCTTGTTGCCAAGGGCTTTAAGCAAGAACAAGGCATTGACTTCGATGAAGTCTTCTCTCCGGTGGTCAAGATGACTACATTGAGATTCTTTCTTGCATTGGTTGCCATATTAGATTTGGTGTTGCACCAAATGGATGTCAAGACAGCGTTCTTGCATGGTGATTTAGATGTGGAAATTTACATTAAGCAGCCAGAAGGGTTTGTTGAGAAAGGCAAGGAAGATTTGGTATGCCAGTTGTTAAAGAGTCTTTATGGCTTAAAACAATCACCGAGGGCATGGTACCATAAGTTCCACAAGTTTATGCTTTCTCAAGGCTACAAACGTAGTGAGTTCGATCACTGTCTATATACAAAGAAGGCTAAGGATGGCAGTTGGCTGATCGTTATTTTGTATGTGGATGACATGTTGATTGCTGGCAAGCACTTGGAAGAAATTTCAGCTTTGAAGTCAAAGATGGCAAAATCGTTTGACATGAAAGACATGGGTGAGGCAAGTCATATACTTGGTATGCGCATTGAGAGAGACAGATCAAAGAAGTTGATTTGGTTATCTCAAACAGAGTATATTGACAAGGTTTTGCAACGTTTCAATATGGAGAAGGAAAAGGCGTTGAGTGTTCCATTGCCACCATATGTGAAACTTAGCAAACAAGATTGTCCTGTGTCTGAGGAAGAACATGCTGAAATGGATAAGATTCCATATGCTTCTGCAGTGGGTAGTTTGATGTATGCAATGATTGCTACTCGCCCAGACATTGCATTTGCAGTGGAAGTAGTAAGTCGATACATGTCAAACCCAAGCAAGAAACATTGGGAGGCAGTGAAAGGAATATTGAGATACCTGAAAGCTACAAAGAGTATGTGTATATGCTATGGGAGTTAGGAGCTAAGTGTAAAGGGTTTTACAGACTCAGATTATGCAGGTGACTTAGACAACCGAAGGTCTACGTCAGGGTATGTCTTTACATTGGTTGGTGGAGCAGTATCATGGCGTTCTAGATTACAAGATTGTGTTACTCGGTCTACTACAGAGGCTGAATATGTTGCAGCATCAGAGGCATGCAAAGAATCAATTTGGCTTAATCGACTAGTAACAGATTTGGGAATCAAACAAGAGATGCCTGTGTTATATTGTGATAGTCAGAGTGCTATACAATTGGCTCGCAATCCAGTTTATCGCTCAAAGACAAAGCATGTGGATGTGAAGTATCACTTCATCAGGGAAATGCTCGAGGATAAGCAAATTCAGCTTGTCAAAGTTCACACCACAGAAAATCCTGCTGATCTACTTACAAAAGGACTTCCCTCAAAGAGCTTTGCGCATTTTCGCAAGCAATTAGGTGTAGGGTAGTACATCACTTCTCTACATCTCTTATATATTAGCTTGTATAGTAGCTTCTCTCACACTTAAAGTACCGCATTGGACTTATGGGAGGTTGTTGGGGTATAAAGCCCAATGTGGTCGCCCAAGTAAGTGGGCGGGCCGCCAGGTATGTACACATATTCTTTTGTAAAAACCTAATAAGAACTCACTATGCTCTACACATTACAGTAGAGCGAGTTCACCATATCGTCGTGCTCTTCTTCTCGCACTCTCTCTCGCGTCACACTTCCGCTCGTACTCCTTCATGATATGGACACAAAAATTCACAATTGTATTGTTAGTCAAAGGCTCTTGAGAAAAGATGTCGTGCTTGGCACTATCTTGGTCGATAAGTATGCAAGCGAGGGTCTCTCTCTATATGCAATTACCTTTGCACGTACCTTGAAGGCATCTGGCTCTACACAAGATGCTCATATAGGCACAAAAACTCAGAAGTATATTATGAGTCGGAGGCTATTGAAGAAAGATGTCGTGCTTGGCAGTATTGTCTTGGTCGATATGTATGTCAAATGTGGTACGCTTGAGAAAGCACAAAATGTGGTTAAGGAGCTTCCTATTTGGAATGTCATCTCTTGGAATGCGCTGATTCGAGATGTGCGCAATAAGAGCAAGGCAGAAAGCCCAAGGTTGTTTCCAGGGGATGCAAAGCAACAATAATCCATCCACGTGGCATCGACCATCCAACGGCAAGTGCATGCTTGCTTTTTTAATGACCTTCATCAGTCGCCTTGTCAAGACGTACAGCTATTGAGCTATTCCTGCTCTAAACTACAATTTCGGCCCTCTAACGTCTTTCTCATCGCAAACTAAGAAATCGTCAGAATTACAGCCTTACAGTGAAAACAGGAGATCGGCTTCCTTTCTTCTTTAATGGTACCTTCACAGAAAAACCACAAGATGGGTAATCACTTCGAATCGATGCAAGATGTTGGCAAGGAAGCTCGTCAAGGCTATTCTAAGCATATGCAAGCAGAAGGCCTTTCTCCAATGCAATCATCTATGGAAGCAAGCACCGATGCTAGCATCTTGAAAGACATGGGTGAGAGAATTTATGATGAGAGTGCTAGTCAGTCACAAGCCATTCAGAAATAGGTTGTTCTTAGCAGGGCTTTTCTTTATATGTATGGCAAATGTGGTGCCCTTACAATGTCTACAGAAAGGCAACAAATCCACTAACAACTCTAGGGAAGAAGCAATACTCGGGAAACACATTAAGCAAACTCACAAAAGCACTTACGCTTGCACATTGAAGATGTGTAGTATTTTGAAAGACGTTTACATGGGTGAGAGAATTAATGATGAGATTACTAGTCATGGGTTGTTGCAAAAAATTATCATAGTTCCTATGATCTAGAGTGTGGACTCTTGGAATGCATTAATTGTAAGATTTGTCCCACGGGGGCAGGGCCAAAAAGCTCTAATTTGTTTTCCACAGATGCGAAGTGAGGGCCTCTCTCCAGATGCAATCACCTATGCATGCATCTTGAAGGCATGTGGCTCTACGCAAGATGCCCAACATCATTGATGCAAGGAAGTGCATCAACGAGAGACATTCAATCCCGCAGTAAGCATTATCATTTTTTTATTTTTGACACTGAGAACGCAGTTAATGAATGCATTGAAAATTGCACGCTGTCGTTGGAATGGCACGTTCCCTCGTATTATAAAAATTGAGGAGGATTGTGAAAACTCCCCATGTAAGGAGACTTGCATGTTTTTTTTTTTTTGTATACATGAAAATGAAACAACGAACAATTAATAAGATTGACATCTCGTATGGTCACGAACGTTGAGCTTGACAAAATTCTAACCCTCCTTGTGGTTTTTTGCGAGGTACCCCTTTGAAGCACTACGATCGGTATCCCATTATTGCAAAGAACGCCTCTGAACCACGACAATCGGTATCCCAAAACTCTCAGGTAACGGTATCCCAAACACTCTCAGGTAAAAAAATCTAACACGCTTTGATGAAATCTCTTTCCGTGCTTCATTTCCTCTCGGATAAAAAAATCCAACACCCTTTGATGAACTCTCTCTCTCTCTCTCTCTCTCTCTCTCTCTCTCCCCCCTTCATTTTGAAGTCTCTCCTCCCATTTAATAAATATCTTAGACAAATTAATAGCATCAAATAAACGATTTTTTTTTTCAATTTGAGAAGTGCTAAAATGGCATATATAGTTTTTACTTCATCTCAATTCGATACGAACGCATCTAACGAAGCACTCTAGTGTTTTTTTGGGGGTGGGGGGTTCCTTCTATAAAAGTACAAAGGCTTTTGGGAAGTTGCTTTTTGTTTAGAAAGAAGAGCACTTCTAAGAGCAGGGCACTTAAATATAAAAATCATAGGTGTTGACCATGGAAGATCGCAGTACTGAAGAGCTAACCAACAAGAGCATCCGGCCTTTAGAGGGGAACCGACCAACAAGAACATCCAGCTGTTATATGCCCTGCTCTACCGCGAACATAGTAGTGACCTCGTAGCCCAGAGAAGAAAACCCTCTGGCAAGCATTTTCTCTGTAAATAAGGCAGGTCCTTCACAAGAGGGGAAGGAAAATCTTAAGGGTGGGGCCTTAACCTCATCCAAGGCTAGCAAGATGTGGCCAATACTTTGGAAGGAGTCCGAGCAATCTCATTGTGACTGCGACACCCTCGCCAAAAGGTCCTGCCCTGCCTCCACCTATACAGGTAACAAAATGCCTCACTCCATTCCAAAGGGATTTGTGCTAGAGCATTATCTGCCTGGTCCGATGCCTATACATATCTTTGATGCAACCTCTTCCAAAAGAGGAAACACTCACAATCCTGATAATAGACACGCCTGCCCTGCCTCCACCTATACAGGTAACAAAATGCCTCACTCCATTCCAAAGGGATTTGTGCTAGAGCATTATCTGCCTGGTCCGATGCCTATACATATCTTTGATGCAACCTCTTCCAAAAGAGGAAACACTCACAATCCTGCTAATAGACACGCCAACAAAAACAAAAAGATGCGTCGAGATAGACTTTAAACTGCGTACCATTAAGCCTTCAATGTAGTTTAAAATTTAAGTTAAGCATCAAAGAGCACTTCAACAAAAAGATTGACATGCTTGTTGAACGCTTAGACTTTATCTCAATTAAACATTAAATTCGTACATCTTCAAATTTCACAATGTCAAGAGAAAAGTGCTCCTATACCTCTTCATTATACCCTATTTGCCAATTCAATGTTTACAAACCAGCCTTCCATTCATTGCTCAAAGAATACATCAAATATTGTGAAGTTCTGGGTAAAGGCCTACATCCTAAAATGGTGGGGAGCACTGGAAAGCTTCGGCAAGAAGGAGCTGCATCTGATGAGTAGGGAGCTACACATTGTACAAAATTGCCTCACAGCTTCCAACCTTGAATGGCTCAGAGGCTATGCTCACAGATTGAGAGTTTCTAGATGTGTGGGGACATGTCCTGACATGGAGTACTAATGCGTAAGCTGGAGCCAAGCGAAGCAAACTATGCTTAACAATGCGATTGAACCTCCCATTTACTTCAAAACATCCCCTTAAAAACAGGGTTTGTCCTGCAAATACTTGGACCATATTCATCATACTCTGCCTTTGTATGGCAAGCCTGCAATGGTCAAAAGGGACCTGCTTTAGCAACAAGTCTTATCTTATTCCTCCCCAACTTTTCTAAGGGACACAATACGCGACATTCATCAAAAGCAAAGATAAAACTCGCAAGTTGTGACACTAATACAAAGCAACAATAACTCACAGCATAAAATTCTGGAGTTGATGCCAAAACAGAACCCCCAAACCAGACAGCGAATCGCTGAATTGGATGGCTGACTACGTTCACATCAACAGCTTGTACCTGATATGCAGAAGCATTAACAGGTTTCAAGGGTTTTGTTTAAGGTATTCATGCCAATACGCATGCCGAGCTTCAATGATTTCACTTGCACTATTCATACCACTACTGAAGTGTGGAGTCCACGAGGAAAGACGCATGACAATCCATGTATAAGCTTGAAGGGTGCGTTTGTGCATAATGGAAGGGTTGAAAAGACATACTTGAGTTTCTAAACCATGTTTAGAGATTGTTGCTTGCACCCGGGCATCTACTATTTTTTTCAAGTCCCGCTGCAGCCGCCTTTGGAAGTCTTTAAACATCGTTGAACCTCCAGAAAGCACAATGTTCTGCATATTGGAGTAGGAAAAATTTCAGATGCTGTCTTCCGTTTCTGATCCTGGGGTTCATGTGTATTAACTGTTTAAAGAAAGCTTGCTGGAAACCTTATAGAGTGCTCGTCTAGTGTCAATTGGAGCTGACTGGATACAACAATCAACTATCTCTGGCAAAGGAGTTGTAAAATCACTACTATAGATCTCAGGTGAGAAGAACACCTGTCCACAAGAACATGTTTTATGAAGTAGAGCTCAAAGAAGAGTGCTTGGTAAAATAAAACCCTGAAAAAAAAAAATCCTGATAAAAGAAGATACCCAGAAAAAAAAACAAAACAAAACAAAACATGTTTCAGGAGGGAAAATTTTCTCTTTAACATGAGAAAATTACTAAAGGGCGAAAAACTTCTGGGAAGTTTAATTGAGATAATAAGAATATGCACATGCAAACATCTACAAGAATATAGAGAACTTGATTCATGGAAGTACTAGCAGCTACTGAAATTTACAACCCACTTGTGATTGCAAATATCTTCCGCAGTCTTCAGCTTACAGATTTTAAAACCCCCTACCCCAGTAACGGATAAACAAACACCCAGCATTAGCGCTCAACAACAAAATCTTTGCAGCCACCCTACTAGCTAAAGCCCAGTTGATGCTGAAGTAGTTACTACATGTCTTGGTATTACCCCCAACCCACCCGCCCCCGCATGGGACACCCTTTTCAATTTTCTTTTTTCGGAACAAGCTCCTCTCCTGATTCCTGATCCACTATAGAACATTCCAAAGCCTTCACCTCAACCTACAAGATGAATATTCTATTCGGTTCACAGCATTCGAGTTTCTCAATGATGGTGGTGTTTGTTACAATTTTCACTAGGCCGAGCTCATTCCGTTCACAGGCATCAAGAAATAAAAACAACTGAACATACTGGCAAAACACTATCAGAGAAAAGCTGTATAATACACTAACAGACAATTCTTTCACACAATCTCCAAACCTCGGGAGCTAAAAAGCGTTCGTAGCCAACTTCACACACATACGGAGAACCTGTTTTGGTGTGAAAGCCAGACCACTGTTTAATGTATTTGGCTGGTTCTTTATCATGCTTGCCAAATTCCTGGAAAACATAGCATTTCTCTGAGACCTCCAAATCTGAATTTCATCAACATGTGACAACGCCTTTTACTGACATGTACCTTGACAATATCAGCACATGTGTAACAATAAGCTTCCTTCACTCTCCTTGCAATATCGAACGAATCCTCTGGAGGTATAGTTTCCCCACGCTCCTAAAAAAGGTCCAAGCTTGTTAAGAAAAGAAACTCTCGATTAGTAGCCCGCAAACCATTAACTCACACAAGAACAAGAAGGCCAGTAGCACTCGACCAATTTTTCACGAGAGAGAGAGAGAGAGAGAGAGAGAGCACAACAGCTCCTCAAAGCTATGGCAGAACAAAAATAACAACATTCACAACAGCAAGAAAAATCTCTCTCTCTCTCTCTCTCTCTCTCTCTCTCTCTCTCTCTCTCTCTCTCTCTCTCTCTCTCTCTCTCTCTCTCTCTCTCTCTCTCTCTCTCTCTCTCTCTCTCTCTACAGCCATCATTTGCTCAGATTAGGCTCCCAACACTGCCTCGTTATTTATAACGGGATGGCACAACGGCCTATTTCAGGAGGACTGACATGCATACCACATGGAGTTTGCAACTGGGGGGGGGGGGGGGGGGGGGGGGGGGGGAAGCACCATGGATTACATCATGGGACCCAGAGAGGCCACCCACCTACTTAGCTCTTTCACCATCCCACCCATACTGATTGGAGCGGACCACACCTATCTTGCACTCTCCTTCGCTGGCGACGCCACACCCCACACCCCCATGACGCGCACCCCACACCACGATCCATTTCACACATGAGCTAGCCCCCTTATACTCCGTAAAGGTCGAGAAGGGACGACTCCCGCTCCACCCCTCTACACCACTACCTATGCTTGCCTCCTCTCACATCACATCTGTTCTTCGGACATCAGCCATCAGCTCTTTCTTACACACCACCTATACAGGCGCCACTCCCCCCCCCCCCCCCCCCCCCCCCCCCGGGACCATGCCACAGAAACGTTCTTACGATGATGAGTGCAGATCTCTCTACTGTCGGCTGCGTGCACAATGGACTCTTGGAGAGACCACTGATCGAGAGGCCAGACGCCATCTGAAGACACTCACACGCCGAAAGCGGCGAGCTTTTGAGGAGGCACATAAGCTAGAGCTACGCACCCTCCAGGAGCCACGACCGACTACCTTCATTGAGGATCCACAGGTATGGCACTACTACGCAGAGAAACTCTATAAGGTGCCAAACCAGCCTCCGATTCCACAACCTCCCGGGCCTCGACCCACGAGCTCCTCCTTCATAGTAGAGATGGTCAAGGACATCCACCGACTATAGCACCGCCGACTATCAAACCATACAGGTTTACAAAGCGAGCACCTAATTTATACAGCCGCCACGATAGCCCCGTTGATTGCACATGCATTCAACCGGGCTAAAGGGGAGGGCTTCCCTGAGGAGTGGACCAGGCACACCATTGTGCCGATCTACAAGACTGGAGACACTTTGGACCAAGGGATTTATAGGACTATCATGATCGGCCATACAATGGCCAAGCTATATGGGACAGTTCTTGAGGCTGAGCTTAGTTTTTACGGGGAGGCTGAGGGCCTACGGGCTCCTAGCTAGGCAGGGTTCAGGCGGACCTTCTCTACTATCGACCACATCTTCGTTCTACGCTGCCTCATTGATGGGGCAAAGGTGCGGAAGAAGAGGCTTTACTGCTCCTTTGTGGATTTCCGCAAAGCGTTTGACACCGTCCCACGGGAGAGGCTCTTTCGGAGACTCCAGAGTTTGGGGATACCATCGGAGATGATATGGGCCCTCTACGCTCTCTATGAGAGAGTGACTGGGAGAGTTCGCTGCCCACGCGTTATGTCAGAGTCTATTGCTAGCACCATTGGTGTTAAGCAAGGATGCCCACTCTCCCCAACCCTCTTCAGACTCTACATCGATGAGATCTCCGACTACATCCTACGAGGAGGAGAGGTAGGAGCGGACCTAGTGTCACAGGCTTGGGCACCCCAAGTCAAGAATCTGGCATGAAACACGAGAGAATCACTTAAAATACTTCACAACTTTAAAACTTGAGTCGACACGGCCCGGCATAGTTCCGTGCCCAGAGGTATTGGCCCCAACACTTGGTGTCCCTTTCAGTATTTCTTTATTACATTAATGCTTGAGCAAAGTACAACACTCGAAGGGGTCCTCTGCTCTCAAGACTCTGCGTCTGAAGAGTGAGGCCCCTTAGGCTTATTTATTCTTACAAGGGATGCCCCAAAAGCAGAGCCCCAAAAGCTTCTAAACTCAAAAGCAAAAAGTCCCAAGAGCAACTAGTCAAAAATCTGCCAGCAAAAGCACTCGGCGCGATTTATGAAAATTCGTACAGGCTGCCACATCAGCACCTTCAGCGCAAATCCAAGAACTACTTCACAACTTTAAAACTTGAGTCGACACGGCCCAACGTAGTTCTGTGCCCAGAGGTATTGGCCCCAAAACCTGGCGCCCCTTTCGGTATTTCTTTATTAAATTAATGCTTGAGCAAAGTATAACTGTCACAAACTGCTAAACGTGTCAAAGCCATGAAGAATGGAGCCAACTTACAGATGCTGGCCGAGGGGCCTAAACCCTAAGAAGAACAAGTAACAGAAGAAGAAGTCCTACCAACTTATGGGAACCCCGTCCGATGGGGCCCCAAGTGACATCAAGGATTAAAATAAAGCAGGACCAACACAGACAGAGAGAATTTGCCTAGCAGTTGATGACGTGATAGCTGTATGGAAATTCCGGAAATTGCGCTAACATGATGACGTGGCGGATTTTCGCGTTTTGCGCTGACTGCTGTACGGACTTCCGTGATTTACACTTGCAACAGTTTGGCATTGCTTTTGGACCAGAAGCTTTTGAGTTTGAAGGCTTTTCATATAAACTGCTTTTCATAGGCCAAGCCTTTAAATATGTGCTAAGGGCTCATTCTCTAGCATGCTTCCTGAGAAGGTGCAGAGTCTGGAGTATCGGCTTGTACTATGTTGATGCAATATAAAGAAATACCGAAAGGGGCGCCAAGGTTTGGGGCCAATACTCTCTGGGGTGGAATTCCGCCACTCCATGTCGCTGTCGTCTCTCTCTTTCAGTTCAGTTGTTATTGAAGTGCTAAAAGTATGTTCAGTCTGTTCTTTTCTATTGGCACGTGGTGCTCGTCTTGTGACAGTGGTATCTATAACCGGCCCGTCAACGTAGAGGGTGGTACTATTTCAATTACCTGTTAACTTTACACAGAGCACTGAGAAGGGAAGAGAACACAGTTGCGTCCAGCGACTAGAATGTCACTGCGCACACGAGACCGACACCCTGTAGGCCCCAAAGACTGGCGCCCCTTTCGGTATTTCTTTATTCAAATTAAGGTAGACGATCCGACCACTTAGCACAAGCTTTCACAAAGCTGTCCAAACCTGGCGAGGGCTGAAAACGCAGGTTTTCGACCGGATTTCGACAGCATAATGACGCAAAAACCCCTGTAGGTCAAAAACACCTGCCTAGGACGGATTCCCTCGATATCTGGAAGCTTTCTGGTGAGCTGTCACAGAAATTCAGCGGGCTGTAATTCTCTGTTTTTCATTGCCAGGAGCCCAAAAGCCTATACACGCATCCCAAGGCTCTCACGAGGCTCCCCCGATGTTCCCTTGCAGTTTAGGTGCAAAACCCTAAACCTGCAGAAAAACACAGCAGGCTGTAATTCCCTGTTTCGGATCGTTTTTAGCGGAGCGAACACGCCTACGCGTGTCCCAAGGGCTCCCGCACGCAATGGGACAGTTCCCCTGTGAATTGGACGAGTTTTCACGCGAGAAAACTCTCCAAACTCGCAATCTTTCGTGATGGAACTGTGCGTACCTGTGGGGGATTAGCAATTAGCTAATCCGGTTCCTGTTCAGAAGGCTCTTGCCTTGGCAAACACGCATAAACCCCCAGAACTGTACATAGGTCAAATGAGAAGCCCACTAGTGGGGCATAACATACTGTACGTAGGGGAGAAAGAGAGCAGTATGTAGCGTGTGGGGCATCACTCCCGTCACCATACTATGCATAGAGGGCAAGGTAAGCATTCCATAGCTTCTGTACCTGCTACAATCCACCTGAGGCTGAAAATGGCGCTCCCTTTGTTGATATGCAGCTCGTTTTTGCCTCCCAGAGTGGCAGAATCGCTCACAGGCTGACACGTCGCCCAGTTTCCGAGTTTGGGCTTTCCCTGCTAAAAATATCTCAACTGGTGCGTCAGTTGACTTGGCAGCAGAGCAATAGAATGTTCCCCTTGTCATTCCAGAGCTAATGACGCGAACACATTTTCCGGTCAAAAATAGCAGTTCCCTAAATTTTAGGAGATGCTTCCATGGCGTCCCTATCGGTCTCCTGACCATCATTGAAGACTACCATTTGACCAACATCTACAATGTGGGTTAATTTACTGGCCCCTTTTAACTTATAAAGTTGCAGTGACTTGACGAGTGGCCCAAATTCCAGTTTGGCGCACGCGAGCTTCCATACTCATCAGAATTCAGTGCTAACTGGCCCGCGCAGTCCCTGTCTGACCGACCTAGATCCCCGATGTGAGAAACCCATTTGGCTGCAGCCGTTTCACACTAGCCATGCAATGTCCACTTGCACCTTTTCAAGGGTTTTGGGACAAACAAGTAAAAATAAAATAAATATATCTAATACTTATTTACGGAAGGCAACAGGAAAAATACACCTCCTAGTGACAGTATCAATGCATCAGCCGTGTGCTTTTCTGAAAGCATACTGGCCTTACAAAAGAGCAGACAGAGCTATTGGAATTTTATTTGAGGTATCTTTGGCCTCCGTCCCCGGACTGATTAGTCACTGTCACCCTTACTTCATCGCACATCGGGCGCGCTCCCATCTTCATCGCTCTGTCTTACAGGGCATAAGCCATAAAGAACCCAGGACTTGGAATTCATGGATTCAGCAGAATATTTGCAGTTTCTGCTCAACAAACTCCACAACATTCTTTCGCGGCATCCTCAGCAGAATCTTCCGATGTTGCAAAGTTTTCAACAATTTTTGAACTACATGTTACCCCCTCTGATGCCCCAGGTGGTACCTCCTCCTCCGGCATCAGAAAGTATGAAAGCTTCCAACTAGCAAACTTCTTAGCCGTCTTTTCCGATCGGGGGAGTTTTCAGGAATATGGTGCAGCCATCTGACCCTGATCCAGTGCAACCGCCTTTGCCACCGCCATTGCCCCCACCACCACCACCACTACCGCCATCAGGCTACAATGGTTGGAGCCCATATAGATACCCTTATTATCCATACCCGGGATATGCGCCTAGCCAACCCAAAGATTTCAAAGATGGCGGCACGACAGTCAAATTTTTCATTTTTTTTGGGGTGAAAGATCGCAAGAAAGCATTGCAGTTCCTACAACAATTCAAGAACATCTATGCTTTAGGGAACTATACAGAAGAATCCAAGATTTCTCGAGCAGCAGGATTTCTTAAAGATAATGCTATGCAATGGTGGAGTTCAATCGCGACACAACCGCATGCTTCAAGGACCTGGCAAGCTGTTCTGCAAGGAAAAGGCTGGCTGGTTTTTGCTGCTTTATTTAATCATAGGTCACCTTGAAAAATGGGCTGAATCTGCCCAAAAACTCAAAAAAACCTTATAAGTTAAAAACAATGCTTTCACAGCACTTCCCAAGCGTCCCTGGATGCAATCACACGCACAGTTGCAATGCAGACATAGACTTCCTCGCGGGAAAGCATCCGCTTTCCCAAAAAGCAATCCCGCTTTCTTAGAAAGCATTTGTTTTTCCTCAAAGTTTCCTCTGAACCCATCTTAATTCAAGTGCTTGCCTTTCCTTGTGCACAATTCTAACACAGTTCGGAATTTCCTCTCGACTATGGAATCTAGATATCCCCTTTCTGATGCACCCGTCACCCACCTTGTGACGCATCACGAATATCCATCACCTAGTCACTTCCTACCGAACACCGTACAATCTCCTTCGCGATGCTCTATGTCACCCATCCTATGACGCATCAGAGATGTCCGTTCCCGGATGGTCGGATACTTCTTCCCAATGCTCCCTGAAACCAATCCGATGTGACGCATCAGAAGTACCCGTTCCTGGTGGCCTTACAGATATTTCCGTTCTCAGTGCTCCCGTCATTACTTTGAACAACGCACTAGGAATACTCTGTACTCGGATGTCTCCAGTGAGAAAAACCCTCTCACTTAAAATTCCAATAACATTTAGAATTAGTTTTCTTGGTGTTCCAAGCGAGAAAACCCTCTCACTAATAAATGCAATAATTCATTTAGAATTATTTTTCTTTCAAATAAAGCCAATTTAGCAACATCCCTCTCACTTATAAACAGATGTCCTCAACTGTAGAAATCCAATTGAACTGCCGAGGAGAGATCGGAGAGATTCCAAATCTTGCTCAATGGTGAGTTGAGCTAGTCCTTTCTCAAAAGAGAACTTAAAAATTAAATTACTTAAAAATTCAATAATTCGATACTTACCTTACTGGTTCATGTCCTTCCTCTAGTACCTCGAGGATATCCTTCACCAATCATCAAACTTACGAGCCATGTAAGAACTCGTCATTCGCGTCTTTCCAACAAATCGGAAGTTTCCTTCTCCGAAAATCTGTTAAGTCAATTCCGCCTTCTCATTCCCAAGAAGAGTTATCCTCCTAAAAGTCAAGCTAGGTGTATGTGCTTGCGCATAACCTTACGCTATTAGTCTTGAGGATATTAAACCTTTTGTATCCTCCCACATAGGGCATATCAAGAGCATTAAGCTCATACGAATCTTCCTGTGGCAGACAAAGTGTGCCATCTTACCAAAGTAAGTTCTTATTCTGGGCCTTTGCTTTGGATAGGCCAATTGTTCTGATCCGAAAATCCCTTGTGCATTGCCGCACATCTTTCCGCGTTTTTCCTCCAGCGAGTTGTTACCACCTGCAATGTTTTCTTTACGCCTGCTTGCGTCTATTTCTTGCGGAAATCATCAAGAAATTTTTACTTAGCAGGCATCTAGGGTTGCTCGTAAAATCTTAGGCAGATAAAAATTCTAGCCATACCATTTTGTGAACGTAAGTTCAAACTCGGCCCACTTAAGGGCGAACTTGCCGCAGATCTCAATGATGTTCTCCTATATGTGGTTAAGGTAATTCTTACCATTTAAAATATTTGGCTATTTTTACTCTTACAAACATTATAGTTCGAATTTATTCTAGCAGCGTGTAAATGCTACTTGACCTGCTCATGGAGAAATATATACCGCAACCAAAAGTTGCTATTGTAATGGTAAAAGCACATAGCGTACTCAATGATCAACGACCATCAGAAGACCTCTTCTCCGTAGAGAAACTCAAATTTCTTCTACAGAGCACATCTGAAATAGAGATTCTTGTGTCGGAATATCATTGCGCGCAAAAAGGCGCTCAAGAGACTATAACAAACTCCCGTCCAGTTCCTGAAAAGGAAGTTGGTTCATCTTATTCCGTTCAGCAGAAAAAAAAATCGACTGGTAGATGATCCACCTTGGCATAGGTCTGCATCTCCGTGTGTTATCCATGTACCCAAAGGTGTACATAATTCTTAAACTGTGTTAAGAGTTTTGGTGAACCTGGGAAATTACCTTCCCTTCATAAGATCCTTAGAGCGAAGACCCTCACCTGACGATCCCTTGGCTCGATCTTAGAGCAAAACCCAATCATGATTCATCAAATAAACTAGGATTTCAATCCTTGGAGTCCTCGAGCACAGGCCGTGTTCGTCACTTGTTACTTCCCTCGTAAAGAGAGTGTTCATTCACTTGTGCGAAAAGCACTACCATGTCTTCCCTAGCCGGGCAGGAGGTGTTGGTTCATAAGGTACTCAAGCTTAGTGAAAGCTTTTCTTGGTTGAAATCTCGGAATGGTTCCTTCCTTTCTGTCGTCCTACCTGCAATAGCAAGTAATTTGTTGATGAACTACCGGATACGAGATCAATACTTGACCTTCCGGATGGTTGAACAAACCAATCCATCGCATAAAGCAATGTTTCAACTCAATTCTACTCTCATAAACACTCCAGAGTGATTGTTCTAGTTAGACACATGCATATCTCGTGCATAAAAGCAATACGCAGTTTATGAATTCCTCAAAGATTTAACTTTGATCAAAGACCTGCCCTCTCACTTAAAGTTTGAGGGTCTTCTATTGAAGAACTCAGGAGTTAGATTAAATTCCCTTACTCCAAACTTTCTCCGGATAGCAACGTATCCTTCGAGGAGAAATAACAAAAATTCGTTGTTTCTGTGTTCAATGGTTCCGATCCCACTGCGGGGATTAGATTCTATGTACACTAAGGTGTACACTTTCAGCTTTTATTGTTGACTCCACCATCTGTTGCAAAATATTTTGCACATGCGTCTACAAAATTCGGGCAAAAGTCCTTCGTTGAATTTCTTCATCTTTCTTTCCTCAAAGAGGATCAACAGTGGAGCTAGCTTGGCAAGAGTGAACCACTACTTGCTTCGACTCGCTCGTATTTCTATTGGGCAAACAGATCCCAATCTTCTTGGATGCCTTCCTCAAAGCGTAGAGGGAAAAAAATTGTCGAAAAAATCAACCTTGAATTGAATCCAAGCCTTGTTGTAAGTTCCTTGCAAAGCTTTCGTATACCACCAAGTACTTGCAATCCCCTTGAGGTGTTTGGTCACATGCCCCATCTTCGACACTTCTCAGAAATTGCCGTTTGCAAAGGCAACTTCAAACTGTTGAATGAAAGCTGTAGCTTTCGGGACATCTCCCCTTCAGTCAAAAGTATCAAACTTGACCGGAGTGTTCTGAGGTCTAAAGACCTTCATATCCTTCCCGAAAAAACGAGTTTTCTAGGCTATGGTTCTGAATTGATATTCATGGATTTCTGGGTTCTGAAGTATCTTGAGCATTCCGCTCCTCGAATTCTCTAGGTTCTTGAGCATCATGCTCTTGTCGCCTTCTTAGAGAATCCCAAGTCTTGTGTCAACTTCTTGCAGAGAGAAAAATTTTACCAACTCTGCGAGCTTTTTCCTGTAGGACTTAGTGTTCCGCCTACTTACTTCTCTCTTGGCTTCTCATGGCTTCTTCCCCTTTACAGAGAAAGAGAGGAGACCATGCTCTGATACCACTGTCACAAACGGAAGCGCATAGCAATATAAAATACATTCGGATAAATAGGATTTATCACTTATTACTGAAGCCAAAGGATATAGAGAGAAATAGATAGAGAGAGAGAGAGAGAGAGAGAGAGTGTGAGAAGATCGACACAGTACTGGGGACCAGAAAATGGACTGGTCCCCCCCCGTAATAGTACCTTTATTACTGAGGAGAAGTCTATACAAGCACTTAAACCGAATGTGTTACCACGTTCGTTCTAGAATAAGACTTGATGGTTCCTGGAAGCCTCAGCTTCCGATTCCTAGGGCAAAACCCTATTCCAAGGGACTTCCGTTCCTTATTCCAAATCCTCAAGAACTAAGGTTCTCGCCTCTGGCTCTCACCTTCCAGACTCAGGGCATGGCATCCCTGCAACTCTCTTTTCCCACTTTGTTTCCAGAGTCCTCTCCCCGCAGAACAACTCTGCTTTCCCGAACACGAAGTCCTTACTTGGGAATCCCAACTTCACAACTCGAGAGACTACCTCTCTCCGATCCTTGGATCTACTTCCCAAACTTGGGTACGAAACCCTTGGGATGATTTGGCTCTAGTTTCTCAGAGCGCTTTCTCCTGCAGAGGCTCATGCCTTCCTTTGCTCATACTCTCTCACTAGGAGGAAGTACACCTGCAAACAAATACTTAAGAGATCATAACATGAAAATCGTTACCTTCAAAGTCTCGAGGCTCGAAAGGCAACTCGGTTCTTGAAAAGCAATTCCCCAAAAGAGATCTCTACAGAGAAAATCCTCTCTTCCAATCCTACACATGAAAGAGGTGTATTCTCGGGTTCCTTCTCGTAAATCAGCCCCGTCTATGACGTTTATGGGTTGAAAACAGAGAAAAACAGCAGCTTGTCGCAATAGAAACACGCTCCGTAGGCACTTCTTCGCGGGGGAACTCACGCACTGGGTCCTGGCGACATCGGGTACACTTGGGGCAGCCATGGGCATCACCGGCAACGTCTTCTTTGTGGCTGAAATCTGCAGCAGCATCTCCTCCTTGTGAAAAATGTTCTTCCCTCTGGGAGAGGGCATGTGATGCTTTTATAGCTCCATGGCCACCGCAAAGATAGCAGAGCATTGGCCTGCTCGCGTAGAGATCACGGCCGTTTTTCTTTTTTCTCCTTTTTTCTTTGTTCGTTTTTTTTTTTTTTTTTGGCGTTGTTCTGCCAAAAAAAGAGAGAGAAATCGCTGGCTGGTTTTTGCTGCTTTATTTAATCATAGGCTGCCCACTTACTAAGTGAGCGGCCGGTCACCTTGAACAATGGTTTGAATCTGCCCAAAAACTCAATAAAACCTTATAAGTTAAAAACAATGCTTTCACAGCACTTCCTAGGCGTCCCTGAATGCAATCACACGCACAGTTGCAATGTAGACATAGACTTCCTCGCGGGAAAGTATGTGCTTTTCCGAAAAGCAATCCCGCTTTCTCAGAAGGTATCTGTTTTTCCTCAAAGTTTTCTCTAAACCCATCTTCATCCAAGTGCTTGCTTTTCCTTGTGCACAATTCTAACACAGTTCGGAATTTCCGATCGACTATGAAATCTGGATATCCCCTTTCTGATGCACCCGCCACCCACCTTGTGACGACATCCATCACCTAGTCACTTCCTACCGAACACCGTACAATCTCCTTCGCAATGCTCTATGTCACCCATCCTATGACACATCAGAGATGTCCGTTCCCGGATACTTCTTCCCGATGCTCCCTGTCACCCATCCGATGTAACGCATCAAAAGTACCCGTTCCTAGTGGCCTTACAGATATTCCCGTTCTCAGTGCTCCCGTCATTACTTTGAAGAACACACTAGGAATACTCTGTACTCGGATGTCTCCAGTGAGAAAAACCCTCTCACTTAAAATTCCAATAATTCATTTAGAATTATTTTTCTTGGTGTTCCAAGCGAGAAAACCCTCTCACTTATAAATCCAATAATTCATTTAGAATTAGTTTTCTTTCACATATAAAGCCAATTTAGTAACATCCGGATTTTGGCAGAGTGGGGCAACTTGAAAATGCTTGCCACCGAAACCATAGACGAATATAACCAAAGGTTTCTCGACGTGTACCTTCCGGTGTCCTTCTTTAGATTTGTTCCCTTGGAGGCCCAATGCGAGCGATGCACCATTGGACCACCATCACCATTGCAGGAATATTGTCTATCCAAGAAAGTCTCTACCATGCAAGAACTAATGGACCATGCTGCGGTCGGCTACAAACTAATAAAGGGCAAGCTAGAGTTTACCATAGAAGAATCTCCGGCCGCTAACCACAACTCTCGGCAACAACGAACAAATTTTTAAGAGTCTCATGAAAATAAACCGCAAAGGCCTCGTTTGACACCTCAACAACGAGACACCTTACTACAAGAAGGCCAATGCTTTGGATGCTTTCAAACAGGGCATGGCATAATCGTTCTAATTGTCCCAAACGCACTGATAGACCAGAGGAGCCGACGCCCGCACCAACGGTCGACAAAACCCCAACGCCACCTCCTGCTAAGAGAGCTAGACCCGTTATTGGACTAGTTCCTGATATTTATGGCATACACCTTGAGAGTACAAATGAATTGTGTCGAACATATGGCAAAGTCAATGGCTTCAAAGCCCTTATTTTCTTTGACCCCGAAGCTACAGAGAACTTCATCCATCCAGAATTCTTAAGGCAGATGCACTTTGATTATGATGCACAGGGTGGAGAAATTGAAGCTGAGCTAGCCACGAGGCAAACTCAGAAAGTGGTATTGTAACAGACTTGGACACTCCAAGCCTAGTTACCCGGAACGGGAAATCGGAACGAGAATGGGGAACGGCAACATGCATGAAATGCCATTCCATGTTTCGAATACTCACATCTGAAACACGGAACGGGAAATTGGGATGGGAACGGGGAACGGAGGCCTGAAAATGGCCATTTCCTGTTACTATGACTCCAAGTCAAGAATCAACCATGACAGCACCAAATAACCACTTCAAAACAATTCACAGATCACAATAGATTTGCACTGGCCCGGCGGAGTTCCGTGCCTAGAGATATTGGCCCCAAAGACTGGCGTCCCTTTCGGTATTTCTTTTTATATTAATCAGATCAAAGTACAAGAGTGTGGCTAGGGTTTCACTCTCAGACTCTGCGTCCAGAAGCTCTGAGAAGTAAGGCCCTCACCACTAATTTAAAGGTTACAAGGGATGCCCAAAAGCAGAGCCCCAAAAGCTTTTAAAAATAAAAAGCATCGGTTCTCTCTCTTTCTCTTAGAGAGTCTCTTTTTTAGAAAAATAGCAAGTTCTCTCTCTTTCTCATGGCGAAAAGATAAAGCAAGATTCACGTCGCTCGTCATTTATAAAATTATTAAATTAAAAAAAAAAATCAGCCTCCGCGATTTTCGAAAATTAGGGTTTCTGGCAAAAATTAGGGTTTCTGCTGTCCGCCACGTCATCACTTTGTGACATACCCCCCTCTTGAAAGCATTGTAATCGACCGCGATTACGCCTGCAAAACCGACAAAAGCCATAAACCGTCTTAGCAGACACTGACTTTTAGTAGCTACATTTTGGGGCCCCTTTCCGTATTTCTTTATACTTTGAGAGGGTAAATTTACAAAGTAGAGTCCTGGGAATCCTTTACTTGTATCCAGCTAGATACCACATGATTTGGCCAAATTTCGGCAGCATAACAACTTTTGCGCGAAACCAATTCCCCTACTGGAACTCACTTCCACTGGCATAAACCCTCTGATTCCTGCCAAAAAACAGTAAATTCAGCACGTTGTATTTACTGGTTTTTGCCCTATTTTCAGCCCCAAACAGTCCCCTCACTGTCCTCTGTCAATGGGGCACTATTCCCAATGGTTCCGACATCCATATGGCTGAAAAACAATGAATTTATAGCGCATACACAGCGCTGAAAACGCACCTGTATGGTGAGGTTATGACCCTCACCGGTGCCTGCTTTGGAGTAGCAATTAGCTACCCCTGTTCTTGCTCAAGGAGGCTCTTGCCTCAGCACAAAAGCATGAAACCACACAGCTGTACATCAGTCAAATGAAGAGCCCTCTTGTGGGGCATCACTTAACTGCACGTAGGGGAGAGAAAGAGCAGTGTGTATTGTGCAGGGCATCACTCCTAGCACCACACTGTACATGAGAGGGAAAGGAAGCACTCCATAGCTCTTAACCTGTGAGACAGGCTCTCAATGAAGCATCCCCACAGCATAAATCGAGCGCCCTCTCTTCTGCCCTTGACCTATAATGCATCTGTGAACAAATAGATGCAAAAAGGAGAAGATTTCCATGGCTGCCAAAACCTGCATATCGCTGACAACGCAGCAAAACAGCCCTGTAAACACGCATCTGATGCCTTCCAATGCTGAAAATGAGCTCCTTGGACCTAGGAAAAGTTATGGGAAGCTCAAAAATGGAGAGAAATGGCTGAAAATCAAAGTTAACAGCCTCCAAAACTACTCCCAAAAGTCAGTTACGGGTTCTGTTCTCCCAGACTTGGTAAATTGACCAAAAAGTGCCACTTGGCACTCATACATGCAATTTCCCCGCATTGGGCTTCCAGCTTAAAAATCTCTCAATTGGTGCATCAGTTGACTTTGCACCAAAGTAATAAAATGTTCCCTTGGTCATACCGAAGGTAATGACGCGAACACATTTCACGGCCCAAAATAGCAGTTTCCTAAATTTTAGGAGATGCTTCCGTTGGGCTCCCACTGGTCTTCTGACCATCTATCCTCATTGGGACCGCATCCAAAAGTGCAATGTGGCCCAACTGTCGGATACTTTTTGTTGGTAGTCCCACCTTGACTTTACGCCTTAATTGAGTTCACTTCCTAGTATCCACCAACTTGCTAAGTGCGACAGGGGGACCTACATGATCTTGAATTGAGCCTAGACATCCTTTTACTTTACAAGTTCCAATGCCGACCAACTTCCCGTCTGCGGGTGAAACTACCGTTCACATTGGCCATACAATGTCCGACCATTTGCAACTTCAAAAAGAGGGTCTCAAAAATTAAACAAAAATCATTGGAAAGAAACCAACAACTAAGGTTAGCTATTGCCACGTCCTCGTGACACCTACGTACTAGGAACACACATCTAGCACATGTACAAAATCGACAGTCACACACGACATCACAGGACATCACATGACATTCAACATTCATTCGGATCTTAGACCATGATTTATCGACAATGTAGCTAGCAATCACATCTAGGTCCAATCGGGACCTCATCGATGTCCGATTGACTAACCCCTATTGCAACCATGTCTATTCGAGATCAATCAGACCAAAATGTTGCAGTCATTTCAGCTATCAGTTCCTGCACTCACAAGAAGTCAAGAACAAATCGGTATCATTATCAGGAATTCCATTTCATAAAGTCATCCAGCAGAATATTGTCAGCTCTCAGTATCCCTGAAGCTCAAAGAGACATCAGTGACTTTAGTATCAAAATCGAGGCATCTGTTGACAAAGGAGCGGAGTAACTCCCCTCTTGTGCATCCCACTGCACCAGGTCTTCGGCCAAGCTGAGTTTCTGGGTTCCGTTTGGAGTAGACTATGCTAAACCAAAACATCGCGGTAAAGCTTCACAATCCGAGGAGTATCTGCTAGGTCCTCCTCCTCCATCCACTTCGCATCAAATGCAGGAAAGTTCTTGAACTTAACCAAGAACCGCCTTCGAACTTTACCTTTCTTCGTATCGTTATGTGCCAAAATCTGTTCAGGAACAAGGATCTCCTCGTTTTCTTCCACTTCGGGTTGCTCATCAAGCTCCCCATCATCAGGCACATCACCCTTAACAGGGTTCAAGAGACTCACGTGCAATGCATTATGAATCCTCCAAGTATCTGGCAGTTTCAATCGGAAGGAGACATCATTTATCTTGTCAGTGATCTGGAAAAGTCCGTAGTATCGCATACTAAGCTTTGGAAAAGACTCTCCTTTCCCTTTTTCTTTCGTAAGCAAGCCTTCTCAAAAGTAAGAGCACCCAATCATCCTCCTTCAATTTCAAGTCGAGAAGATGGCGATCTGCGGCCTTTTTCTGTCGTTCTTGAGACTCCTGCAAAGTCTCGTGAACCTTGGCAAAAGCCGGAAACAGCCAGAACCAACGGTTTCCGAGACAAAGCATCTGCCACCACATTCTTCTGTCCCTACACATGGACAATATGGAAGTGGAACTGTGACAAGATGTTCGCCTACCGCATCTGCTTTTCCGAAATCTGCTTCTGTGACAAGAAGTAGCGCAAACTCTGATGGTCTGTAAAGACAGTAAAATCCGCTCCGAGTAGGTAATGCCGTCACTGAGTAAGAGCATGGATAACCGCCAAAAGCTCTTTCTCATAGATCTGTGTTGTCATCCGGCCTAGAGAACAAACGGCTCTCGGAAGCTATGACATGGCCTTCTTGCATCAAGACCGCACCCAGACTACGACCACAAGCATCACAATATACTTCAAATGACTTCTGCAGGTCCGGCAAAGTCAAAATAGGTCCCGTAGTCAATTTCTCTTTCAATGTCCGAAAGGCAGTCACCTCTGTGGGTCCCCACGAAAAAGGTACTCCTTTCTGTGTCAAGGTATGCAAAGGGGAAGCAACCTCTGCAAACTTTCGTATGAACCGCCTGTAGTACGAACACAGTCCCAAGAAGCTTCTACCTTCATGGACATTCCTCAAATCGGGCCAATCACGAATAGTCTCTATCTTAGCCGGGTCCATTTGCACTCCTGCTGACTGCTGACACAATGTGTCCCAAAAAGTGTATCTTTGGTAGGAAAAATTCACTTTTCTTTGCATTAATCACTAACGTGTGATCTCGTAATGCCTGAAAGACTTGAAGCAGATGATCTCTGTGTTCTGCCTCATTCTTGAAGAAAACAATGATGTCGTCAAAGAAAGTGCCAACAAATAGCCTGTACTCTTGAAAAATCCTGTCCATCATCCGGTTAAATGTCGCAGGAGCATTGGTTAAGCTAAAAGGCATCACCAAAAACTCAGATAACCCAAAAGTCGTCCGAAAAGCTGTCTTGTAGACATCTCCTGGCGATATCCTGATCTGATGATATCCACTCTTCAAGTCAATCCTGCTAAAGCGCGAGGATCCATGTAACCTGTCAAGTACATCATCGATCCTAGGAATTGAAAATCTATTCTTGATGGTGATTTTGTTGAGAGCGCTATAATTGATGCACATTCTCCAAGATCCGTCTTTCTTCAAAACCAACAACACTAGAGAGCAATACGGTGAAGTACTAGGCTGGACAAGACCCTTTTCCAAGAGGTCTTTCACTGGGTTCATAATCTTTTCATTCTGTACTTGGCTCACACGATAAGGTGGCCGATTCGGTGGCGTGCTTCCAGGTATCAGATCAATGGTTTGATCTTCAGGCCCTCTGAAAAGCAATCGACATGAGTGTGGAGAAAAATCTTGGCGTTCTTTTGATCAAGTCAAAACATATTCAACCTTTATCCATCGTTCAGTTCTCTCCCAAAAGAATGAGTAAGAAACTGAAGTTCATCAAGTACAATCTCTAAGCCCTTCATTTATCAAAGTCACTTTCTCGGCCCGGTAGTCAACCACGACGTAGTTCTTGTGGTACCAAGGGATCCTGAGTAGAACGTCACTCGCGTGCCCTGAACATCCCTGTCATTGCAAACAAAGTTTGCCAATGCTCGGTGTAATGGCAACATCCCATCCGGGTGCTAGTCGAACTACCTCCGCCTGTGGCGTCAGTCTGTTGGCCGTAATTTCCAAATCGAGCCGCCAATTCCAAGTGAAAAGAACTTGGCCTTGCTCCTTCAAAAGAGCTTCCTAATCCTTCACTTTGCCCCAAAAGCGGCAAAGTTTGTACTTTCATTCATTAGATTCGGTGCAGGTCCCACGCCATGTGGTACCAGTTCTGCTTTTCTATCTGCCTTTTCTGCCACATTCCTCAGCTACTCTCGAACTCTCAGACCTGTCGTCGTCTTTATCATTCTGTTCTTTCTATGCCTTATTAGGGCACTTCGCGGAGATATGTCCCTGTTCCCCGCATCCAAAGCACTTCCCCTCTCTGATGAAGCGAGCTCTCTCCTCAGGAGTAAGCTTGGGTCGTGTATCATTTTTCTCTGGGTTGCTCTTTTTCTTTCTACTTTCATTTCCAGAAGTCTGTTCGGCTCGTTGTGTCATGGCCTCATCCGTGGGGTAGGTCAGACTGCCAAAGTGAATGGCAAAGCCCCGCTTCACATGACTCATCAACTCCTGAATAGAAGCTGACTTCTGTTCCAAGCAGTGATCTCGGATCTCTGTAGGTAGACCCAAGGTAAACCGCTCAATCTGTTCTCTGAATGAGATCTTCTTGAATGAAGAGGCGGGTACAAAAGAGCTCCAGAATCTTTCACAATAAGCATTGATTGTATCTTTCTTGGTCATCCGAAGATGGTTCCAAGCAGCTCGTACATCTCGTTCATATTCTTGCGTCAACCAAAGCTTCTTAAATTTCAGCCATTTAACTGGCGCACTCTTGTTAAAAGAAGCGTGGACCACCAAGTACGAGCATTCCCCTTAAGGTAAGAGGTACAGATGGAGTGCTCTGAATAGCGTCCTCCCGCGAAAGCGATGTCAAACTGCTGTATAAAAGACAAAGCCTTCGAAGCATCTGAGCATCCTGAAAAGTATCAAACTTGATCGAGTGGCCATCTTCTTTAAACTCTCGGACTTTCTTGCTTTCATCTTCGAGAAAGTCATACTGGTTGGCTTTGTAAAAAATTCTTCTTGTTCGCATAAAAGTTTCCATCATCAGAATCTGAGCTGTCTGTAGACGAGTCCCCAATAGAACTGTCAGTCTCTGGGCGAGATGTAACCTTCTTTGCCTTTTTCTTGCCCTTTCCGAAGCTTTCTTTCTTGCTGCGCTTTTTACCTTTTCTGTCTTCTTCGCTCGAATCTGAAGAGCTAGAAGAACTGTCAGAAGAAGAAGAAGAAGAAGAACTGGGTACTCCTTCAAATCGAACACGCTTCTTCTGTTTCTTTGCCTTGTCAAATGTCGACCGACGACCCAAATATCCCGGGAAGTCAGTGCCTTTCTTCTGCTTTTTGCCGTGCTTTTTGTCTTTCTTTTGCACGTCGAAAAGCTAAGCAATCCGCGCATCAACCACGTTCTCAAGTTCCTTCTCCATATATTTCTTGGAGGCAGAAGGTTTCTTGAGAGCAGGTTTCGGGAGTGGTGTTGTGGTTCTTTGCCACTCCATCTGTACCTCTTCCAAAGAGGTCTCGTTCATATATTTTGCCATCTTCGGGTCCTTGGCAAAATTGAGCATCATCTTTGTTGCATCGCCAATCAATTGACGACGCTCCATCTCTCTTTGCTCCGCCTCAGTAGGCCGAGGCGGGCCATACTCTCTATCTGAATCTTCGTTGTGATCCCAACCCGCATCTCCAGATGCAGAGCGAGTCGACTGATCATTGCCTCAAGCAAGAGGTGCCGCGGAAAAAAAAATCGGGGATCGGATTTCCCATAGAAGAGAAATCAGCCGTGCTCTGATACCACTGTAACAGACTTCGACACTCCAAGTCAAGAATCAACCGCGACAGCACCAAATAACCACTTCAAAACAATTCACAGATCACAATAGATTTGCATTGGCCCGGCGGAGTTCCGTGCCTAGATATATTGGCCCCAAAGACTGGCGCCCCTTTCGGTATTTCTTTTTATATTAATCATATCAAAGTACAAGAGTGCGGCTAGGGTTTCACTCTCAGACTCTGCGTCTAGATGCTCTGAGAAGTGAGGCCCTCACCACTAATTTAAAGGTTACAAGGGATGCCCAAACGCAGAGCTCCAAAAGCTTTTAAAAATAAAAAGCATCAGTTCTCTCTCTTTCTCTTAGAGAGTCTCTCTTTTTTTTTTTTAAAGCAAGTTCTCTCTCTTTCTCATGGCGTAGAGAAAAAAGCAAGATTCGCGTCGCTCGTCATTAAAATAAAAAAATTTAGAAAAAAAAATCAGCCTCCTCGATTTTCGGAAATCAGGGTTTCTGGCAAAAATTAGGGTTTGCAGGAATTTTAGGAATTCTAGCAGAAATTAGGGTTTCTGTTGTCCGCCACGTCATCACTTTGTGACAGGTTACCGCTCATTGGTGCTCTTCCAGTGACTATATCATGGAAAAGCTCATTTCCACATCATGAAGTTGGGCAATTGCGACGTTCTCTTGGACATGACTTGGCACGACAAGAATGATGCGACTCTCCAGGTTCGAACCCGAACCATCACCGTAATGCAGAAGGACAAGCCAGTCGTCCTCAAGTTCGATTGTCCGAACAAAACCTCGAATGAACTCTCTACTTGTTTTTTTCTTTATAGCTAGAAAGTATTGTTTGAAATTTGTTTGAAATGGATGGTATCTGTTTTGAACTTGTGTTGGTGCCGATTTAAAATGTTTGACTCTGGTTTTAATACTGGTTTCAATGGTTGGTGATTTTACTCCCGGGTGGAGTAGTGAGAAATGTTGTTTTGCTATTGTTTGAACCTCCGAACGACACAGACAAGATGTCTGGGGAGCGTTTGGTTGTATGCTTGTAAAATAATTGTTGTGACTCCCGGCCCCGACCTCGATGGTTATGCGGGAGGAGTATTAAGAAGGCTGAGCAGTGGTTACTCTCAGCACCTCCAAACAACGCAGGCTGCGGTCTGGGGGGTGTTTGGTTGTAAAAGGCCTCTATATCTCCCGGCCCGGACCTTTTCAGTTTATGTGGGAGGAGTGATGAGGGAGTCATTGAATATCTCCCGGCCCGGACCTTGTTTGGTTATGCGGGAGGAGTTGTTCATCGACGACTTTATGTTTCTATGTCTTGTAACATGCATATGTGAGCATTTGTGTTGTTGCTAAATTGGCTTTATCTGACATAAAAATAATTCTAAATGAATTATTGGATTTATAAGTGAGAGGGTTTTCTCGCTTGGAACACCAGGAAAATAATTCTAAATGAATTATTGGAATTTTACGTGAGAGGGTTTTTCTCATTGGAGACATCCGAGTACAAAGTATTTCTAGAGCCTCATTCAGAGTAATGACGGGAGCACTATAAAGGGAATATCTGTAAGGCCACCAGGAACGGGTACTTCTGATGCGTTACACTGGATGGGTGACAGGGAGCATCGGAAAGAAGTATTCGACCATCCGAGAACGAACATCTCTCATGCGTCATAGGATGGGTGACATAGAGCATCGTGAAGGAGATTGTACTGTAAGTTCGGTAGGAAAAGACTAGGTGACGGGTATTCCTGATGCGTTACAAGGTGGGTGACGGGTGCATCGGAAAGGGAATATCCATAGTCAAGAGAAAATTCCGAACTGTGTTAGAATTGTGCACAAGGAAAAGCAAGCACTTGAATGAAGATGGGTTTAGAGGAAACCTTGAGGAAAGAACGAATGCTTTCTGAGAAAGCGGGTTGCTTTTCGAGAAAGAAGATGCTTTTCCACCAGGAAGTCTATGTCTGCATTGCAACTATGCATGTGATTGCATCCAGGGGCGCCTGGGAAGTATTGTAAAAGCATGCTTTTAATTTATAAGGTTTTATTGCGTTTTTGGGCAGATTCAGACTATTTTTAAAATACGTCGGCCGCCCACTGCCATCTGATAAATAAGGCAACAGATCAATCAACGTTTTCTCTCTCTCTTTTTCTGGCAAAACAGCGTAAAAATTTTATTATATAAAAAATTAAAAATTTTAGAAAAGGCCACGATCTCTACACGAGCACCTATTCGTGCCATGGCCAGGAGCTATAAAAGCATCACATGCCCTCACTCAAAGGAGGAGATCAATTTTTGCAAGAAGAAGATGCTGCTGCAGATTTCATCCGCAAAGAAGATGTTGCCGGTGATGCCCATGGATGCCCCAAGTGTACTAGATGTCGCCAAGACCCAGTGCACGAGTTCCCTTGCGAAGAAGTGCCTACGGAGCGTGTTTCCATCGCGACAAGCTGATGTTTTTCTCTCTTTTCAGCCCATACACGTCGTAGACAGGGCTGATTTACGAGAAGGAACCCGACAACACACCTCTTTTTGTGTGTAGGATTGAAAGAGATCTCTTCCGGGGAATTGCTTTTCGAGAACCGAGCAGCGTTTCGAGTGTCAAGATTGTGAAGGTAACAATTTTCATGTTATGATCTTTGAGTATTTGATTGCAAGTGTACTTCCTCTTCGTGAGAGAGTAGGAGCAGAGGAAGGCATGAGCCTCTGTAAGATAGAAAGCGCTCTGAGGAACTAGAGCCCAAGGGTTTCGTACCCAAGTTTGGGAAGTAGAACCACGGATCGGAGAGAGGTAGTCTCTCAAGTTGTGATCCGGAAGTTGGGATTCCCAAGTAAGGACTTCGTGTTCAGGAAAGCAGAGTTGTTTTGCGGGAAGAGGACTCTAGAAACAAAGTTGGAAACAAAAGTTGCAAGGATGCCATGCCCAGAGTCTGGAAGGTGAGATCCAGAGGCGAGAAGCTTGATTCTTGAGGATTTGAAATAAGTAACGGAAGTTCCTTGGAATAGGGTTTTGTCCTAGGAATACGAAGCCGAGGCTTTCAGGAACCATTAAGTCTTATTCTAGAACGAACGTGGTAATACGTTCGGTTCAAGTGCTTGTATAGACTTCTCCTCAGTAATAAAGATACTATTACGGGGGGGGGGGGGGGGGGCCAACCCATCTTCTGGTCCCCAGTATTGTGTCGATCTTCTCACTCTATCTCTCTCTCGCTCTCTCTCTCTATCTATCTATCTATTTCTCTCTATATCCTCTGGGTTCAATAATAAGTGATAAATCCTATTTATCCGAATATATTTTGTATTGCTATGCGCTCCCGTTTGTGACAGTTGCATTGTGATGTGCCAACCACTGAATATTCCTAATTGGATGAGATTGCCTGGGTATGTAATTTTAGTGCATCAAGACACCCGTGGAAGATCAGTGCGGTCTGGGTGTGATGGCTTTTTTTTTTTTCCGAGAAAAAGATCCTTCTATTAGTTCATGAAAACTGCCCATAGGGCTACATCCACCTCTGCAAGAGAGGGCTACAACAAGCATGATGGGGAGACTCTCCCAATGAAAAAACAAAATATATACAATGACGCTAAATCAAGAGATGGGAGGAGGGAAGAGCCACACAGGTGGACAGTAGTGCCATCTGAGCACCCCCTGGACTATGGTGAAGAAAGGCCCAGGGCGCCAGAGTCGAAGGAAAGCCTCGCGGCGCTCCCGCATGCGGTCGGAGCTACCCTGTAGTCCCTCAAGCTGTCCTCTGAGAGTATGGATCATATCTAGCCAAAAGTCACGAACAGTCTCGGCTGGTGGCACAGGGCGAGCCTCAAAGATGCGGAAACAGCGGGCCCGCCAGATGAACCAAAGTGTCATGCCACTGATGAGCTCCCAACACTCCTCTCTCTCACTACACCACTCCTGTGGAGTAAGCTCTGTAGCAGGCTGGAGTGTAGGTCGCCCCCCCTGCATCACTATCATCCTGCTGGTGGAAGATAGCTCAAACTGAAGTGCCGGGCCCGTGAGTGTGGACCAAGCCGCTGCCCCGCAAGTGTACTGTCGATCCATGGAGAGAGCAGGCTGATTTCGTAGCCACACCTGCTGGGCCGAGGGGCAGTCCCAAAGACAATGACGCTGACTCTCCACCAATTGGTCACAGGCTGCACATGCGGCCGAGAGACCACTATGCACAAGCCAACTCCCTACTGCTGTGGCTCTATGTACAACCAGCCACTGAAACAAAGTGACGTGCCTCGGTTGTCTAGAGTCCCACAGCCTCTGCCAAAAGGCTACCAAGAACTCGACTATGAGGCCCTCCTCCTGCCAATGACGTGCTGCAATGGGGCGGGCCTCACTCTGTGCTGCAAGTATATGACGTCCAAGCCGAACAGTGTACTGAAACTTGCATAGTTACCCGGAACGCGGAACGGGAACGGCAACAGGATCCCCGCGGAACGGGGTAACGGCTAGGGGTCCGGAACGGGAACGGCGCGGAACGGGAGGTATAAAAAACACCCAAATAGTGCATTTTTTAGCTCCTTGTGTTTAAATACAAGGAGTATTAGAGTGCTTTGACTCTAATACTCACAAAAAACTCGTTTTGAAGACCATTCAACCTTGCTATGACTAGATGATGAGAGAAAGAGAGAGAGAGAGAGAGAGAGAGAGAGAGAGAGAGAGAGAGAGAGTGAGTGAAGAGGGAGAGACTCCAGAGAGTGAGAGGGAGAGGGAGAGATTTGAGAGAGTGGGAGGGAGAGGAAGAGAGCTTGAAGGCTTGAAGCCTTGAGCCTTGAGAGAGTGAGTCTTGAGAGATAGAGATCTTGAGAGTGTGAGAGGGAGAGAGCTTGAGCCTTGAGGATTAGCTTGTGGAGAGAAAGGGGGAGGGGGGTGCATTTTATGAGTCCTTGAGGCCTTGCACACTTCAAACAGAAGCCCAAACATTTACTTCAATTTTTTCAATTTTTGCCAAATTTGTTTGTAGCCGTTGGCCGTTCCAGGGGCATTCCGGAACGTTCCGGAACGGCCATTCCGGTTTGCACTGGCCACCCGAAACGTCAGACGTTCCGGGACGTTTCGGAACGTTCGGGAAGGGAACTGCCCCCCGGAACGGAGGCTAGGGGGCGTTCCCTGGTAACAAGGGGACTCCACGGCGGTCTTCAGAAGAGAAGGGGTCCCTCCATAGCCACTCACCAGGATTCCACTGTACTCGTGCCAGTGGACAACACTCCCAAGCCCAAAGCCTCCAGTGTCCAGTCTCAAGAGCTGCTGGGTCAAGGTCTATGACGCAAGTCCTCCCACAGATGCCCACAACCCGGATCCTCTAGAAACAGCACTCTGCTACCTGCGGGGCCTCTACTGCAACTCGCTGTAATCGTCTCCCACCCCGAAGCTCGAAGAAAAGGGATGGAACAGTCTCTGAGCAGGCCCTTACTGAAATGAGAACCTCCAGTCGTGTGAAGGCTCCCATCCACCGGGGTGCTACTGGCTCGAGAGGCGTGAGCCACTCAGCTGGAACTGACTCTGAGATGTCCTGACACATACTTTGCACCCCTCTCATGCCCTGTAGCTGGAAACCCTGCACCTCCTCTGACAACCCTGTGAACTCTAGCCAGTCACCTAGAGAGCGCGCTAGACCTGCTACCATGGGACCCCAAGAAACATGAGGCCGACTCCCAACCAAGTGGCCTCTCTAAGTGCTAACCATGGGGTTCCAGACGAGGGGCTGCCGTAGGCGCTCCTCCGTGCACGTCAGCTGTCTTTGCTCTAGGCCACGCCGTAAGAGCTCCCAAGATCGAAGCAAACTCACAGCGAAGCGGTCCTCCAATCTCCTGCTCAAACCAACTCGGCGCAACTCTGAAAAGATCCATCGGGTCGAAGGTTGCCAAGGGCCTCCTGACTGAGGCACCCTAGCACGAAGCCTCTGCAGCAAGAACTCCTTCCAGGGCTCCTCGCCTGGAAGAAGTCCTCTGACGACGAACTTCCCAAGAAGGGCTCTTCTCTGCTGTGCTGGATCAATGATCCCAAGCCCTCCCTGAGAACAAGGAAGTGTGATGACCGACCAAGCCACCTTGGCTCGGGCAATATGAGTGTCACGACCTGACCAAAGGAAGTTCCTGATCAGCCTCTCTACTTGGCTGATACAAGAACTCGATAAGATCCAGCAAGAAGTGATGTACAACATAGTCGCCAACAACACCTGGTTGGCAACTACTACTCTACCAGCCAACGAAAGTCGTCCTGAGCTCCAATGTAACAGCTTTCTCCTAATGGACAGGAGAAGAGGAGCAATCTGCTGCTCGAGGGACAAGTCCAAACCAACCTGACAACCCAAGTACCGAACTGCAATCCTTGGGGAATCCACCTGAAAGCCTCTCCTGGCATCCAATCTGGCACAGGAGCACTATTAACCGAGAAAGCCACTGTCTTTCTCCAGTTGATCAGTGTGCCCGATGCACAACAGAAGGTCTCCAAAGTCTGCTCACATCTGTGTAGATTGGCCTCCTGGCCCTAAAAGTACAAGGCTGAGTCGTCAGCAAACTCAGCGTCCAGAAGCTCATCTCCCCGAATAGGGAGTGCTAAGCCCCTCAGACCAACCTGCTGTGACACCAAAAATCTGCTCATCGCCTCCGCATAGAACAGAAAGAGAAAGGGGGCAAGAGGACAACCCTGTCTGACCGATCGTGTGAGCATGAAGCGCTCACCTCTACCTCCTGCCAAAAGCACCTGACTGTGAGCCTGTCTGTACAAAGCTGACACCCCTCTGATCCAAGCATTTGAGAAGCCCATCCTGCGTAGAGTGCCCTCTAGAAAGTCCCAGTCAACTCAGTCGTATGCCTTCTCAAAATCGAGAAGAAGAATCATAAGGTCCTCCCCACGGAGCCGTGCCAAGGCAGAAGCCTCCCAGAAAGTGAAGATGTTGTCAAGGACACTGCGTTCCTTGACAAAACCTGTCTGAGTCCCATGTATAAGGCTCTCCAAAAGTGGCTGAATCCTCAAACTCAGAGCCTTGGCAAGAATGTGATGGCTAATTTTACTACACCGGAATATCAAGAGTTCCGATCTGGAAAAAAGGAGAAACCGACTCCTTGATCAAAAGAGCCGAGAGGAGAAGCTAACTCCTTAACAAAAACAGCAAAGTGATTGTCCCTCGGAATGTCCTTCGGAATGACCCTCGGAAATTTTTTAGCTAACTTGAGTTGTTTTGCAGATATGCTGTGCGGACGATTACTTTCTTTCAAGAAGGGGGGATGTCACAAACTGCTGGCGTGTCAAACCCTTGAAGAATGGAGCCAAATTACAGATGCCGGCCGAGGGGCCTAAACCCAAAGAAGAACAAGTAACAGAAGAAGAAGTCCTACCAACTTATAGGGACCCCGTCCAATGGGGCCCCAAGTGACAAAGGATTAAAATAAAGCAGGACCCACAAAGACAAAGAGAATTGCGTAGCAGCTGATGGCATGGCAGTTGTACGAAAATACTGAAAATTGCGTTGACATGATGATGTGGCAGGTTGTACGGATTTTCGCATTTTGCGATGAGTGTTGTACGGACTTCCGTGATTTACGCTGGCAACATTTTGGCATTGCTTTTGGACCAGAAGCTTTTGAGTTTGAAGGCTTTTCATGTAAACTGCTTTTCATACGCCAGGCCTTTAAATATGTGCTAAGGGCTCATTCTCTGGCATGCTTCCTGAGAAGGTGCAGAGTCTGGAGTACCGGCTTGTACTGTGTTGACGCCAAGGTTTGGGGCCAATACTCTCTGGGGTGGAATTCCGCCACTCCTTGTCGCGTGTCGTCTCTCTCTCTTTCAGTTCAGTTGTTATTGAAGTGCTAAAAGTCTGTTCAGTCTGTTCTTTTCTATTGGCACGTGGTGCCCGTCTTGTGACAATAACACCCAAAGGGGTCCTCTGCTCTCAGACTTTGCGTCCAAATGCTTTGAAGAGTGAGGCCCCTTAGGCTTACAAGGGATGCCCCAAAAGCTTCTAAACTCAAAAGCAAGAAGTCGCAAAAGCAACTGGTCAAAGATCTGCCAGCAAAAGCACTCAGTGCAATGTATGGAAATCCGTCCAGGCTGCCACGTCAGCACTTATCAACGCAAATCCAAGAAATCCGTATTGTCTGTCCTCGTCAACAGTCAACGCAATCCAAGAAGTCCGTACTGCTGCCATGTAGCATCTGTCAGAGTGAATTCGGGTGCAATCTGCCAAATCCTGCTTTGTCCACGGGTGGTAATGCCACGTCATCATTTTGTGACACCTAGCAGGTATCACAGTCCACATTATGCTTTATGCTGATAACATCTTACTGATTTCAGAGTCACCAAAGGGCCTACAGAGCCATCTGAGAGCTTTGGATGAGTTTTGCATAGACAGGGGACTCGCAGTGAATCTTGGGAAAACCAATATCATGATCTTTCACACCTCTAGAGCAATTCGACGAGCAGCCACATTTACAGCAGCAGGATGATGAGTAGAGGTGGTCACCTCCTACATCTACCTGGGAGTCACATTCACCAGCAGACACAAGCCCTTCTCCATGGCACAGGCCGCCACTGACAGACTCACCAGAGGATATGCAGCACTGGCCATGCTAGAGCGAAGATGCCATCAGACACACTTCCAGGAGCCCCGCATGAAGGGGTGGCTATTCGACACAATAGTCATTCCATCCCTGATGTATGTAGCAGCAGTGTGGGCACCCGGATTGATAGATAGCCAATGGACACGGACTGGGAGACCACAGATCTATATGATTTCTCGCCTATTTCGAGGCAAGCACACAGTGCTGCCAGACATCATGAGGGCAGAGCTTGCCACCCCCCCATGGTAGTGGAGGCACTCTTCCGGACGGTCTGCTTCATCCAGAGAGTGCGAGACCTCCCGACTAACAGACTCACGACGAGCATTTGATTCAGCGATATAGATATCAAAGACCGCGTACGAGAGAGCATGGTACACATAGATTAGAGCATGGTTCGAAGCACACAACCTTGACCTGGAGAGTTTGCCACCTTTCCAGTACGACCCCGACTCCCCCCAGTCCTTCATCTCTCACGTAATGAGAGAAACATAGTGATCAGACGGGATCTCTGGCAGCTCTATATCAGACAGACTTGGATCACATTCTCCCTCCAACGAAAGATGTCACACTACAAAGACCATTTTCTTGCTATACTGGAGGATGGGTTTATACAGTGACCATGCTATATGGACACCTGCATGCCACACATCTCACGGGTGGCAATTGGTCAGCTCACAGTGTCATCACACAGACTAGAGATCGAGGTGGGGTGAGCTCATGACATTCCCATGGAGGAGAGAGTGTGTAGAGTATGCAGAGAGGAAGTGGAGAGCGAGGAGCATTTTGTTTCCAGATGCAAAACTTATGCGGATACCACAGGCCAACGATACCAGCCCCTATTTTCAGAGGGCAGCTTGCTGCCTACCTTCCAAGATATCATGCACTCTCGAGATCAAAGACAGCTGGGGCGCTACTTGCTCGAGATACAGAGGCACAGGGACACACTTCTACAACCACCTACAGAGACCCCAGGGGAGAGAGAGTCATAGCTTACTGATTTCTTTCAAAGAGCTACATCCCTTCCACTCCGAGATTGTCACAAACTGTTGACGTGTCAAGTTACTGAAGAACAAAGTCAACCTTTAGATCCCGGCCAAGGGGCCAAAACCCTAAGAAGAAGTAGCAGAAGAAGAAGAAGAAGAAGTTTTACAGACAGTCTTGATGAGCGGCCTATTTTTAAAGAAGAGTTCCCACCAACTTACCCGTTCGATGAGACCCAAGTGACATAAAGGCATTAAAAATAAAGCAGAACACACTCAGAAGACTTTGCACAACAAAATATGATGACGTGGCACCTATACGGACATTCCACAATCCGCCACGGATTTTTAAGAGAATCCCGAAATTTTAGAAAAGTGTTTTTTTGGGATCAGCTTTTCATATTTGATGCTTTTAGGCTTTGGGCCTTCAAATATGAGCCTTGGGGGCCCTCTCTGGCACTCTTCATTGTGTAGATTGCAAAGGAGGTGGTCCCCGACTGTTGTGCTTTGCGAATCCACAATAATAAAGAAATACCGAAAGGGGCGTCGGTGCTCTCTTGGGGTGGAGCTTCGCCACTCCCCATCTCGTGTCTCTCTCTCTCTCTCTCTCTCTCTCTCTCTCTCTCTCTCTCTCTCTCTCTCTCTCTCAGTTCGGTTGTTATCAAAGTGCTAAAAGTCTGTTCAGTCTGAACTATTCTATTGGCACGTGGTGCCCGTCTTGTGACAGTGGTATCAGAGCATCAGGCGTGTGCTTTTCTGAAAGCATACCGATCAAACAAAAGAGCAGACAAAGCAAACCGGCGCTTCCAAAGTCAATTGGAATCTTATATAAAGTATCTTTTGGGTCCCGACCCTGGAGTTATTAGCCACTCCCACCCTTACTTCATCGTGCATCGGAGGGAGCTCCGTCTTCTCCGCTCATGTCTTACAGGGCATAAGCCATTAAGATCACTTGCAATAGAATGATCATGTAACAGACTTGGACACTCCAAGTCAAGAATCAATCGCGACAGCACCAAATAACCACTTCAAAACCATTCACATATCACAATAGATTTGCACTGGCCCGGCCGAGTTCCATGCCTAGAGATATTGGCCCCAAAGACTGGCGCCCCTTTCGGTATTTCTGTCACAAAGTGATGACGTGGCAGACAGCAGAAACCCTAAAAAACCTGCAAGCCCTAATTTATGCCATAAACCCTAATTTCTGGAAATCGCAGAGACTATTAAATTTTTAAAAAAAACATTAATGATGAGCGACGCGAATCTTGCTTTTTACTCTACGCAAGAGAAAGAAAGAGAATGCTTTTTTTTTAATTTAAAAAAAAAGAGAAGAGCTTTTGAGCTCTTATGCTTTTAACTGGAAAGCTTTTGGGGCTCTGCTTTTGGGCATCCCTTGTAACGTTTAAATAAGTGGTGAGGGTCTCACTTCTCAAAGCATATGGACGCAGAGTCTGAGAGTGAAACCCTAGCCACTCTCTTGTACTTTGACCTGATTAATATAAAAAGAAATACCGAAAGGGGCGCCAGTCTTTGGGGCCAATATCTCTAGGCACGGAACTCCGCCGGGCCAGTGTACATCTATGGTGATATGTGACTTGTTTTCAAGTGGTTATTTGGTGCTGTCGCGGTTGATTCTTGACTTGGAGTGTCCAAGTCTGTTACAGTGGTATTAGAGCACGGCCGATTTCTCTTCTATGGGAAATTCGATCCCTAATTTTTTTTCCGCGGCACCTATGGCTTCACGCAAGGATCAATCGACTCCCTCTGCATCTGGAGATGCGGTCACAAATCACAACGAAGATTCCGGCACGGAGTATGGCCCGCCTAGGCCTACTCAGGCGGAGCAGCAAGAGATGGAGAGTCATCAATTGATTGGCGATGCAACAAAGATGATGCTCAATTTTGCCAAGGACCCGAAGATGGCAAAATATATGAACCAGACCTCTTTGGAAGAGGTACAGACGGAGTGGCAGAGAACCACAACACCACTCCCGAAACTCGCTCTCAAGAAACCTTCTCCCTCCAAGAAATATACAGAGAAGGAACTCGAGAACGTGGTTGATGCACGGATTGCTCAGCTTTTCAACGTGCAAAAGAAAGGCAAAAAGCACGGCAAAAAGCAGAAGAAAGGTACTGACTTCCCGGGATATTTGGGTCGTCGGTCGACATTCGACAAAGCAAAGAAACTGAAGAAGCGCGTCAAGTTTGAAGGCCTACCCAGTTCTTCTTTTTCTTCTTCTGACAATTCTTCTAGCTCTTCAGACTCGAGCGAAGAAGACAGGAAAAGCAAAAAGCGAAGCAAGAAACAACGCTTCGGAAAGGGCAAGAAAAAGGCAAGGAATCTAAGTCTCGCCCAGTGGGTGACACTTCTACAGAGGACTCGTCTACGGCCAGTTCAGACTCTGACAACGGAAACTTTTATGAGAACAAGAAGAATTTTTACAAAGCCAACCAGTATGACTTTCTCGAAGATAAAAGCAAGAAAGTCCGAGAGTTTAAGGAAGGTGGCCAAGCACTTAAGTTCGATACTTTTTCGGGATACTCCGATGCTTCGAAGGCTTTGTCTTTTATACAACAGTTTGACATCGCTTTCGCGAGAGGTCGCTACTCAGAGCACTCCAAGATTCGGAGAGCTGCCTCTTATTTTAAGGGGAATGCTCGTACTTGGTGGTCCACCCTTCTCTTAAACAAGACTGTGCCAGTTACATGGCTGAAATTCAAGAGGCTTTTTATTTCTTCTTGCTTGACGCAAGAATATGAACGAGATATACAAGCTCCTTGGAACCATCTTCATATGACCAAGAAAGATACAATCAATGCTTATTGTGAAAGATTTTGGACCTCTTTTCTACCCGCCTCTTCATTCAAGAAGATCTCATTCAGAGAACAGATTGAGCGGTTTACCTTGGGTCTACCTACAGAGATCCAAGATCACTGCTTGAAACAGAAGTCAGCTTCTATTCAGGAGTTGATGAGTCATGCGAAGCGGGGCTTTGCCATTCACTCTGGAAGTCTGACCTACCCCACAGATGAGGCCATGACACAACGAGCCGAACAGACTTCTAGGAATGAAAGTAGAAAGAAAAAGAGCAACCCAGAGAAAAAGGATGCACGACCCAAGCTTACTCCTGAGGAGAGAGCTCGCTTCATCAAAGAGGGGAAGTGCTTTGGATGCGGGGAACATGGACATATCTCCGCGAAGTGCCCTAAAAGGCGCAAAAAGACCAGAATGATAAAGACGACGACAGGTCTGAGAGTTCGAGAGCAACTGAGGAATGTGGCAGAAAAGGCAGATAGAAAAACAGAACTGGTACCACATGGCGTGCAACCTGCACCGAATCTAATGAATGAAAGTACAAACTTTGCCTCTTTTGGGGCAAAGTGAAGGATCAAGAAGCTCTTTTGAAGGAGCCAAGGCCAAGTTCTTTTCACTTGGAATTGGCAGCTCGATTGGAAACTACGCTCGACAGACTGACGCCACAGGCGGAGGTAGTTCGATTGGCACCCGGATGGGATGTTGCCATTACACCGAGCATTGGCAAACTCCGTTTGCAATGACAGGGGTGTTCAGGACACGCGAGTGACGTTCTACTCAGGATCCCTTGGTACCACAAGAACTACGCCGTGGTTGACGACCGGGCCAAGAAAGCGACTTTGATAAATGAAGGGCTTAGAGATTGTACTTGATGAACTTCAGTTTCTTACTCATTCTTTTGGGAGAGAACTGAACGATGGATAAAGGTTGAATATGTTTTGACCTGATCAAAAGAACGCCAAGATTTTTCTCCACACTCATGCCGATTGCTTTTCAGAGGGCCTGAAGATCAAACCATTGATCTGATACCTGGAAGCACGCCACCGAACCGGCCACCCTACCGTGTGAGCCGAGCACAGAATGAAGAGATTATGAACCAAGTGAAAGACTTCTTGGAAAAGGGTCTTGTCCAACCTAGTACTTCACCGTATTGCTCTCCAGTGTTGTTGGTTTTGAAGAAAGACAGATCTTGGAGAATGTGCATCAATTATAGAGCTCTCAACAAAATCACTATCAAGAACAGATTTCCGATCCCTAAGATCGATGATATACTTGACAGGTTACAGGGATCCTCGTGCTTTAGCAAGATTGACTTAAAGAGTGGATATCATCAGATCAGGATCGCGCCGGGAGACGTCCACAAGACAGCTTTTCGGACGACTTTTGGGTTATTTGAGTTTTTGGTGATGCCTTTTGGCTTAACCAATGCTCCTGCGACATTTAACCGGATGAGAGTACAGGCTATTTGTTGGCACTTTCTTTGACGACATCATTGTTTTCTCCGAGAATGAGGCAGAACACGGAGATCATCTGCTTCAAGTCTTTCAGGTATTACGAGATCACAATTTAGTGATAAATGCAAAGAAAAGTGAAGTTTTCCTACCAGAGATACACTTTTTGAGACACATTGTGTCAGCAACAGGAGTGCAAATGGACCCGGCCAAGATAAAGACTATCTGTGATTGACCCGATTTGAGGAATGTCCATGAAGTTAGAAGCTTCTTGGGAGTGTGTTCGTACTACAGGCGGTTCATACGAAAGTTTGCAGAGGTTGCTTCCCCTTTGCATACCTTGACACAGAAAGGAGTACCTTTTTCGTGGGGATCCACAGAGGTGATTGCCTTTCAGACATTGAAAGAGAAATTGACTACAGGACCAGATTTGACTTTGCCGGACTTGCAGAAGTCATTTGAAGTATTTTGTGATGCTTATGGTCGTAGTCTGGGTGCGGTCTTGATGCAAGAAGGCCATGTCATTGCTTACGAGAGCCGATTGTTCTCTAGGCCGGAGATGACAGCACAGATTTATGAGAAAGAGCTTTTGGCAGTTATCCATGCTCTTACTCAGTGGCGGCATTACCTACTCGGAGCGCATTTTACTGTCTTTACAGACCATCAGAGTTTGCGCCACTTCTTGTCACAGAAGCAGCTTTCGGAAAAGCAGATGCGGTGGGCGAACATCTTGTCACAGTTTCACTTCCAGATTGTCCATGTGCACGGACAGAAGAATGTGGTGGCAGATGCTTTGTCTCGGAAACCGTTGGTTCTGGCTATTTCCGCGATACATCTTGTCACAGTTTCACTTCCAGATTGTCCATGTGCACGGACAGAAGAATGTGGTGGCAGATGCTTTGTCTCGGAAACCGTTGGTTCTGGCTTCGAGGATATGTCGATGAGTATGCCACAGATACAGATTTTGCAGATATTTTCACATGGATACGGGATGGGGAGACAGTAGCTGGATACTCCCTTCGGGAAGGCTACTTGATGAAAAAGACTATGTTGTGCGTTACCTAGCCGTCGAGGGAAAAGGTTATGACTGAATGCCACTGTCCACCTTTTACGAGTCACCGCGACATTGCTACCACCATGAAAGGGGTAGAGAGATACTTCTTTTGGCCGTGACTCGAAAAGGACGTGGAAGAGTTGTGCGCAGTATGCCAGAAGATCAAGTTTGACAGGCATAAAGCACAAGGATTGTTACACCCTTTACCCATACCCACCCGCCCCTGGGAAAGTATTGAATGGATTTCATTTTTGATCTCCCGATTACATAGAATGATCACGATGATTTTCCAATTACATAGACACGTCTGAGACGATTGTCTCAGACAGAGACCCCAGATTTATGAGTTTGTTTTGGAAGGCAATTTGGGAGAACATTGGCACGCGGTTGTAGTTCTCGTCATCGTTCCACTTGTAGACTGACGGGGAATCTGAGATTGCCAATTCAGTGGTTTTAGATTTATTGAAGTCTTGTATCTCGGATCAGAAGACTCAATGGAAAAGGAACTTATCTTTGGTGAAATTTGCCTACAATAACAAGATACACTCTTCGACGGGAAAGACGCCATTTGAGATTGTTGAGAGTGCTGCGAAGGTTCCATCCTTCTTTAGCACGAAAGATTAGATATTTGAAGCGGATGAATATTCGCGAGATTTGGATACGGCTTTTGCCAAGGTTCGCGAGACATTGCAGGAGTCTCAAGAACGACAGAAAAAGGCAGCGGATCGCCATCGTTGCGACTTGAAACTGAAGGAGGATGATTGGGTGCTCTTACTTTTGAGAAGGCACGCCTAAGAAAGAAAAAGGGAAAGGAGAGGCTTTTTCCAAAGCTTAGTATGTGATACTACGGACCTTTCCGGATAACTGAAAAGATAAATGATGCCTCCTTCCGATTGAAACTGCCAGATACTTGGAGGATTCACAATGCATTGCATGTGAGTCTCTTGAAACCTGTTAAGGGTGATGTGTCTGATAATGGGGAGCCTGATGAGCAACCCGCAGTGGAAGAGAACGAGGAGACCCTTGTTCCTGAACAGATTTTGGCACATACGGATACGAAGAAAGGTAAAGTCTGAAGGCGGTTCTTGGTTAAGTTCAAGAACTTTCCTGCATTTGATGCGAAGTGGATGGAGGAGGAGGACCTAGCAGTTACTCCTCGGATTGTGAAACTTTACCTTGATGTTTTGGTTTAGCATAGTCTACTCCAAACGCAACCCAGAAATTCAACTTGGCCGAAGATTTGGTGCAGTGGGATGCACAAGAGGGGAGTTACTCCGCTCCTTCGTCAACAGATGCCTTGATTTTGATACTAAAGTCACTGATGTCTCTTTGAGCTTCAGGGATACTGAGAGCTGACAGTATTCTACTAGATGACTTTATGAAATGGAATTCTTGATTATGATACTGATTTGTTTTTGACTTCTTGTGAGTGCAGCAACTTATAGACGAAATGACTGCAGCATTTTGGTCTACTTGATAGACATGGTTGCAATAGGGGTTAGTCACTCGGACATCGATGAGGTCCCGATTGGACCTAGATGTGATTGCTAGCTACATTGCCGATAAATCATGGTCTAAGATCCGAATGAATGTGATGTCCTGTGATATCTTGTGATGTCCTGTGATGTCGTGTGATGTGACTGTCGATTTGGTACATGTGCTAGATGTGTGTCCCTAGTACATAGGTACTAACAGTCAGTGTCTGCTAAGACGGTTTATGGCTTTTGTCGGTTTTGCAGGCGTAATTGCGGTCGATTACAATGCTTTCAAGAGGGGGGTATGTCACAAATTGATGACATGGCGGACAGCAAAAACCCTAATTTCTGCCAAAAACCCTTAAAAAACCTGCAAACCCTAATTTCTGCCACAAGCCCTAATTTTTGAAAATCGTGGAGGCTATTATTTTTTTATTTTTTTTAAAAAAAAATTAATGATGAGCGACGCGAATCTTGCTTTTTACTCTACACAAGAGAAAGGAAGAGAATGCTTTTTTTTTAATAACAAAAAAAGAAAAGAGCTTGAGAGAGAAGAGCTTTTGAGCTCTTATGCTTTTAACTGGAAAGCTTTTGGGGCTCTGCTTTTCAGCATCCCTTGTAACCTTTAAATAAGTGGTGAGGGTCTCACTTCTCATAGCATCTAGACGCACATTCTGAGAGTGAAACCCTAGCCACTCTCTTATACTTTGATCTGATTAATATAAAAAGAAATACCGAAAGGGGCGCCAGTCTTTGGGGCCAATACCTCTAGGCACGGAACTCCGCCAGGCCAGTGTACATCTATTGTGATCTGTGACTTGTTTTGAAGTGGTTATTTGGTGCTCTCGCGGTTGATTCTTGACTTGGAGTGTCCAAGTCTGTTACAATTTCTTTATGTATTAACTCAATGTCAAAGTACAAAGAGCGGCTAGGGTTTCACTCTAAGACTCTGCGTCCAGATGCTCTGAGAAGTGAGCCCTAAACCACCAGTATAAAGGTTACAAGGGATGCCCAAAAGCAGAGCCCCAAAAGCTTCAGAACAAAAGCAATCTCTCTCTCTCTCTCTCTCTCTCTCTCTCTCTCTCTCTCTCTCTCTCTCTCTCTCTCTCTCTCAAGAGAGCCAAAATAAACCAAATTCTCTCTCTCAAATTCACTTGCATAGCCAAAATCAGCCAATTTGCGTCGCTAGCTTTTTTTCAGGTTCCGCAATTTCCGAGCCTTCCGTACAGTGCTGCCACGTGGCACTGGCGCCAGCTTTTAGGGTTTCCAGTCACTTAGGGTTTCAGCCAGTAGTTAGGGTTCGGGTTTCCAAAAATTAGGGTTTTTGCAAAATTAGGGTTTGCAAGATTTTTAGGATTTCTGTAGCCACGTCATCACTTCGTGACATACCCTCCTCTTGAAAGCATTGTAATCGACCGCGATTACGCCTGCAAAACCGACAGAAGCCATAAACCGTCTTAGCAGACACCGACTGTTAGTACCTACGTACTAGGAACACACATCTAGCACATGTACCAAATCGAGAGTCACATCACAAGACATACTAGACATCACAGGACATACATGACATTCAACATTCATTCGGATCTTAGACCATGATTTATCGGTAATGTAGCTAGCAATTGCATCTAGATCCAATCGGGACCTCATCGATGTCCGATTGACTAACCCCTATTGCAACCATGTCTATTCGAGATATCAATCAGACCAAAATGCTGCAGTCGTTTCGTCTATCAGTTCCTGAACTTAAAAGAAGTCAAGAACAAATCAGTATCATAATCAGGAATTCCATTTCATTAAAGTCATACAGCAGAATACTGTCAGCTTTCAGTATCCCTGAAGCTCAGAGAGACATCAGTCACTCTAGTATCTAAATCAAGGCATCTGTTGACAAAGGAGCGGAGCGACTCCCCTCTTGTGCATCCCACTGCACCAAATCTTCGGCCAAGCTGAATTCTGGGTTCCGTTTGGAGTAGACTATGCTAAACCAAAAGCATCGAGGTAAAGTTTCACAATCTGAGGAGTATCTGCTAGGTCCTCCTCCTTCATCCACTTCGTATCCAATACAGGATAGTTCTTGAACTTAACCAAGAACCGCCTTCGACCTTTACCTTTATTCTTCGTATCCTTATGTGCTAAAATCTGTTCAGGAACAAGGATCTCCTCGTTTTCTTCCACTTCAGGTTGCTCATCAAGCTCCCCATCATCAGGCCCATCACCCTTAAAAGTTTAAAGAGACTCACATGGAATGCATTGTGAATCCTCCAAGTATCAGGCAGTTTCAATCGGAAGGAGACATCATTTATCTTTTTAGTGATCTGGAAAGGTCCGTAGTATCGCATACTGAGCTTTGGAAAAAGCCTCTCCTTTCGCTTTTTCTTTCTTAGGCGTGCCTTCTCAAAACGTAAGAGCATCCAATCATCCTCCTTAAATTTCAAGTCGCGACGAGGGCGATCCGCTGTCTTTTTCAATCGTTCTTGAGACTTCTGCAAAGTCTCACGAACCTTGGCAAAAGCCGTATCCAAATCTCGTGTATATTCATCCGCTTCAAAGATCTTATATTTTGTGCTCAGGAAGGGTGGAACCTTCGCAGCACCTTCAACAATCTCAAATGGCGCCATCCTCGTCGAAGAGTGTATCGTGTTATTGTAGGCAAATTCCACCAAGGGTAAGTACTTTTCCCATTGAGTCTTCTGATCAAAGATATACGACTTCAATAAATCTAGAACCACTGAATTTGCAATTTCACATTGCCACGATGACGAGAACTGCAACCGCGTGCAAATGTTCTCCCAAATTGCCTTCCAACACAAACTCATAAATCTGGGATCTCTGTAGGAGACAATCGTCTCAGGCATGCCATGTAATCTGAAGATCTGGGGCACAAACAGTCTCGCTAAGTGATCCGGCTTGACTGTTTTCTTCACTCGAATGAAATAAGCATAATTGCTAAATCTGTCAATAACAGTTCAGATACCATCGTGAGTGTAACTAAGTCAGACTTTGTAAATAATTTATTTATTTACGAGAAAAGAATTATCTAATTAGTTGTGTGCACATCAGAATAGATTTAGCAGTTCTGGGGCCTCATGTGCGCCCAAGTTTGGGCCAGTGCACCTCAGGGAGACCCTAGAAAAAAATACCCTGAAGCCCTAGCGATTGGAAAATCGGGTCTTCAATGAAGGGGTAGATACTAGCCTCAAATTTCAGGCTCAGAAAATTACGCGCGCTAGTGCAAGCACAGGAATGAGATGGGGTCCTTAGAATAATAACCCTAAGGCTTGATTATTTTACGGCCTTAGGATAAGTTAGTTGAAGTATTCTTAAATGATTTGCGTTGGACCAAATGGCCGGACAAGTGCGAACAAGTAATGCCAGAGCAATGTCGGTACGGCATTGCGTTGGGGAGCAGCTAACAATTTAATTGGTTGCATCTATGTGTGCAGTTGTGCACTTAATTGCACATTTCATTAACTAGCATAGGATTTTTAAAGTCAAAAGTTGAATGGTTTTTAAATTTTAAAGTAAGTGTGCCACTTGGCACACTTTCCCATGCAATCTCTCTCTCTCTCTCTCTCTCTCTCTCTCTCTCTCTCTCTCCATGCTAGCGCCCCCTCTTCCGGGAGGCTATAAGAGAGTAGCCCCTCCCCCTCTTGCCGGGTTGGCAGTGCACTACCCCCCCTAAGTTGAACGTCCTCTACACAGTGAAGCTCTCCATTGAAGCTTGAGAGCAGCACCTTGTGGTGTATGTGGAGCCTCTGTGTACCCATCACCTAGAACAAGGCCTCTCATGGTCATAGGCAGCTGTGGGAGAAGTTTCATCGCGTAAAGTAGTAGAAAACTCTTTTTCTCTCTCTACTAGCTACTGCAAATTCTCTGTTTTCAGCCCCTAATCACTTGTATTAGGGTGAATTTCAGTAAAGTCTTAATAGAATCTCATTCCCCACTACCTACTCTACACATACACCAAGTTTGGAGCATTTCCATCGCCAAAAGGACCTCCAATTTGGCATTGGAACGCGCTCAGGTAACAATTTCTGGTTATGTGCAGAAAATTACAGCAAGCGTGTGTGCGTGTGTTTTGCATGTTTCCTTCGTGGGTTGACTGCAGGAATGATTATGTCCAAAGAGACATAGTTAGCGGAAGATAGACTCTCGTTTTTGAGAGCTTCCGATGAGTTTTGTGGAAGATAGACTCTCATCTACGAGAGCTTCCCAAAATCTCGCAGAAGAGGATAGATCCTCTCAGTAGTCAGAGAGCAGTTCTTCTACTCTCTCAGTCAGAAGCAGAAAAAGGCCAAGAAAGAATAGAGGACGGGCTTTCGCCCCGTTCCTGTGCTTGTAAAGATTCTCCCTCAGTAATATTCTCTTTATGGGGGGGGACCAGCCCATCTTCTGGTCCCCAATGAAGTGCCAAGCTTTCTCTCTCTCTTTAATTCTCTTGAGTATTTGATGTGCAATTAAACGTCAGTTTACGCTTCCGTATTTTTTTTGTGACAGTGGTATCAGAGCAAAGGTCATCTCTCTCTTCCTTAAGGGATTGACGACTCTTGGCAGACTGCAGAAATGGGAGGACGCGAGATAGAGTTCTCTCTCCTTTAACAGCAGGTGGAAGAGTTGCAGAAAGCTCTCTCCCATCCAGAAGTCCAAAAGATTCTCCATACTCTTGAGAAAGGGAAGGAGAAAATGCCGATGGGGTCGGGAGAAATCCCGCATAACCCAAAGGTGCCAGAACCAAGGAAAGATCCTTTGATTGGAACCTCCCGCATGCACGAGAGGCAGAGGAAACCTCTAGAACGTCATGTGCGGTTTAGCCCAAAGGTTCAAGTGCAGGATCCCCCTGATTCCCCTCAGTTCTCTTTCATGAAGGATCTGGATGACATCGTTGCTCTGGAAGACATGTTTCTTGACAATCCGTCGCAGCAAGAAGTGCATTCAAGGGAAAAGACTCATGTCCATAAAGGAGTCTAAACATAGAAAGAAGGAGCACCATAAGAAGAAGCACCACAGGCAGAAAACATTCAAGTCGGGAGACAAAGATGTGAAATTCGACACTTACAATGGACGGCGTGATAATGACAAAGCTTTGGCTTTCATCCGTCAATTTGAAGTTGCATTTGCTGAAGGGAATTTTAAAGAAAGATCCAAGCTTCGCCATGTCAGTATGTACTTGAAAGGCACCGTCAGCAGTTGGTGGTTAACCCTTATCCTGGAAAATCGTAAACCCCAAGATTGGACTGCTTTCAAGAAGGAGTTCTACGCACAGTTCCTTCCTCCAGACTATGAGGAAGAGGTAAAGAAAGAATGGGATCGACTTTCACAGTCAAAGAACGAAACTGTCCCACGCTATGTGGATAGGTTTTGGGACGTTCTCTTGAAAGTCACCCCATTCAAGAAGATTGACGATTCGGAAAAGATGCCAAGTTTGAAGCAGGATTGCATGAAGCCTTGCAAAAGGCTAAGAAGCTTTACCCTCGAGGTAACTTGCAGATACATATGGAATCAGCCCGCATAGCTGATGGAATACATGACAAGGGTACTCCGAGGAAGATGGAGCAAAGCACTTACCATGCCAAGCAGAAGGCTCTCCATGAGCAGTCTACCTCTACTTCTTCTTCGCAAAAGAAGAAAAGAATCGCCTCCGAAGCAGAAGCAAAGCCAAATCAGCCCAAGAAAGGGAGACATCTCTCTCCTGCCGAGTTGCGAACCTACATTAGTGAAGGAAGATGCTTCAAGTGTGGACAAGTTGGTCATATGAAGCGTGATTGTCCTACCAAACCTCCACAACCACCCTCTTCCAATGCAGTCCCAGATGTACAGGGAAATACAACCAAGGATGGAAAAGAAAGTGTTCTTCTCAAAGCATGGGGTAGTATCAACAACCATCGGGCTCTCATTTTGTTTGACCCTGGCAGTACAGACTTCTTCATCTTCTACAAAGCTAGCTGATGACCTGAACTTACAGCCCAATCGTTTTGGAGTTTCTATTCAAGCACAATCTGCTTTCAAAAGGGCAGAACTCAAACTCTACTCCAATCATAGGGAAGTTGAATCTAAAGGTCGACGACTACAAAGATCAAGAGTCTTTCTTACTAGCTTCACTTGAAGGATGCGATGTTATCTTGGGAATGCCTTGGCACTACAAGATGCATCCCATTCCTAACTATGTTCAGAAAACCTTATCCTTTGCTCATAAAGGAAAGGAGTATCTTGTACTTGCAGATGCAGGTGATTGGCGATAGGAACTTGTACTTGCAGATGCAGGTGATTGGCGTATTCCTATCGCCAATCACATTGCCATCAAGAAAGAAATGAAAAAGTGTGTTTCAGCATACTTGATTTTTGCAAGAGAGAGAGATGTGTCTGTTTCACAACTTTCTTCCTCTTTAGAGCAAAAAAGACTTAAGTTATTAGAAAGTTATAAAGATTGTTTTGCAGATGAACTTCCAAATGAACTCCCACCTCCTCGACCTGAGGATCATACAATTGATTCTCCTCCAAATCAGCCCCCTTATCGAGTTAGTGTAATGCAGCAAGAGGAAATTCTCAAGCAGGTTAACGAACTTTTGGAGAAGGGCTTAATAAGGCCTAGTACTTCTCCATATTGTTCACCTGTCTTGCTAGTACAGAAAAAGGATGGCACATTCCGCATGTGCATAGACTATAGATCTCTAAACAAGATCACAATCAAGAATCAATTTCCAATCCCTCGGATTGACGACATTCTTGACAAGTTACAAGGAGCAAGTGTTTTTAGTCGTATAGACTTGAAGAACGGTTATCATCAAATCCGCATAGCTCCTCAGGATGTGCATAAGACTTCATTTAGAACAACCTTCGGGTTGTATGAATTCTTAGTGATGCCTTTTGGACTCACTAATGCACCAGCCACATCTTCCACTCATATAGAAGCTTCACAGGCGTTTTCTTTGATGACGTCTTAATCTTCTCAGAGACGGAATACGAACACTATAAGCATCTCGCCTTAGTGTTTGAAGAATTACGCAAACACAAATTATTTGTGAATGCTAAGAAGAGTGAGTTCTTTCTAAAAGAAATCCACTATTTGGGCCATATAGTATCTCACAATCAAGTGAGAATGGACCCTGATAAGATTCAAGCAGTTGTAGAATGGCCTACGCCAACTACAGTACATGATGTACGAAGTTTCCTTGGCCTCTGTTCTTATTATCGGCGTTTCATTCGAGCTTTTTCCGCAATAGCAGGTCCCCTCCATAACCTGACAAAGAAGCAGATTCCATTCCATTGGGGGTCTGGACAAAAACAAGCTTTCGAAAAGCGTAAGTATCTACTCAGTCACGGACCTGTTCTCACCGTCCCTAATCTTCACAAACCTTTCGAGGTATACTGCGACGCATCTGGAGATTGTGTAGGAGCAGTTTTGAACCAAGAGGGTCACCCGATAGCCTATCAAAGTCGGTGCCTTAAAGATGCAGAGTTGCATGTCTCCATATACGAGAAAGAGCTAATGGCAGTAATTCATGCTCTTTCCATTTGGAAACACTATCTATTAGGAGCTGATTTTATTATCAAGACAGATCATCAAAGTCTTCGCTACTTTCTCACACAGAGAAAGTTATCAGAAAAGCAGATGAGATGGGCCAACTTTCTTTCAATGTTCCATTTTCAGATTTTACACACTTCTGGAACAAAGAATGCAGTTGCAGATGCTCTCTCCAGGCGTCCAAAGATCAATGCACTAACAACAATTTATCATGAGGAACTAGAATCTCTCAGCGAGATGTATCCTCAAGATCCCGACTTCGCCACAATTAGGGCAGATCTTCAAGCTGGTCACTCAAGGCCACCTTATTCCATTAGGGATAATCCGCTCTATCGTCAACAAGCAATATGCATAGCTCAACCCTTAGGACAGAAGGTGATGGATGAAGCACATAATTCTCCTTATGCCGAGCATCGGGGAATTGCTTCCACCACTAGTGCCCTCGAAAGGTATTTCTTTTGGCCAACACTCCGTGCGGACATTGAAAAACATGTACGTGAGTGTTTAGTCTGCCAAAAAGTAAAATATGACAGACATAAAGTTTATGGCAAGCTTCAGCCGCTCCCTGTGCCTTACACGCCATGGGAAAGTATTGCCATGGATTTTATTACTGATCTTCCTAGGTCCAAGAATGGAAATGATGCAATCTGGACTATAGTAGACAGATTCAGTAAGCAAGCACATTTTCTTCCAGTAAAGAAGACGATCAAAGCTGATCACATGGCTAGAATATTTCTAGCTCAGATTTTTAAACACCATGGATTGCCAAAGACGATTGTCAGTGATAGAGATCACCGCATGACTAGTCTATTTTGGCAGGCATTGTTTGAAAACTTGGGAACTAAGCTTGATTTTTCATCAGCTTATCATCCTCAAACAGAAGGTCAAAGGGAAATCGCTAATGCCACTATTTTAGATCTCCTCAAGTGCTACGTTTCGGAACAACAATCTGAATGGGAACAGTACTTACCAATAGTTGAGTTTGCGTATAATAATACCACACATTCCTCAACTCGTAAAGCTCCCTTAGAAACTATTTATGGGAAGCCACTCTTACTTCCTATTATGGTTACCAAAGAAAACATCTTCGCCGCGGATGAATTTGTGCGCAATATTGATATTGCCCATCAACAAGTAAAGCAAGCGATTCTTCGTACTCAAGAGCAACAGAAGAGAAAAGCAAACAAGCACAGAAGGAATCTCAATCTTGAAAAAGGACAATATGTCCTGCTTCGGTTTGAGAAAGCTAGATTGAAAAAGCACGTCGGCAAAGGAAAAGTTGTCAAACTTTCCCATAGATTTTACGGCCCTTTCAAAATTACAGATAAAGTCAAAGACGTGACTTTCAGATTGGATTTGCCTTCTAACTGGCGCATCCATAATGCTTTTCATGTCAGTCTCCTCCGACCGTATGTTGAACCTCCTCCAGTGGCGCCAGTACAAGAAGATCCTCTAGAAATCGAAGAGACTGAGGAACTCCTTCAACCTGAACAGATAATACACCACTCGGAGCGACAACTCAAGTCGGGGAGTCTACATCGAAAGTATTTAGTCAAGTTCAAGAATTACACTCCTTTAGATGCAAAGTGGATGACTGAGTCCGATCTTAAGGACTACCCAAACATCTTGCACAGTTATGTTCACGCTCTACAGTTGAGGTCAATTGTTTAGAACCAAGAGGGATGTAACTAAGTCAGACTTTGTAAATAATTTATTTATTTACGAGAAAAGAATTATCTAATTAGTTGTGTGCACATCAGAATAGATTTAGAAGTTCTGGGGCCTCAAGTGCACCCAAGTTTGGGCCAGTGCACCTCAGGGAGACCCTAGCAGAAAATACCATGAAGCCCTAACGATTGGGAAATCGAGTCTTCAATGAAGGGGTAGATAGTAGCCTCAAATTTCAGGCTCAGAAAATTGCGCGCTAGTGCAAGCACAGGAATGAGACGGGGTCCTTAGAATAATAACCCTAAGGCCTGATTATTTTATGGCCTTAGGATAAGTTAGTTAAAGTATTCTTAAATGATTTGCGCTGGACCAAATGGCCAGACAAGTGCGAACAGGTAATGCCAGAGCAGTGTCGGTACGGCATTGCGCTGGGGAGCAGCTAACAATTTACTTGGTTGCATCTATGTGTGCAATTGTGCACTTAATTGCACATTTCATTAACTAGCATAGGATTTTTAAAGTCAAAAGTTGAATGGTTTTTAAATTTTAAAGTAAGTGTGCCACTTGGCACACTTTCCCATGCAATCTCTCTCTCTCTCTCTCTCTCTCTCTCTCTCTCTCTCTTCATGTTAGCGCCCCCTCTTCCGGGAGGCTATAAGAGAGCAGCCCCTCCCCCTCTTGACGGGTTGGCAGTGCACTACCCCCCCAAGTTGAACGTCCTCTACACAGTGAAGCTCTCCATTGAAGCTTGAGAGCAACACCTTGTGGTGTATGTGGAGCCTCTGTGTACCCATCACCTAGAACAAGGCCTCTCATGGTCATAGGCAGTTGTGGGAGAAGTTTCATCGCGTAAAGTAGTAGGAAACTCTTTTTCTCTCTCTACTAGCTGCTGCAAATTCTCTGTTTTCAGCCCCTAATCACTTGTATTAGGGTGAATTTCAGCAAAGTCTTAATAGAATCTCATTCCCCACTACCTACTCTACACATACACCAAGTTTGGAGCATTTCCATCGCCAAAAGGACCTCCAATTTGGCATTGGAACGCGCTCAGGTAACAATTTCTGGTTATGTGCAAAAAATTACAGCATGCGTGTGTGCGTGTGTTTTGCATGTTTCCTTCGTGGGTTGACTGCAGGAATGATTATGTCCAAAGAGACATAGTTAGCGGAAGATAGACTCTCGTTTTTGAGAGCTTCCGATGAGTTTTGTGGAAGATAGACTCTCATCTACGAGAGCTTCCCAAAATCTCGCAGAAGAGGCTAGATCCTCTCAGTAGTCAGAGAGCAGTTCTTCTACTCTCTCAGTCAGAAGCAGAAAAAGGCCAAGAAAGAATAGAGGACGGGCTTTCGCCCCGTTCCTGTGCTTGTAAAGATTCTCCCTCAGTATATTCTCTTTATGGGGGGGAACCAGCCCATCTTCTAGTCCCCAATGAAGTGCCAAGCTTTCTCTCTCTCTCTAATTCTCTTGAGTATTTGATGTGCAATTAAACGTTAGTTTACACTTCCGTATTTTTTTTGTGACAGTGACGACTCTGTGTTCTCGGTAGATCAAAAATGAAATCCATTGCAATACTTTCTCAGGGGCGGGTGGGTATGGGTAAAGGCTGTAACAATCCCTGTGCCTTATGCCTGTCAAACTTGACCTTCTGGCATACTAAGCAGTTGCGCACAAACTCTTCCACATCCTTTTTGAGTCTCGGCCAAAAGAAGTATCTCTCTACCCCTTCATGGTGGTAGCAATGCCGCGGTGACCCGTAAAAGGTGGAGAGTGGCATTCAGTCATAACCTTTTCCCTCAACGGCTGTATAACGCACAACATGGTTTTTCTCATCAAGTAGCCTTCCCTAATGGAGTATCCTGCTACTGTCTCCCCATCCCGTATCCGTGTGAAAATATCTGCAAAATCTGTATCTATGGCATACTGATCGACCATATCCTCGAAGCTCCTATGATCACTTTTGCCATAGTAGACTTTGGAAAGAAACTCAACTATGAAATCATCTTCGGAAGACCTTTCCTATGACAAGTGCAACTCATCCAAGATTGGGGACACAATTATCTGTACTTGAAGCAAGTGGAATTAATAACAAGGGTTAATCTAAAAGATCACACTTACATAGATATACATGAAAACGCCCATACAAGAGTTCGATTCAGTCTCTTCGGCTGAAACTAAGCTTCCATCTTGGTTGAACAAAGACACTCCTATTTGGATGTGCGGAGCTTCAGAAAACGGGAGCTTAAAACGAGAAGAATGTATCTTAGAAAGGGATTGCACATTTGAAGCCTATGTACCTGAACCCTTTCTAGAGGGTTTCACTCTCAGACTCTGCGTCCAGATGCTCTGAGAAGTGAGCCCTAAACCACCAATATAAAGGTTACAAGGGATGCCCAAAAGCAGAGCCCCAAAAGCTTCAGAACAAAAGCAATCTCTCTCTCTCTCTCTCTCTCTCTCTCTCTCGCCAAAATAAAGCAAATTCTCTCTCTCAAATTCACTTGCTTAGCCAAAATCAACCAATTTGCGTCGCTAGCTTTTTTTTCAGCTTCCGCAATTTCCGAGTCTGCCGTACACTGCTGCCACGTGGCACTGGGGCTAACTTTTAGGGTTTTCAGCTACTTAGGGTTTCAGCCAGCAGTTAGGATTAGGGTTTCCAAAAAATAGGGTTTTTGTAAAATTAGGGTTTCTGGCAAAAATTAGGGTTTGCAAGATTTTTAGGGATTCTGTAGCCACGTCATCACTTGGTGACAAATCAAGATTTGTTTCGAGTTGCTGCTTTTCTCAGATGCAGTGGTGGATGTCTATAGCTACCAAGCCGCTCACTCCAAGGACTTGGCAAGCTTTCAAGAAAATTTTTGCCCGAAGTTATATGGTTTCTGGCAGCTTCTGGCAAAATGGGGTATCCTGAAATGCTTCCCAGGGAAACCCTAGCAGATTACGACTTGAAATTTATGGACATCTCTCACTAGGTGTCTCTTCTCAAGCTGATAACCTTGGAGGTCCAGTGTGATTGGTATATCTTGCGGCTACTATCACCGCCACAAGAGCACTGTCTGTCGAGAGTTGTTTCGACTATTCAAGCACTTATGGACCATGTTGTGATCCGCTACGACCTCATGGAAGGAACCTAACCCTAATTTTTGGTGCAGGTTTCAGGATGGAAAGTCAGTCGACTCTTCATGCTCGACTGATGTCGAGATTGCTTTTTAAGTTTGAATTTGGTTTGAGAATCTGTTTGAGAACTTGTTTGGTGACCCTGTTTGGAATTTGTTTGAAATGGATGGTATCTGTTTTGAACCTGTCTTGGTGCCAATTTGAATTGTTTGACTATGGTTTGAATATTGGCTTCAATGCTTGGTGATTTACTTCCGGGTGGAGTAGTGAGAAATGATGTTTGAGAATGCTTGTTCATACTCATGGCCCAAACCCTTGTGGTTATTTGCGGGGGGAGTATTGAATGCTTGAAAAGTATTGTTGTTGTTACTCCGGCCCGGACCTGGATGGTTATGCGGGAGGAGTATTAAGAAGTCTGAGCAGTGGTTACTCTCAGCACCTCCAAACGACGCAAGCTGCGGTTCGGGGGGGCGTTTTGTTAGAGTTCATATTCCCGTCCGGTGGTAGCTATGGTATCTCCCACGAGCAGATTAGGGAGTGAGAGCTGTTTTGTGGCTGTGCCCGGCCAGTGTGAGGTTGTTCTCTCATGTCGGGTCATGTCTAGCCATGTTTAGCTCAGGTTTTGGCTCTGTTCCATGGTCACGTAGGCTCTGGAGGGTTGTGATATTTTATCCTAGGCTCACCCTATTTTTCCCTGTCTCCCCTATTTATTCTTCCACCTATATCCTATTTTCTATGGTCGTGGGGTTGGAGAAGTGGGTCAGGCAGGCTGAGGTCAGCCCTATCTAGGCAGCCAGAGGGAGATCACTTCCTGAGTGTGTAGTGTGTAACTAAGTCAGACTTTGTAAATAATTAATTTATTTGCGAGAAAAGAATTATCTAATTAGTTGTGTGCACATCAGAATAGATTTAGCAGTTCTGGGGCCTCAGGTGCGCCCAAGTTTGGGCCAGTGCACCTCAGGGAGACCCTAGCAGAAAATACCCTGAAGCCCTAGCGATTGGGAAATCAGGTCTTCAATGAAGGGGTAGATACTAGCCTCAAATTTCAGGCTCAGAAAATTATGCGCGCTAGTGCAAGCACAAGAATGAGATGGGGTCCTTAGAATAATAACCCTAAGGCCTGATTATTTTACGGCCTTAGGATAAGTTAGTTAAAGTATTCTTAAATGATTTGCGTTGGACCAAATGGCCGAACAAGTGCAAACAGGTAATGCCAGAGCAGTGTCGGTACGGCATTGCGCTGGGGAGCAATTGGTTGCATCTATGTGTGCAATTGTGCACTTAATTGCACATTTCATTAACTAGCATAGGATTTTTAGAGTCAAAAGTTGAATGGCTTTTAAATTTTAAAGTAAGTGTGCCACTTGGCACACTTTCCCATGCAATCTCTCTCTCTCTCTCACTCCCTCTCTTCATGCTAGCGCCCCCTCTTCTGGGAAGCTATAAGAGAGAAGTCCCTCCCCCTCTTGTCGGGTTGGCAGTGCACTACCCCCCCTAAGTTGAACGTCCTCAAAGTGAAGCTCTCCATTGAAGCTTGAGAGCAGCACCTTGTGGTGTATGTGGAGCCTCTGTGCCCCCATCACCTAGAACAAGGCCTCTCATGGTGTAACCGGCCTGTTCAATCCAAAAAGGGCGGTAGACTTTACTTCAAACCTTGATTTAGCTTTCACCCATTATTAGTCGTCTATTTTACCTGTACTTTCAAGACACAAGAGAGGGGAATGGGATACAGATGCTAGAATGCACCTGTATGAGAAGACCGACACCCGATTGGCCCCTAACTTAGGCGCCCCTTTCGGTATTTCTTTATTCTTCCAAAGAGGGAATAAACGTTGTGGATCCCTACAAGCTGCCCCGCACAAACTTGGCTGAATTTCAACTGTTCCGGCCCGATTTCGGCAACATAATTGTACTAGGACCCTTCACAGTCAGTATCCACGCATTGAGTGACTTTCCCGACGCATACGGCACTTTGCAAGACCTGGCGAGAATCTGCAGCACGCTGAATTCTCTGTTTTTCAACACCCGAAAATGCGCCAGATCGCATGTACAACGGTCCCCCTTGCATCCCCGAACCTCCTGGGGGTATTAGGGTCCGTTTAGGGCCAAACCCTAAACCTGCAAAAATAACAGCAGAGCCTGTAATTTACTGTTTGGGCTCCGTTTCGCGTGCCGGTCGCATCCGTAGCAAGTCCTCGAGCTCCCGCACCTGTAGGGCTACTTGCCTTGAATCGGACGAATTTCGAGCGTAAAACCACTCTCGAATCACCTGTACCTGCGGGGAGATTAGCCGCTAGCTAATCCAGTACCTGTGCAAGAGGCTCTTGCCTCGGCAATCGCGCATGAACCCACACAACTGTACATTGGTCAAATGAAGAGCCCACTAGAGGGGCATAACATACTGCCAAAGGGGAGAGAGAGGGCAGTGCGTAGCGTGCAGGGCATCACTCCTGGCACCGCACTGTGCATAAGAGGGAAAGCAAGCACTCCATCTCTTAACCTGTGACAAAAACTGAAAATGAGCCTCTCCCAGCTTAAAAATCAGCGCCCAATTTTCTGCATGAGGAAAGTGCACAGAATTGTGCCACTTGGCAATTTATAAGCATTTTCCCCGTTTCGGGTTGCCGCCTAAAAATCTCCCAACCGGCTGCCCAGTTGACTTCATGGCAGAGTAAGAAAATGTTCCCTTGTCATTCCGGAGGTAATGACATCAACACATTTTCAGGTCCCAAAATAGCAGTTCCCTAAATTTTAGGAAATGCTGCCATTGTATCTTTCAGGTCATCCGACCCTTCTTTGTACACTACGGCCACATCCAGAACTGAAATGTAGCCTCTGTAGCAAAGGATTCACTTTGGCTATCAAAGACCCCACTTTGGCTAACCATAGTCCTTGTCCAACCTTAGTGCTCTCTTGCCCTCAGGCCTGGACTCCCCTCTGGACATTCCACACTAGCTATGCAATGCAGGCTATTTAGATTCCCGAGGGGTGTTTCCAAAAAGTGAAAGTAAATAGATAATAAGAAAGAAATCAACAAAAAGGATAGATAGTAGTCACACGCTGGT